>NC_092163.1:79850357-80105357 GCF_045791955.1 Oncorhynchus clarkii lewisi | reverse complement strand
GTTTGTCATTATTGATCGATAACAATGATTTTTCCACCTCTCCCACACTTACTTTACTAAATCCAAATTTGCACTGATTTTCTTTCATTAATTGTTTTTTTAATGGCTCCCGGTTCATTGGTGGCATTTTTTGCCCACTTTGCCAATTAAGTAATCATTAAAATATTGTCAACATCAAATAGTTTTATGACGAAGAAGTCATCTGATTCGATGAAAGACGGAGTTGCATTTATCTTTCTGCCCATAATTTAAAGTAGTTTTTTTCCATCAATCTTTAAATCATCTTTGCTTCATAATACAGTTTCTTCTTCTTTGTGTTGAGTTCAGTCCCATCGTTTCTCAATTTGCAGAAAGTCAGCCAGTCATATGTGCAGACAGACTTATTAGCCACTCCTTTCATTACATCTCTTCAACCATACAGTTTTCAAATTCCTCATCAATCAATGGAGCCAGAGAGAAAGGGAGAGAGAGAGAGAAAGGGAGAGAGAGAGAGAAAGGGAGAGAGAGAGAGAAAGGGAGAGAGAGAGAGACAGAGAGAGAGAGAGAGAAGGGAGAGAGAGAGGGAGAGAGAGAGAGAGAGAGAGAGAGAGAGAGAGAGAGGTGACTCAAACCGCCAGACAGGGGATCTATCTATAAATCTATGCACAAAAAAACAAGGTTATGACACAGTGAGGACACAACCAGGGAGAGGAGGGGAGGGAGAGGAGAGGAGAGGAGAGGAGAGGAGAGGAGAGGAGAGGAGAGGAGAGGGACCAGTTCTACCACCAATAGTAAACTGATCAGAGTAGATTTACAATTAGGACACAACCAGGGAGAGGAGAAGAGAGAAAAGGAGGGGAGGGGGGAGGGGAGGGGAGAAGAGGGGAGATGAGAGGAAAGGAGAGGAGGGGAGAGAGAGTTGAGGTGGTGGGGATCAGGGCTAGCATTGAGGTGGTGAGGACGGGGGTTAGTGTTGAGGTGGTGGGGATCGGGGCTAGCGTTGAGGTGGTGGGGATCGGGGTTAGTGTTGAGGTGGTGAGGACGGGGGTTAGTGTTGAGGTGGTGAGGACGGGGGTTAGTGTTGAGGTGGTGGGGATCGGGACTAGCGTTGAGATGGTGGGGGTCAGTGCTAGCGTTGAGGTGGTGGGGATCAGGGCTAGTGTTGAGGTGGTGGTGGTCGGGGCTAGAGTTGAGGTGGTGGGGTCGGGGCTAGAGTTCAGGTGGTGGGGGTCAGAACTAGCGTTGAGGTGGTGGGGATCGGGGTTAGTGTTGAGGTGGTGGGGATCATGGCTAGCGTTGAGGTGGTGAGGACGGGGGTTAGCGTTGGGGTGGTGGGGATCGGGGTTAGAGTTGAAGTGGTGGGGATCGGGGTTAGCGCTGAGGTGGTGGGGATCGGGGTTAGCGTTGAGATGGTGGGGGTCGGGGATAGAGTTGAGGTTGTGGGGGTTGGGGATAGAGTTGAGATGGTGGGGGTTGGCGCTAGCATTGAGGTGGTGGGGGTCAGTGGCATGGAGCTGCCTATCTGGGAATGGAGATGGGGGCTTTGGGCTGTGGGCTGGTAAATACAAAGGCGGTCTGCCTTTCCTTTCTCCTCCCACAAGCAGAGAGAGAGATTTATGTTCCTGTGGATCTCTGTAACAGCACTAGAATGTGGTTGAATTTCAGCCCCCTGACGGGGAATCTCAAATGGCCCCCACATTCCTTTTAAAGTGCACTACTTGTTACCAGGTTCCATAGGGCAAAGAAGATTAGAGAACTATAGAGGGAACACGGGGGAAATTTGGGACGCACACCTAATGTAACAGGTCCTCCCTCTGGCTAGAAAGACAGTGGCCTCTTGCACATGCCTGCAGATTGGAGGGGAAGGCAGGAGGGAGGGAGGGAGGGAGGGAGGGAGGGAGGGAGGGAGGGAGGGAGGGAGGGGAGAGGAGAGGAGAAGATGGGAGAGGAGGGGAGAGGAGAGGTGCGGAGAGGGTGGGAGAGTAGGGGAGAGGACAGGTGCGGAGAGGAGAGGATTGGGAGAGGTGCGGAGTGGAGAGAAGAGAATCGGAGAGAAGGTGAGAGGAGAGGAGTGGAGAGGAGCAGACAAGAGAGGAGAGGAGATGAGGTTCGGTCCCAGAAATACCAAATCTATTTCAGCATGTACTCAGAGGGTGAGTGCCAAATGAAATGACGAGCCACAGCAATGGGTCCCATAAACATTTTACAAGGATTATGCTTGACTGGGAGCGGGAGAACACAATGGGTGCCTCTCAAATGGCACCCTATTTCCTATAGGTCTCTGGTCTACAATAGTGCACTATGTAGGGATTAGGGTGCCATTTGAGACAAACTCAATTAATCCAGACAGCAAGATGGTGGAGCCATCACAACCATGTTACTATAATAAGGCGGCCCTATCATAGACATAGTATTGCTATATATGGGGCTATCATAATATGGTTGTTTGATAGACACTACATGACCAAAAGTTTATGGACACTTGTCTGTCATACATCTCATTCCAAAATCATGTGCATTAATTTGGAGTTGGACCCCCCTTTGCTGCTATAATAGCCTCAACTCTTTTGGGAAGGCTTTCCACTAGATGTTGGAATATTGCTGTGGGGACTTAATTCCATTTAGTCACAAGAGCATTACTGAGGTTGGGCACTGATGTTGGGCGATTAGGCCTGGCTCGCAGTCGGTGTTCCAATTCATCCCAAAGGTGTTCGATGGCCAGGGCTCTGTGCAGGCCAGTCAAATTCTTCCAGACCGATCTCGACAAACCATTTCTTTTTGGACCTTGCTTTGTTTTAGGGGGCATTGTCATGCTGAAACAGGAAAGTGTCTTCCCCAAACTGTTGCCACAAAGTTGGAAGCACAGCATCTTCTAGACTGTCATTGTATGCTGTAGCGTTAAAATCAAATCTAATTTTATTGGTCACATACACATCTTTAGCAATGTTATTGCGGGTGTAGTGAAATGCTTGTGTTCCTAGCTCCAACAGTGCAGTAGTATCTAACTAAATGCTTGTGTTCCTAGCTCCAACAGTGCAGTAGTATCTAACTAAATGCTTGTGTTTCTAGCTCCAACAGTGCAGTAGTATCTAACTAAATGCTTGTGTTCCTAGCTCCAACAGTGCAGTAATATCTAACTAAATGCTTGTGTTCCTAGCTCCAACAGTGCAGTAATATCTAACTAAATGCTTGTGTTCCTAGCTCCAACAATGCAGTAGTATCTAACTAAATGATTGTGTTTCTAACTCCAACAGTGCAGTAATATCTAACTAAATGCTTGTGTTCCTAGCTCCAACAGTGCAGTAGTATCTAACTAAATGATTGTGTTTCTAACTCCAACAGTGCAGTAGTATCTAACTCAGGGGTGTCAAAGTCAAATGGACGGAGGGCCAAATAAAAAAATCAGCTACAAGACGAGGGCCGGACTGTTCGAATGTTCATTGAAAAATGTTTAAATGACGCATATAGTCTAGTGAACCTAATTGAACCTACTGAAAACCTAACAAATATATTACAATATGATCAGATAAATAAAGCAATATTTTCTTATGGCTCTGTCAGTAATCTTTAATTTTCAACAGACACAAAAGACAAATTTCCTTTATATAAATATCCCCATAACATGAACATTAAATGAAAGAAACCGGTATTCAAGGCACCATCAGTAGACTATATTTTCTATTTTAGCAAAAGTGGGCTAAATTTACTTCAAAGAAAAAACAATAATAGCAATTTTCTATCATCCACTCAACTGAAATATTTTTAAAATATAATTGGATTGAAATACAAAAAAATAAAGTGCAAAAATCTATTAATCAAAAACAACACTTTGTTTAAGGAGAAGTAACATGCAGTGAAAACAAATATTAAATTTTAACTTTTAAACTTGAACTGAGTAAAAACTCTAAATATGTGATTGCACAGTAATGTTCACTTGTTTGAGGTTGAGGGTGATACTTGGTGGTGTCCCATCTTTTCCACAAGTTCATCAATGTTCGGGGTAAGGCTCTGAGCTGAAGAAATCCTCAGAATTGAGTGGAGGTGTTCAGCAGTAAGTCGACTTCTGTGTGATGTTTTGTTCAGGTTCATCAAAGAAAACAGTTGTTCACACAGGTATGTGCTGCCAAACATAGACAACGTTTGAGCAGCCTGGATGCGCAGCTGGGGCATTGTGCCGGGGAGGAAACGGGCGAACTCCGCAGCACCCACTGCCGCATATTTTGCCCTCAGTGCATCATTGCATTGGAGGTCAATCAACTCCATTTGGAGGTTTGGTGGTGAGCTTTCCACGTCAACAGCAAATGGGTTACCGAGCAGTTCCAACCTGCTTTTTTGTGCTTCAAAGTCAGCAAATCGGCGTCGAAAGTCAGCGGCAAGCATACCTATTTTATCAGCCAACTGTGTGCTCGGGAACGCACTGGTAGAGAGCTTCTCTTTCATGGTCTGGCAGCTGGGAAAGTGGCTCAAATTTTCTTTCCGCATCTGCGTCTCCCACAGAGTCAGTTTGGTTTTAAATGCCTTCACTGTACTGTACATATCAGAGATGACACGATCCCGACCCTGCAGCTGCAAGTTTATTGCATTCAGATGACTCGTAATGTCACACAGAAAAGCCATTTCACACAGAAACATTTCGTCTCGGAGTTGTGTTGTGTCTTTCCCTTTGCTGTCCAAGAACAGACAAATCTCCTCACGAAGCTCGAAACATCTTTGAAGCACCTTTCCCTGGCTTAGCCATCGCACCTCTGTGTGATAAGGCAAATCACCATGCTCCGTTTCTAACTCCGTCAGAAATGCCTTGAACTGGCGGTGATTCAAACCTTTGGCTCTGATAAAGTTAACTGTGCGCGTGATGATGCTCATTACATGCTCCATTTTCAAGGCTTTACCGCACAACGCTTCCTGGTGTATGATACAATGATAAGCTGTCAGCTCACCTGTCGCGTTTTCCTCTTGCATCTTTTCCCGTATCTTCGCCACCAGTCCGCTCCTGTGTCCACACATCGCAGGTGCTCCGTCGGTTGTCAAACCCACGAGTTTTTCCCAAGGCAGCTCCATCTCATTTACACATCTTGACACCTCTTCATACAAATCATGCCCCGTAGTTGTGCCATGCATAGGACGTAAAGCCAAAAACTCCTCTGTCACGCTTAGGTTGGAGTCCACTCCGCGGATGAAAATTGACAACTGGGCAATGTCAGAAATGTCGGTGCTCTCATCCACAGCCAAGGAATATGCAATAAAATCTTTTCCCTTTTTCACAAGCTGCTCTTTTAGATTGATGGACAACTGGTCTACTCTCTCGGCAATGGTGTTTCTGCTCAGACTCACATTTAAAAAGAGTTGCCTTTTTTCTGGGCAAACTTCGTCACAAACTTTAATCATGCAGTTTTTGATGAAATCCCCCTCCGTAAATGGCCGGGCTGATTTAGCGATCTCTTCTGCCAAAATAAAACTGGCCTTGACAGCAGCCTGGCCTTGTGATTTGGCTTTTTTGAACAGAGCCTGTCGAGATTTGAGGCCTCGTTTTAATTCCTCTGCCTTTTGTAGCCTTTGTTCCATGTCCATATTCTTGTTTTTGTCCGCGTGTTTCGTTTCATAATGTCGTCTCAGATTATACTCTTTCAGTACCGCCACACTTTCTCCACACAGAAGACACACAGGTTTTCCAGCTACCTTCGTGAACATATACTCCGACTCCCACCTTGTTTGAAACCCCCGGTTCTCAGTATCCACCTTCCGTTTTGCCATTTTTGATGGGTATCTGAAAGTTAATTTTACTGTGATGCTGACGACTGCTGTGCCAATAAATATTGAAATGAAGCAGCCTACTGCTCGGTGCGTCACCTTTGCATTGTGGGAAATGTAGTATTGGTGCGTGTAAAAGATCTGCGGGCTGCCGGCTTGCTGCGGGCCGGTTCTAATAATAAATCAAGATCATCCCAGGGGCCGTAAAAAACCTTCTTGCGGGCCGGATGTGGCCCGCGGGCCTTGAC
Organism: Oncorhynchus clarkii lewisi; assembly: GCF_045791955.1. Lineage (NCBI taxonomy): Eukaryota > Metazoa > Chordata > Actinopteri > Salmoniformes > Salmonidae > Oncorhynchus > Oncorhynchus clarkii. Next base: position 80,099,382 of record NC_092163.1, on the reverse strand, counting down.
TCTGACATATGTGATCTAACTAAATGATTGTGTTTCTAACTCCAACAGTGCAGTAATATCTAACTAAATGCTTGTGTTCCTAGCTCCAACAGTGCAGTAGTATCTAACAATTCACAACAATACACACACATCTAAAAGTAAAAGAATGGAATTAAGAAATATATAAATATTAGGACGAGCAATGTAGGAGTGGCATTGACTAAAATACAGTAGAATAGAATACACTATATACATATGAGATGAGTAAAGCAGTATGTAAACATTATTAAAGTGATGAGTGATTCCATGTTTATGTATATAGGGCAGCATCCTGTAAGAGGCAGGGTTGAGTAACCAGTGATTCCATGTTTATGTATATAGGGCAGCATCCTGTAAGAGGCAGGGTTGAGTAACCAGTGATTCCATGTTTATGTATATAGGGCAGCATCCTGTAAGAGGCAGGGTTGAGTAACCCGAGTGGTCGCCGGCTAGTGATAGCTATTTAACAGTCTGATGGCCTTGAGATAGACGCTGTTTTTCAGTCTCTCGGTTCCAGCTTTGATCCACCGGTATTGACCTCGCCTTTTGGATGGTAGAGGCCGTGAACAGGCCGTGGCTCGGGTGGTTGTTTTCCTTAATTGCGTTTTGACCTTCCTGTGACATTGGGTGCTGTAGGTGTGCTGGAGGGTGGGCAGTGTGCTCTCAATTGTCCATCTGTAAAAGTTTATGAGGGTCTTAGGGCCAAGCCAAATTTCCTCAGCCTCTACTGAGGTTGAAGAGGCGCTGTTGCACCACTCCCGACAACACTTGGCATTGCGTTTGCTTGGCATTGCGTTTGCTTGGCATTGCGTTTGCTTGGCATTGCGTTTGCTTGGCATTGCGTTTGCTTGGCATTGCGTTTGCTGATCTTAGGCTTGTGCGATGCTGCTCGTCCATGGAAACACATTTCATGAAGCTCCCAACGAACAGATCTTGTGCTGACTTTGCTTCCGGAAGGCACTTGGAATTCGGTAGTGAGTGTTGCAACCGAGGACAGACGATTTTTACATGCTATAGCACTCTGCAATCCCGTTCTGTGAGTTTGTGTGGCCTACCTCTTCGCGGCTGAACCGCTGTTGCTGCTAGACGTTTCCACTTCACAATAACAGCACTTACAGTTGACCGGGGCAGCTCTAGCAGGGCAGACATTTTACAAACTGACTTGTTGGAAAGGTGTCAACCTATGACAGCGCCACGTTAAAAGTCACTGAGCTCTTCAGTAAGGCCATATATAATGTATATGTTGCCGCTGTGGGAATCAAACCGTGCTTCTACATCTTCATAGCTTGCTGTTTGGGGTTTTAGGCTGGGTTTCTGTATAGCACTCTGTAGACATCTGTCTACCAGTCTAGTATAGTTCACTACCAGTCTAGTATAGTGTCACTACCAGTCTAGTATAGTGTCACTACCAGTCTAGTATAGTTCACTACCAGTCTAGTATAGTGTCCCTACCAGTCTAGTATAGTGTCACTACCAGTCTAGTATAGTGTCACTACCAGTCTAGTATAGTGTCACTACCAGTCTAGTATAGTGTTACTACCAGTCTAGTATAGTTCACTACCAGTCTAGTATAGTGTCACTACCAGTCTAGTATAGTGTCACTACCAGTCTAGTATAGTTCACTACCAGTCTAGTATAGTGTCACTACCAGTCTAGTATAGTTCACTATCAGTCTAGTATAGTTCACTAACCGGCTTGTATAGTTCACTACCAGTCTAGTATAGTGTCACTACCAGTCTAGTATAGTGTCAATACCAGTCTAGTATAGTGTCACTACCAGTCTAGTATAGTGTTACTACCAGTCTAGTATAGTTCACTACCAGTCTAGTATAGTGTCAATACCAGTCTAGTATAGTGTCAATACCAGTCTAGTATAGTGTCAATACCAGTCTAGTATAGTGTCAATACCAGTCTAGTATAGTTCACTACCAGTCTAGTATAGTGTCAATACCAGTCTAGTATAGTGTCAATACCAGTCTAGTATAGTGTCAATACCAGTCTAGTATAGTGTCAATACCAGTCTAGTATAGTTCACTACCAGTCTAGTATAGTGTTACTACCAGTCTAGTATAGTGTCAATACCAGTCTAGTATAGTGTTACTACCAGTCTAGTAAAGTTCACTACCAGTCTAGTATAGTGTCAATACCAGTCTAGTATAGTGTCAATACCAGTCTAGTATAGTGTCAATACCAGTCTAGTATAGTGTCAATACCAGTCTAGTATAGTGTCAATACCAGTCTAGTATAGTGTCAATACCAGTCTAGTATAGTATCAATACCAGTCTAGTATAGTTCACTACCAGTCTAGTATAGTGTTACTACCAGTCTAGTATAGTTCACTACCAGTCTAGTATAGTGTCAATACCAGTCTAGTATAGTGTCACTACCAGTCTAGTATAGTGTCACTACCAGTCTAGTATACTGTCAATACCAGTCTAGTATAGTGTCACTACCAGTCTAGTATAGTGTCACTACCAGTCTAGTATAGTGTTACTACCAGTCTAGTATAGTGTTACTACCAGTCTAGTATAGTGTTACTACCAGTCTAGTATAGTGTTACTACCAGTCTAGTATAGTGTCACTACCAGTCTAGTATAGTGTTACTACCAGTCTAGAATAGTGTTACTACCAGTCTAGTATAGTGTTACTACCAGTCTAGTATAGTGTCACTACCAGTCTAGTATAGTGTTACTACCAGTCTAGTATAGTGTTACTACCAGTCTAGTATAGTGTTACTACCAGTCTAGTATAGTTCACTACCAGTCTAGTATAGTGTTACTACCACTCTAGTATAGTTCACTACCAGTCTAGTATAGTTCACTACCAGTCTAGTATAGTTCACTACCAGTCTAGTATAGTGTCACTACCAGTCTAGTATAGTTCACTACCAGTCTAGTGTAGTGTCACTACCAGTCTACTTATTTGGCTTTGCTGAGAAAAATAAAAAGGTATTGTTAATGAGATATGTATCAAAAGAGACGTTGTTACAGTAGATGAGCATTCCGTGACATCATGTGGGCATTGTTACAGTAGATGAGCATTCCGTGACATCATGTGGGCATTGTTACAGTACGTGAACATTCCGTGACATCATGTGGGCATTGTTACAGTACGTGAACATTCCGTGACATCATGTGGGCATTGTTACAGTACGTGAGCATTCCGTGACATCATGTGGGCATTGTTACAGTACGTGAGCATTCCGTGACATCATATGGGCATTGTTACAGTAGATGAGCATTCCGTGACATCATGTGGGCATTGTTACAGTAGATGAGCATTCCGTGACATCATGTGGGCATTGTTACAGTAGATGAGCATTCCGTGACATCATGTGGGCATTGTTACAGTACTTGAGAATTCTGTGACATCATGTGGGCATTGTTACAGTAGATGAGCATTCCGTGACATCATGTGGGCATTGTTACAGTAGATGAGCATTCCGTGACATCATGTGGGCATTGTTACAGTAGGTGAGCATTCCGTGACATCATGTGGGCATTGTTACAGTAGATGAGCATTCCGTGACATCATGTGGGCATTGTTACAGTTCGTGAGCATTCCGTGACATCATGTGGGCATTGTTACAGTACGTGAGCATTCCGTGACATCATGTGGGCATTGTTACAGTACGTGAGCATTCCGTGACATCGTGTGGGCATGGTTACAGTACGTGAGAATTCCGTGACATCATGTGGGCATTGTTACAGTACGTGAGCATTCCGTGACATCGTGTGGGCATTGTTACAGTACGTGAGCATTCCGTGACATCATGTGGGCATTGTTACAGTAGGTGAGCATTCCGTGACATCATGTGGGCATGGTTACAGTAGATGACTATTCTTTGACTTCATGTGGTACATGAATAATGCACATTCAGGACAAACTGCATAACAATTTCAATATTTTCTGAAAGTAGAATGTGTTCCATGTTGATATACAGACAAAAACTCATCATCTTCTTTTTCTGAATAACTTGCAATCTACACTGAACAGAAATGGAAATGCAACGTGCAACAATTTCAACGATTTTACTGAGTTATAGTTCATATAAGGAAATCAGTCAATTGAAATAAACTCATTAGGCCCTAATCTATGGATTTTACATGACTGGGAATACAGATATGCATCCTTTGGTCACAGATTCCTTTTTAAAAAAGGTAGCGGAGTGGATCAGAAAATCCATTTGTTTCCTGACCAGTAAAATTTAACTTTTTTTTTTTTGTTCTCAGAACAGAAGTGAACATTTCCCCTGAGCATGTTTAGGTTGCAGTGAGTTTATGACAGTGTTTAACTATGATTCCCTGAAAGTTCAGGTCGATTTTGGACCCGTTTCAGGAAATTAGGCGTATGTGTGGCGGGTCACTACTTCACAGGAGAGCCATTTGAATTTTTTATTTTTATTTTTTTTATCAAAATGTATTTTTTTTGGCAGAAATGCCTTCTCGGGCATATGCACTTTCATGTGCTTTAATAACACACTTGTATGCCATCTGTAAATACGAATAACATTTTTAAATTACAAGCCTAGTTGATTTAGCCACAGAAAATGCCAACAACTTTCCCACTAGCCATGATTGGCTGAGATAATGAGTGGGCTGGACATGCCGAGAGATGAGTTTGGATTGGTCTGCCATGTAGCACGCTTCTGTCTATTTGAGCTGGTCAGTATGTGTAGGGAATCCTGTCTAATGCAGCTTTAAAAATATATATTGGGTATTTAGCTCAGTGGATGGGTCTCTACAGAAGGTGCTATAACCACCAACCACATCTAGCTCAGTGGATGGGTCTCTAAAGAAGGTGCTATAACCCCCAACCACATTTGGCTCAGTGGATGGGTCTCTACAGTAGGTGCTATAACCCCCAACCACATCTAGCTAAGTGGATGGGTCTCTACAGAAGGTGCTATAACCCCCAACCACGTCTAGCTAAGTGGATGGGTCTCTACAGTAGGTGCTATAACCCCCAGCCACATCTAGCTAAGTGGATGGGTCTCTACAGAAGGTGCTATAACCCCCAACCACATCTAGCTAAGTGGATGGGTCTCTACAGTAGGTGCTATAACCCCCAACCACATCTAGCTCAGTGGATGGGTCTCTACAGAAGGTGCTATAACCCCCAACCACATTTGGCTCAGTGGATGGGTCTCTACAGTAGGTGCTATAACCCCCAACCACATCTAGCTAAGTGGATGGGTCTCTACAGAAGGTGCTATAACCCCCAACCACGTCTAGCTAAGTGGATGGGTCTCTACAGAAGGTGCTATAACCCCCAACCACATCTAGCTAAGTGGATGGGTCTCTACAGTAGGTGTTATAACCCCCAACCACATCTCGCTAAGTGGATGGGTCTCTACAGTAGGTGCTATAACCCCCAACCACATCTAGCTAAGTGGATGGGTCTCTACAGTAGGTGCTATAACCCCCAGCCACATCTAGCTAAGTGGATGGGTCTCTACAGTAGGTGCTATAACCCCCAACCACATCTAGCTAAGTGGATGGGTCTCTACAGAAGGTGCTATAACCCCCAACCACATCTAGCTATGTGGATGGGTCTCTACAGTAGGTGCTATAACCCCCAACCACATCTAGCTAAGTGGATGGGTCTCTACAGAAGGTGCTATAACCCCCAACCACATCTAGCTAAGTGGATGGGTCTCTACAGAAGGTGCTATAACCCCCAACCACATCTAGCTCAGTGGATGGGTCTCTACAGAAGGTGCTATAACCCCCAACCACATCTAGCTCAGTGGATGGGTCTCTACAGAAGGTGCTATAACCCCCAACCACATTTGGCTCAGTGGATGGGTCTCTACAGTAGGTGCTATAACCCCCAACCACATCTAGCTAAGTGGATGGGTCTCTACAGAAGGTGCTATAACCCCCAACCACGTCTAGCTAAGTGGATGGGTCTCTACAGAAGGTGCTATAACCCCCAACCACATCTAGCTAAGTGGATGGGTCTCTACAGTAGGTGTTATAACCCCCAACCACATCTAGCTAAGTGGATGGGTCTCTACAGTAGGTGCTATAACCCCAACCACATCTAGCTAAGTGGATGGGTCTCTACAGAAGGTGCTATAACCCCCAACCACATCTAGCTAAGTGGATGGGTCTCTACAGTAGGTGCTATAACCCCCAGCCACATCTAGCTAAGTGGATGGGTCTCTACAGAAGGTGCTATAACCCCCAACCACATCTAGCTAAGTGGATGGGTCTCTACAGTAGGTGCTATAACCCCCAACCACATCTAGCTAAGTGGATGGGTCTCTACAGTAGGTGCTATAACCCCCAACCACATCTAGCTAAGTGGATGGGTCTCTACAGAAGGTGCTATAACCCCCAACCACATCTAGCTAAGTGGATGGGTCTCTACAGTAGGTGCTATAACCCCCAACCACATCTAGCTAAGTGGATGGGTCTCTACAGAAGGTGCTATAACCCCCAACCACATCTAGCTAAGTGGATGGGTCTCTACAGAAGGTGCTATAACCCCCAACCACATCTAGCTCAGTGGATGGGTCTCTACAGAAGGTGCTATAACCCCCAACCACATCTAGCTCAGTGGATGGGTCTCTACAGAAGGTGCTATAACCCCCAACCACATTTGGCTCAGTGGATGGTCTCTACAGTAGGTTCTATAACCCCCAACCACATCTAGCTAAGTGGATGGGTCTCTACAGAAGGTGCTATAACCCCCAACCACGTCTAGCTAAGTGGATGGGTCTCTACAGAAGGTGCTATAACCCCCAACCACATCTAGCTAAGTGGATGGGTCTCTACAGTAAGTGCTATAACCCCCAACCACATCTAGCTAAGTGGATGGGTCTCTACAGTAGGTGCTATAACCCCCAACCACATCTAGCTAAGTGGATGGGTCTCTACAGTAGGTGCTATAAACCCCAACCACATCTAGCTAAGTGGATGGGTCTCCACAGAAGGTGCTATAACCCCCAACCACATCTAGCTAAGTGGATGGGTCTCTACAGTAGGTGCTATAACCCCCAGCCACATCTAGCTAAGTGGATGGGTCTCTACAGAAGGTGCTATAACCCCCAACCACATCTAGCTAAGTGGATGGGTCTCTACAGAAGGTGCTATAACCCCCAACCACATCTAGCTAAGTGGATGGGTCTCTACAGTAGGTGCTATAACCTCCAACCACATCTAGCTAAGTGGATGGGTCTCTACAGAAGGTGCTATAACCCCCAACCACATCTAGCTAAGTGGATGGGTCTCTACAGTAGGTGCTATAACCCCCAACCACATCTAGCTAAGTGGATGGGTCTCTACAGAAGGTGCTATAACCCCCAACCACATCTAGCTAAGTGGATGGGTCTCTACAGTAGGTGCTATAACCCCCAGCCACATCTAGCTAAGTGGATGGGTCTCTACAGGTGCTATACCTCCCAACCACATCTAGCTAAGTGGATGGGTCTCTACAGAAGGTGCTATAACCCCCAACCACATCTAGCTAAGTTGATGGGTCTCTACAGAAGGTGCTATAACCCCCAACCACATCTAGCTCAGTGGATGGGTCTCTACAGAAGGTGCTATAACCCCCAACCACATCTTGCTCAGTGGATGGGTCTCTACAGAAGGTGCTATAACCCCCAACCACATTTGGCTCAGTGGATGGGTCTCTACAGTAGGTGCTATAACTCCCAACCACATCTAGCTAAGTGGATGGGTCTCTACAGAAGGTGCTATAACCCCCAACCACATCTAGCTAAGTGGATGGGTCTCTACAGAAGGTGCTATAACCCCCAACCACATTTGGCTAAGTGGATGGGTCTCTACAGTAGGTGCTATAACCCCCAACCACATCTAGCTAAGTGGATGGGTCTCTACAGTAGGTGCTATAACCCCCAACCACATCTAGCTAAGTGGATGGGTCTCTACAGTAGGTGCTATAACCCCCAACCACATCTAGCTAAGTGGATGGGTCTCTACAGAAGGTGCTATAACCCCCAACCACATTTGGCTCAGTGGATGGGTCTCTACAGAAGGTACTATAACCCCCAACCACATCTAGCTAAGTGGATGGGTCTCTACAGTAGGTGCTATAACCCCCAACCACATCTAGCTAAGTGGATGGGTCAAAAAAAAAACAGAGCATCGAAGCTGCTACAACAGCAATTCAAGGCAACAATGTTATTGAGAGCAGTAGCAACATATTTGGAGTTCTCCGTGGCTAACGCTATATCTTTTTTTTTAAACTACAGTAGTGAGGATTATCTAGGCATTATGAGCAGGTCATTTTATAGACACAAGATGCAACACAAGACCAATCCAAACTCATCTCTCAGCATGTCCAGCCCACTCATTATCTCAGCCAATCGTGGCTAGTGGGATGGTTGCTCCCTTTCTCTGTGGCTAAACCAACTAGGCTCGTAATTGAACAATTTTATTCGTATTTACAGATGACATACAAGTTTTATTTTAAAGCACATGCAAGTTCACATGTTTGAGTAGGGAACAAAAAACTGACAAAAAATGTATTTTGATTAAAAATTATTTTTTACATTCAAAATGCTCTCCTGACTTGCGACATATGCCTAGTTTCTTGAATCTGGTCACATATGGACTTTTACCAAATAGGGCTATCTTCTGTATACCACCCCTACCTTATTACAACACAACTAATTGGCTCAAACGCGTTAAGAAGGAAATAAATTCCACAAATTAACTTTTAATTATAAGGCACACCTGTTAATTGAAATTCTAGGTGACTACCTCATGAAGCTGGTTGAGAGAATGCCAAGAGTGTGCAAAGCTGTCATCAAGACAAAGGGTGGTTACTTTGAAGATTCTAAAATATAAAATATATCTTGATTTGTGTAACACTTTTTTGGTTACTACATGATTCCATTCCATATGTGGTATTTCATAGTGTTGATTGATGTCTTCACTATTATTCTACAATGTAGAAAATATTACAAAATATAGAAAAACTCTTGAATGAGTAGGTGTGTCCAAACTTTTGACTGGTACTGTAAATATATATTTTTATTATTATTATTTTTTTTTATATCTAAAGGGGTCCAAAAATCCCAACTCACATAGTTAAATGAGCCTTGCTATGATCCATTTAAAAACATTTCCACATCCCCCCCCCCCCCCACACTGAATTTGAAGCTCCACTCCCTTCTGCCCAGTTTCCTGATTCTGTGTTTAACCATCCCTGTAATTTTTACTTCTGTTTTCTAAACCAAAACAAAACTTCTAAGTCTGATAAGCACTTTTGAACACCTGAGTAAGTTCTACTCATAGCCTTGACCACGGCATCTGTTCACTGATATCCCTTAATTAGTTAAATATATATGTATTTTCAAGGCCTGGGAGGGTCACTGTCAAAAATGATTTATTCAATTTAAAGGGGAGCCGCACCCACTTATTTGGCCTGTTTTTTTTGGGCTCAACTTGAAAATGCTGGAGGCCATGACAGAAGGCAAATGTGAGTTGCCTTGGGGGTGTGGTTTGATGTGGGTGTGTCCTTGGGTGTGTCCTTGGGTGGGTCCTTGGGTGGGTCCTTGGGTGTGTCCTTGGGTGGGTCCTTGGGTGTGTCCTTGGGTGGGTCCTTGGGTGGGTCCTTGGGTGTGTCCTTGGGTGGGTCCTTGGGTGGGTCCTTGGGTGTGTCCTTGGGTGGGCCCTTGGGTGGGTCCTTGGGTGTGTCCTTGGGTGGGTCCTTGGGTGGGTCCTTGGGTGTGTCCTTGGGTGGGTCCTTGGTTGGGTCCTTGGGTGGGTCCTTGGGTGTGTCCTTGGGTGGGTCCTTGGGTGGGTCCTTGGGTGGGTCCTTACGTCGATATTTTAAACAGTGTTTTGATAGCTTTCAAATGTAATAACAGGTGCCTATCAACGGTGTGTCTGGTAAACATGTTAGAATACACAGGGTTTCTCCCTCTCTAGTTTTACTGATACCATTCAATTCAAGTATTTGAATTAAAAAAAGACAATAAAATTAAAAGTTGTGCCTAGTAAATGTTTTATGCCGAGTGCCAGGTCTCTCTGAACACACACACACGCACGCACGCACGCACACACACCACACACCACACACCACAGACCACACACCACACACACCACACACACACACCACACACCACACACACACCACACACACACACACACACCACACACCACACACCACACACACACACACACACACACACACACACACACACACACACACACTGTTCTGTTACCAATGGCAGCTAGTATATGTAATATCTGTAGTCCGATAAAACAAACAACATTTTTTTTTTCTCCGCATCAAACGACAGGGTGATACAATCGACAGACAAGTGGGAAATTGCATTTGGTTATAAATAAAGGAAGACGTTTTTGATAATACACTTTGCAACCAAAATGTATCTACTACTTGTATCTGCTTGGCTGGAAAATGAACCTACTAGTTTATACAACTTTTCACATAACACACATTACTATTGTTGATGAAGCCGTCTGTGTCATCAAGGCAGTAACTTGGGTCAAGCTGATTATAGGTCGTCACAAGTTAACACAGCCACAAAGTTATTAAGCCTGCCCTTTTCTACCATTTATCTTCTTAGAAATTGTGATTTTAAACCTAACCATAACCCTAACCTTAACCACATTGCTAACTTTTTGCCTAACCCTAACTTTAAATTAAGACAACATTTTTGTTTTTGTTAATGTTTTACAATAAGGCCAACATTTACTTTGTGGCTGTGGTAACTAGTGATAACCTTAATTCCATGCTTTACAGATGTAAACTGACTGGATTAGATTCAGGCCTGTTACAGTTTGTTGCTCCTAGTTGTCTGTATTAGTCAGACTCAGACATAAGGAGGCTACCATTATAGCTGAATCCAGTATTTAGTGTTACCCTAGACAATAGAGTATACACTTGCATGAGCAGTGGTCTAAGGCACTGCATCTCAGTGCTAGAGGCGTCACTACAGACCCTGGTTCGATTCCAGGCTGTATCACAACCAGCCCAGCGTTGTCCGGGTTTAGCTGAGGGTAGGCCGTTATTGTAAATAAGAATTTGTTCTTAACTAGTTAAATAAATGTTAAATAGATAAAATAATAAATAAAAAATTAAGCAAGGAACTGACTTGAAATTCTGACTTGTAGCCGAACTAACGTTAGCTGGCCTGTAGCTAGCTAGCATGCCTCGTTAGCATTATCAAATGATAATGTTTCATAACAAGCAGTATCTTGACGATACACAATCAACTTGTATGATCGACGACCTAACTAAGTTGTACTGAAGTAGCTAGCTAGTTATGCAAATGTTAGCTAAAACATTCGCCAGCTTGCCTCGCTTTATCATAAGGTCACTACCTACATAACCAGTAATAACATAATCAAACGTCATTAGCTAGGGTTATAAAAGCGAGATCCTTATATTCCCGGTATCTCTGGTTGTACTCACCACTGTCTGCCATGGCAAACCAAGCAGACTTGGGGACCAACGAACTCCAACCACTTATTTCCGCATACTACAATCCTTCAGCAGGGCATTCAAACCATAGAGCTTTGGCTGTGGAGGAATGGTCAATCTGTACAGGGCTTTTCAGTCTACCGTCCTTTGAAAGTGTTGGAGGGGGATGGGGTGAAACAATGGAGCCCCAATTCAATGAATGGAAGTGTAGTGGGAGGAGGGGAGATTTGCACGTGGAGCTTAGCAACAGGGGGCATGACCTGTTGACATGATTATAACCCAAACCCAACCTTCATTTGCTCATTGTGACACACTGAGGTTCCGAACTCTGCTTTCGACCAGACTGACTCCTATTAACACTTTGTAGTCAATTTTGACACTAGAATTGTTTTTGTTTTTTTTTACCTTTATTTAACTAGGCAAGTCAGTTCAGAACAAATTCTTATTTATACAATGAGGAACAGGAACAGTAGATTAACTGCCTTGTCCAGGGGCAGAACAACACATTTTTACCATGGCAGCTCGAGGATTCAGTCCAGCAACCTTTTGGTTACTAGTCCAATGATCTAATCACTAGGCTACCTGCCATCCCAAAATACATGTTTCTGACTCATATCAATGCCTGATAAGCCATTTTCAAAATGATTAGTTGTTTTTTAGGCAGTCGCTCTTTAAAAAATGATGACAGAGGCATGGGCCCCCAGAGCTCGTTAGGCCCCACAGAGATTGTTGGGTTCCCCAGAGCTCGTTGGGCCCCACAGAGATTGTTGGGTTCCCCAGAGCTCGTTGGGCCCCACAGAGATTGTTGGGTTCCCCAGAGCTCGTTGGGCCCCACAGAGATTGTTGGGTTCCCTAGAGCTCGTTGGGCCCCACAGAGATTGTTGGGTTCCCCAGAGCTCGTTGGGCCCCACAGAGATCGTTGGGTTCCCCAGAGCTCGTTGGGCCCCACAGAGATTGTTGGGTTCCCCAGAGCTCGTTGGGCCCCCAGAGCTCGTTGGGCCCCCAGAGCTCGTTGGGCCCCACAGAGATTGTTGGGTTCCCCAGAGCTCGTTGGGCCCCCAGAGCTTGTTGGGCCCCCAGAGCTCGTTGGGCCCCCAGAGCTCGTTGGGCCCCACAGAGATTGTTGGGTTCCCCAGAGCTCGTTGGGCCCCCAGAGCTCATTGGGCCCCCAGAGCTCGTTGGGCCCCCAGAGCTCGTTGGGCCCCCAGAGCTCGGTGGGCCCCACAGAGATTGTTGGGCCCCCAGAGCTCGTTGGGCCCCCAGAGCTCGTTGGGCAGGGGCTGTGGGGGTGTCCTGTACACCCAAAATATTATTCAGCGTTATAAAGTCCTTGCACCCTATTAATCCCTTGACCTAGACATTTAGGCCAGCATTTCTTAATGCTGGTCCTGGTGATCACGTTGACCCAAAGGGATGCATATTATGGCTTTTTGACGTAGCGCTACACAGCTGATTCAAATGATCAACAACAAAAAAACTAGATCTGCACCCCTTTGAAGGCAATGTAAGGCCATGCGTGTCCTATGTTAGGCTTCTAGGGGTGAGTGCTCAGAGGCCCGAGGGTTCAACAGAATAAAGGCAGATTCACAGCAGGTGACAGTGAATTTATGATGCAGAGAGACAGAGCTAGAGAGGCACCAGGCGTCCGTGACAGGTGGGTAGAGTTATGGATGAGCCTAGCATGATGATATCAGCACACGGTCTGGGGGGCAATTCAATGTTTTAAGATGAGAGCAAATTATTTATAGTAAGGTGCAGGGGCTGGAGAGAGAGAGAGAGAGAGAGAGAGAGAGAGAGAGAGAGAGAGAGAGAGGGAGTGGGAAACAGAGAGAGAGGGAGAGAGAGAGAGAGAGAGAGGGAGAGAGAGAGAGAGAGAGAAAGAGAGAGAGAGAGAGAGAGAGAGAGAGAGAGAGAGAGAGTCACTCATTATCACTTGTGTTTATCACTTTTCATCTGTGCGCATACACAGTGCGTATCACCAGATTAACGACCCAGGCTTTTCTTCTCTGTTTTGTTATTGAGGCACTTTCAGCTGAACCTCTGTGGTTCCAATTAGAGTATACTGTTTAGCTTCTACCCTGTTCAATGAAATCTGCACCTGGTGGCATCACACACACACACACACACACACACACACACACACACACACACACACACACACACACACACACACACACACACACACACACACACACACACACACACACACACACACACACACACACACACACACACACACACACACACACACACACACACACATACCAGCTGCTCCGATCTGAAAATATACAGTCTTCTCTCTTTCAGAGCAGGAGACATGGCAGAAACCTATCGTACTACTGCTGGTAGACCCTTGTCAAAGCTTAATAACCAACAGTCTGTCCTAATACTGCTGGTAGACCCTTGTTATAACTTAACAACCAACAGTCTGTCCTAATACTGCTGGTAGACCCTTGTTATAACTTAACAACCAACAGTCTATCCTAATACTGCTGGTAGACCCTTGTTATAACTTAATAACCAACAGTCCGTCCTACTACTGCTGGTAGACCCTTGTCATAGCTTAACAACCAAACTAACACCACTTGGCTTTTGTATTGCTCAAATGGCTGGGTGGCTGGTTGGCAGTGTGGCTGGGTGGCTGGGTGGCAGTGTGGCAAGGTGGCTGGGTAGCAGTGTGGCTGGGTGGCAGTGTGGCTGGGTGGCAGTGTGGCAAGGTGGCAGTGTGGATGGGTGGCAGTGTGGCTGGGTGGCAGTGTGGCTGGGTGCCTGGGTGGCAGTGTGGCTGGTTGGCAGTGTGGCTGGATGGCTGGGTGGCAGTGTGGCTGGGTGGCAGTGTGGCTGGGTGGCAGTGTGGCTAGGTGGCAGTGTGGCTGGGTGGCAGTGTGGCTGGGTGGCAGTGTGGCTGGGTGGCTGGGTGGCAGTGTGGCAGTGTGGCTGGGTGGCTAGGTGGCAGTGTGGCTAGGTGGCAGTGTGGCTAGGTGGCAGTGTGGCTGGGTGGCAGGGTGGCTGGCTGGGTGGCTGGGTGGCAGGGTGGCTAGGTGGCCGGCTGGGTGGCAGGGTGGCTGGGTGGCTGGCTGGGTGGCAGGGTGGTTTGCTGGGTGGCTGGGTGGCTGGATGGGTGGCTGGCTGGGTGGCTGGCTGGCTGGCTGGCTGGATGGATGGCTGGGTGGAAGGGTGTCTGGGTGGCTGGCTGGCTGGATGGCTGGGTGGCTGGGTGGCTAGGTGGCAGTGTGGCTAGGTGGCAGTGTGGCTGGGTGGCAGGGTGGCTGGCTGGGTGGCTGGGTGGCAGGGTGGCTGTGTGGCCGGCTGGGTGGCAGGGTGGCTGGCTGGGTGGGTGGCTGGGTGGCTGGAAGGGTGGCTGGCTGGGTGGCTGGCTGGCTGGCTGGATGGCTGGATGGCTGGCTGGCTGGGTGGAAGGGTGTCTGGGTGGCTGGCTGGCTGGATGGCTGGGTGGCTGGATGGCTGGGTGGCTGGGTGGCTGGCTGGCTGGCTGGCTGGGTGGCTGGGTCGCAGGGTGGCTAGGTGGCTGGCTGGGTGGGTGGCTGTCTGGGTGGGTGGCTGGGTGGCAGTGTGGCTGGATGGCTGGGTGGCTGGATGGCTGGGTGGCTGGGTGGCTGGCTGGCTGGCTGGCTGGGTGGCTGGGTCGCAGGGTGGCTAGGTGGCTGGCTGGGTGGGTGGCTGTCTGGGTGGGTGGCTGGGTGGCAGTGTGGCTGGGTGGCTGGCTGGCTGGGTGGGTGGGTGGCAGTGTGGCTGGGTGGCTGGCTGGGTGGGTGACTGGCTGGGTGGTTGTGTGGCTGGGTGGCAGTGTGGCTGGGTGGCTGGCTGGGTGGCAGGGTAGCTAGGTGGCTAGGTGGCTGGCTGCGTGGCTGGGTGGCAGGGTGGCTGGCTGGGTGGCTGGGTGGCTGGATGGGTGGCTGGCTGGGTGGCTGGCTGGCTGGTGGGATGGCTGGCTGGGTGGCTGGGTGGCAGGGTGTCTGGGTGGCTGGATGGCTGGGTGGCAGAGTGGCTGGGTGGGTGGTTTGGTGGCTGGGTGGCTGGCTGGGTGGCTGGGTGGCAGTGTGGCTGGGTGGCTGGTTGGGTGGCTGGTTGGCTGGCTGGGTGGCCGGGTGGCTGGCTGGGTGGCTGGCTGGGTGGCTGGGTGGCAGAGGGCCTGTGAGGCTGGGCGCCTGGGTGGCTGGCTGGCTGGCTGGGTGGCTGGGTGGCAGAAAGGCTGTGAGGCTGGGTGCCTGGGCGGCTGGGTCAAACAGTCAAAGAGACGGGTTTTGTGTCACATTGTCCTTTATTGTATGTGAACAGCACAAATATGAACAAATATGAACATTCACACAGTTTGCAAAACAGACGATGATATGATTCAAAGTATACCTGTACATTTGTACTCTAGCAAGAGCTGTGTTCAATTCAGCAGTAGTATAGAATGGTCTTGAACTGAAATTGAACTGAAACCGTGTCTCCATAATTGTACAGTGAACTTGAACACGAGTTTGATTCGAAACAACCCTGATTTTAAGAGGCAATGACCATTCAAAAACCTCACAGCCTGAATAGAGGTCCTTATCCACAGAGAAAATGCAGACCAAGGAGAGCAGAGAAAGGAAATCATGAGGATAACAACATTAATAATAAAAATAAGGTCAAATATTTATTTATATCTCTGAATAAGTACTGATGTACTTCATCTGAGATCATCAAACATTCAGTGGCTTGGGAAAGTATTCACCCCCTTTGGCATTTGTCCTATCTTTGTTGCCTTACAACCTGGAACTAAAATAGATGTTTTGGGGGGTTGTATCATTTGATGCCTACCACTTTGAAGATGCAAAATATTTTTTATTTTGAAACAATCATGAAATAGGACAAAAAAAATGAACATTTGAGCATGCATAACTATTCACCCCCCAAAGTCAATACTTTGTGTCACGTTCTGACCTTTATTTCCTTTGTTTTGTCGTTATTTATTATGGTCAGGGCGTGAGTTGGCGTGGGCAGTCTGTTTGTTTTTCTATGATTTTGGGATTTCTATGTTTCGGCCTAGTATGGTTCTCAATCAGAGGCAGGTGTCATTAGTTGTCTCTGATTGAGAATCATACTTAGGTAGCCTGGGTTTCACTGTGTGTTTGTGGGTGTTTGTTTCCGTGTCTGTGTTTTTCACCACACGGTACTGTTTTGGGTTTCGTTCATTCCACATTTATTGTTTTTTGTATTCAGTTGTTCATGTGTACTTTTTCTTATTAAAAGAACCATGGACACTTACCACGCCGCATATTGGTCCTCCGATCCTTCTCGCATCTCCTCTTCAGATGAAGAGGAGGACGACCGTGACAGAATCACCCACCAACCAAGGACCAAGCGGCGTGGTAAAAGACAGCGACGACAGCAGCAGCAGCAGCAACAACAGCGGCCAGCATCACAGGACTCCTGGACATGGGAGGAGATACTGAACGGAGAGGGACCCTGGGCACAGGCTGGGCAATATCGCCGCCCCAAAGCAGAGCTGGAGGCAGCGAAAGCTGAGAGGCGGCAATATGAGGAGGCAGTGCGACAGGTACGAGAGGCAGCCCCCAAAAATTTTTTGGGGGGGGCACACGAGGTGTGGGGCTAAGCCAGGTAGCAGACCTGAGCTCACTCCTCGTGCTTATTATAAGCAGCGCGTTACTGGTCAGGCACCGTGTTATGCGGTTAAGCGCACGGCGCTGCCGGAGTCTCCCGCCTGTCCGGCGCTGCCGGAATCGCCTGCCTGTCCGGCGCTGCCGGAGTCTGAGGCGCCAGAGCCCCTCAGCCCAGAGGCGCCAGAGCTTCCGCCCCTCTGTCCCAAGCTGCCCCTCTGTCCCGAGCTGCCACTCTGTCCAGGTCATTTCGAAGGGTTGCCGTGGTTAGGAAGCCACGGAGGCAGACAATGAGGCGGACTAAGACGATGGTGAAGTGGGGTCCACGTCCCGCGCCAGAGCCGCCACCGCGGACAGACGCCCACCCAGACCCTCCCCTATAGGTTAAGGTTTTGCGGCCGGAGTCCGCACCTTTAGGGGGGGGGGGGTACTGTCACGTTCTGACCTTTATTTCCTTTGTTTTGTCATTATTTAGTATGGTCAGGGCGTGAGTTGGGGTGGGCAGTCTATGTTTGTTTTTCTATGATTTGGGGATTTCTATGTTTCGGCCTAGTATGGTTCTCAATCAGAGGCAGGTGTCATTAGTTGTCTTTGATTGAGAATCATACTTAGGTAGCATGGGTTTCACTGTGTGTTTGTGGGTGTTTGTTTCCGTGTCTGTTTTTCACCTACGGTACTGTTTTGGGTTTTGTTCATTCCACATTTATTGTTTTTTGTATTCAGTTGTTCATGTGTACTATTTCTTAAAAGAACCACGGACACTTACCACGCCGCATATTGGTCCTCCGATCCTTCTCGCCTCTCCTCTTCGGAAGAAGAGGAGGAAATCCCTTACACTTTGTAGAGTTACCTTTTGTAGCAATTACAGCTGTAAGTCTCTTGGGGTATGTCTCTATAAGATTGGCACATCTAACTACTGGGAATTTTGCCCAATCTTCAAGGCAAAACTGCTCCAGCTCTTTCAAGTTGGATGGGTTCCACTGGTGTACAACGATCTTTAAGTCATACCACAGATTCTCAATTTGATTGAGGTCTGGGCTTTGACTAGGACATTCCAAGACATTTAAATGTTTCCCCTTAAACCACTCAAGTGTTGATTTAGCAGTATGCTTAGGGTAATTGTCCTGCTGGAAGATGAACCTCCATCCCAGTCTCAAATCTCTGGAAGTCTGAAACAGATTTCCCTTAAGAATTTCCCTGTATTTAGCGCCATCATTCCTTCATTTGTTACCAGTTTCCCAGGCCCTGCCGATGAAAAACATCCCCAAAGCATGGCTGCTACCACCACCTTGCTTCACTGTGGGGATGGTATTCTTGGGGTGATGAGAGGGTTAGCGACAGACGAAGCGTTTTCATTGATGGCCAAAAAGCTACATTTTAGTCTCATCTGACCAGATGTTTGGGGAGTCTCCCACATGCATTTTGGCGAACACCAAATGTGTTTACTTGTTTTTTTCTTTAAGAAATAGATTTTTTTCTGGCCACTCTTCTGTAAAGCCCAGCTCTGTGGAGTGTATGGTTTAAAGTGGTCCTACGGACAGATACTCCAATCTCTGCTGTGGAGCTTTGCAGCTCCTTCAGGGTTATCTTTGGTCTCTTTGTTGCCTCTCTGATTGATGCCCTCCTTACCTGGTCAGTGGGTTTCGGTGGGCAGCCCTCTCTTGGCAGGTTTGTTGTGGTGCCATATTCTTTCCATTTTTTAATAATGTATTCAATGGTGCTCCGTGGGATGTTCAAAGTTTCGGATATTTTTTTGTAACCCAACCCTGATCTGTACTTCTCCACAACTTTGTCCCTGACCTGTTTGGAGAGGTCCTTGGTCTTCATGGCGCCGCTTGCTTGGTTGCCTAGTGGTGTTGCAGACTCTGGGGCCTTTCAGAATAGTTGTGTATATATACTGAGATCATGTGACAGATCGTGTGACACTTAAATGAAGTCCACCTGTGTGCAATCTATCTTTATGTGACTTCTGAAGGTAATTGGCTGCACCAGATCAAAGGGGGTGAATATAAATGCACCACTTTTCCGTTTTTTACATTTTTCATTCCCATTTTACCAATTTGGTCTATTTTGTGTACGTCCATTACATGACATCCCTCTCAAAAATCTAATTAAATTACAGGTTGTAATGCAACACAACAGGAAAAACACCAAGGGGGATGAATACTTTTGCAAGGCACTGTATACCTTTTATATTAATTAAATTAATGGGAAAGTATAACTCCCACTCCAAAACTGTGATGCAGATAATTTTTGCTCATGTGTTTGCTAGTGTGTGTGTGTGTGTGTGTGTGCGTGCATGCGTGTGTGTGTGCGTGTGTGCGTGTGTGTGTGTGTGTGCGTGCTTTCGCAATACAATATGTACCCCATTTTCATTTCAGCGGCTGACAACCAAAAGTCCAACGTTACATTGATTATTAGTTACAGATGCATTGCACTCCTCAAATGTGAACAAACATGAATTAACAACCAAGCATCAATCTATATTTTCATGTTTGGAGAATAGCCTGGATGTACTACATAGAAATGCTGCATTCAATAGTGAGGTCAGCTTTCAGTCTGGCTTAGCCATGCTAGGAGAATAGAGCCTGCTATCTCTGCTGCTCATCCCTGCAGTATGACCTTTCAGATCCCATTATGTCTGAGGGACATTGATTCCTGCTTATCAGTCAACATACTGTGCTGTGACCTTTCTCAGCTAAATGCACCTTACTGGGTTGATATCGCCAATGAGTAGATGAACCACTGGCATCTAGATCATAACAGAGCAAAAGGAGATTCTCAAAATAGAACGTTTAGAATGTTTAGAATGTTTAGAACGTTTAGAACGTTTAGAACGTTTAGAATGTTTAGAATGTTTAGTCTGCTCTACAGGAGAATACAAAATACTGACTTGATTTATTTTACCAACACGAAGGAACAGGAGATTTTCACCGTAGGACAGGGACATCCAGCTGTGTTTAGTCTGCTGGAGAAGAGGTCTGTGTTACTAACTGGGTACAATAACAACATCAGAACAAGACAAGAGGTCTGTGTTACTAACTGGGTACAATAACAACCATACACTGCAGTGCCTTGCAGTCGGAGACCGAGCAATTGACATACCAGGCAGTGATGCAACCAGTCAGGAGGCTCTCGATGGTGCCGCTGTAAAACATTTTGAGGATCTGAGGACCCATGCCAAATCTTTTCTGTCTGCTGTGGGGGAATAGGTTTTGTCATGCCCTCTTAACGACTGTCTTGGTGTGCTAGAAACATGTTCGTTTGTTGGTGATGTAGACACCAAGGAACTTGAAGCTCTCAACCTGCTCCACTACAGCCCCGACGATGAGAATGGGGGCGTGCTCAGTCCTTTTTTTCCTGTAGTCCACAATCATCTACTTTGTCTTGATCACGTTGACGGAGAGGTTGTTGTCCTTGCACCACACAGGTCAAGTCTCTGACCCCCTCCTTAAAGGCTGTCTCATCGTTCTCGGTGATCAGGCCTACCACTGTTGTTGTCAGCAAACTTAATGATGGTGTTGGAGTCATGCCTGGCCTTGCAGTCATGAGTGAACAGGGAGTACAGGAGTGGACTGAGCACGCACCTCTGAGGGGCCCCCATGTTGATGATCAATCTGGCAAATGTGTTGTTACCTAACCTCACCACCTGGGGGCGGCCAGACAGGAAGTCCAGGATCCAGTTGCAGAGGGAGGTGTTTAGTCCCAGGCTCCTTAGCTTATTGAGGAGCTTTGAGGGAACTATGGTATTGAACGCTGAGCTGTAGTCAATGAATAGCATTCTCACATAGGTTTTCCTTTTGTCCAGGTGGGAACGGGCAGTGTAGAGTGCAATAGAGATTGAATAATCTGTGGATCTGTTGGGGCAGTATGCAAATTGGAGTGGGTCTAGGGTTTCTGGGATAATGGTGTTGATGTGAGCTATGACCAACCTTTCAAAGCATTTCATGGCTACAGATGTGAGTGCTACGGTTTGGTAGTCATTTAGGCAGGTCACCTTACTGTTCTTGGGCACAGAGACTATGGTGGTCTGCTTGAAACATGTTGGCACTACAGACTCAGACAGGCACAGGTTGAAAATGTCAGTGAAGACACTTGCCAGTTGGTCAGTGCATGCTCTGAGTACACATCTTGGTAAACATTCTGCCCAGCGGCCTTGTGAATGCTGACCTGTTTAAATGTGTTATTCACATCGGCTGTAGAGAGCGTGATCACACAGTCATCTGGAACAGCATGTTACAGCATGTTTCAGTGTTTCTTGCCTCGAAGCGAGCATAGAAGTTATTTAGCTCATCTGGTAGGCGCTTGTCACTGGGCAGCTCTCGACTATGCTTCACTTTGTAGTGTGTAATCGTTTGCAAGCCCTGCCACATCCGAAGAGCATCGGAGCCGGTGTAGTATGATTCGATCTTAGTCTTGTATTGATGCTTTGCCTGTTTGATGGTTCGTCGGAGGGCATAGCGGGATTTCTTGTAATATTCCTGGTACTGCTCCTTGAAAGCCGTAGCTTTACCCTTTAGCTCAGTGCGAGTGTTGCCTGTAATCCATGGCTTCTGTTTGGGGTATGTACGTACAGTCACTGTCAGGCCGACATCCTCATTGCATTTATTGATAACAGCACCAGAAACTAGACAAGATGTCTGCGTGACTAACTGGGTACAATAATAACATCAGAAACTAGACAAAAGGTATTTGTTACTAACAGAAGAAACACTGAAAATAACATTCCTCTCCGTGGCATAGCCTGAAGATTTAAACCAATACAAGCCGTTGTTTAGTCTGCTGTACAGGAGAAACACGTCAGATTGTAACTGGCTCCTGAGTGGCACAGCGGTCTAAAGCAATGCATCTCAGTGCAAGAGGTGTCACTACAGTCCCTGATTCGATTCCAGGCTGTATCACATCGGCCGTGATTTGCAGTCCCATAGAGCGCCGCACAATTGGCCCTGCGTCGTCTGGATTTGGCCGGGGTAGGCAGTCATTGAAAATAAGAATTTGTTCTTAACTGACTTGCATAGTTAGATAAAATAAAAACATTGTATGTTCTGTTTATGTTCTACTGAGTGAAAACAATAACAAAATGACAAGCTCAAAGCTGCATGATTCTCTTATACTTCTCACATCACTGAAAAAAACCTTTCTGTCCATAGCATTGCCTGATAATGACATTGAGTTCAGACCAACTGAGGCCACTCCTGTACAGCACACGTGTAGTTTGCTGTACAGGAGAAGCTCTTGAGAATGTGCCTGTGCTGTCGTATTTTCTCAGGGAACCCAAGTTCAGAGGGAAAATACCACAACCCACTGACAATGACCTTACTCTGCTACTAGACAATAACAAAGGAGAAAACTGTATAAAAAAAGTGGTTTTTCAAAGCTCCATGTTTTCAATGTTTATCCCACACATCACAATGAAAATAAGTGTGCATGGTATTGTGATTTTGAAAACTCTGCTTTGAAATCAAGACAAGGCTAAACTTGTTGTTTGTTGTTGTTGCTGTTGTTGCTTTTCAGATGCTTGACATTTCTATTGATTAGACATTAATCCGTAATTTATTAGGAACTTTCGTGCTTTCGGATCTCAAATTAAGATTCAGACGTCAGAATTTTTTTCACATTGAATAAAGTTCTTGTCACGGCTGTTGAAAGGAGAGGACCAAGGTGCAGCGTTGTGAGCGTACATTTTCTTTGATTAATCAAAATAACGCTGAACAAACCAAACCCTGACCAAACCAAACCAAACCCTGACCAAACCTTGACCAAACCAAACCCTGCCCAAACCCTGACCAAACCAAACCCCGACCAAACCAAACCCTGACCAAACCAAACCAAGCCCTGACCAAACCAAACCAAACCCTGACCAAATCACACCCTGACCAAACCAAACCCTGACCAAACCAAACCAAACCCTGACCAAACCCTGACCAAACCAAACCCCGACCAAACCAAACCCTGACCAAACCAAACCAAACCCTGACCAAACCAAACCCTGACCAAATCACACCCTGACCAAACCAAATAGAGACATTAAAAGGCTCTCTAAGGTCAGGGCGTGACAGGGCTTGGTGTTTTTGCACCAGGTGGGAGTGTGCCGGTGTAGCTGATTTAAATCAAGGACAAGGAGAGGTATGACACATCCCTAGAACACAAACACAGACGGGTAGGAGTAACAGAAGGTCAGACACCAGATTACTCTGGGTAGGTCTCGGAATAAAAAATAAATATGTTTTAACAACCGTCTGGTTAAAAACATAGAAATGCAATTACCAGAAGGTCGGACAGGCTGTGACCCCTGTGCCCTGGCTGTCTCTATAACACTCTGAAACACCTTGTTCTAACAATGGTTAAAGACACTGTACAACATTCTACAACACCTTGTTCTAACCATGGTTAAAGACCCTGTACAACATTCTAAAACACCTTGTTCTAACCATGGTTAAAGACCCTGTACAACATTCTACAACACCTTGTTCTAACCATGATTAAAGACCCTGTACAACATTCTACAACACCTTGTTCTAACCATGGTTAAAGACCCTGTACAACATTCTAAAACACCTTGTTCTAACCATGGTTAAAGACCCTGTACAACATTCTACAACACCTTGTTCTAACCATGGTTAAAGACCCTGTACAACATTCTACAACACCTTGTTCTAACCATGGTTAAAGACCCTGTACAACATTCTAAAACACCTTGTTCTAACCATGGTTAAAGACCCTGTACAACATTCTAAAACACCTTGTTCTAACCATGGTTAAAGACCCTGTACAACATTCTAAAACACCTTGTTCTAACCATGGTTAAAGACCCTGTACAACATTCTACAACACCTTGTTCTAACCAAAAATAGTTTTTACAACATCCAATGAGAGTTCTCTGTGTATACAGTATGTGGCCTGACTGGTAAAAAAAGAAAGAAAAAAGATAGATTTACTAGAAGGAGCAAATCTCATCAGAAAATGATAATTTGACTGGATCACTTATGGATAGTGATTGTATTTCTATGGTTAAAAAACTACTTTCAGAACTCACACTTTCTGAACACCCTGGTCTGATCATATTTACCCAGGAGAGTCTTGAATGTTCAGTCTAATCAGAGAGAATTAGATTAGGACTTATTGGTACAAGGAGAGATAAGCTAAAAAAACCTCTTCATTGGTCCGTTCCTAAAGAATGGGCGGTCCTAGTCCTCTGTAAAAAAAAAGAGACAGACATCTGTAGACCAGAGGCAAACGAAGCTGTTTTTGTGAGTAAGGAGTTTATTTTTGGGACCAGCATTTTTACATTTCTTTGGAATCGAACCTTCGAAATAGCAAATAACATTGTGAAGCTATGAAGTGCTCACAGGCAACTACACATAAACAAGACCCCACAAAACACAGTGGGGAAATGGCTGCCTAAATATGATCCCCAATCAGAGACAACACTCAACAGCTGCCTCTGATTGGGAACCACACCAGGCCAACATAGAAATAAAAACAACCTAGATTACCCACCCTAGTCACACCCCGACCCAACCAAAACAGAGAATTAAAAAGGCTCTCTATGGTCAGGGCGTGACAGATATGCAGTGAAGAACACGGGGGTCCACAGCTATCTAGACACTACTTCCACTCCATAACAGCTAAGCACAGGACATTAAACCACGTTCAATTCTGCTATGTATAAGATCTCACACACGTAGTGGTGGTAGTTTGCCACGGCTTTACCGGAAAAAAAGGCAATGTAAAAAATGTACAGAATTATTTATCAATCCGAAGCTGTGATGAGTTTGGTGAGAATTCAAAAGCTACTGCAGTAAACACAAGACTTTGTGTCGCAGTCTGTTTGTTATTTTTCTGTTTAAAAGATGAAAACAGTTGGTGCTTAGTGATCTTGTATTTCAGATGAGGGGTGTGTTCAGTAGGGCACAACGAAGCAAAACAATTACAAACAGAAAATGTATTCGACAATTTTAGGTAAAATCTCTCCATTTCACTCAGTTTTCTCTACACACACTAAACACATTAAACACACACTAAAGCACACACTAAACACATTAAACACACACTAAGCACACACTAAACACACTAAACACATTAAACACACACTAAGCACACACTAAACACATTAAACACACATTAAACACACACTAAGCACACATTAAATAAACAGTAAACACACAAACACACTAAACACACTAAACACACTAAACACATTAAACACACACTAAAGCACACACTAAACACATTAAACACACACTAAGCACACACTAAACACATTAAACACACACTAAACACACACTAAACACACATTAAATAAACAGTAAACACACTAAACACACTAAAACACACTAAACACATTAAACACACACTAAACACACACTAAGCACACATTAAATAAACAGTAAACACAGTAAACACACTAAACACACTAAACACATGAAATAAACAGTAAACACATTAAACACACTAAACACATTAAACACGCTAAAACACACTAAACACATTAAAACACACTAAAACACTAAACACACTAAACACATTAAACACATTAAAACACACTAAAACACTAAACACACTAAAACACTAAACACATTAAAACACACTAAAACACTAAACACATTAAAACACACTAAACACACTAAACACATTAAACACACACTAAACACACACCAAGCACACATTAAATAAACATTAAACACACTAAACACACACACACACACACACACACACACACACACACACACACACAGACACACACACACACACACATTAAAAACACCAAACACACTAAATGCAGATTGACAAAAACTAAACACACACTAAACACACTAGTAACACTAAACACGTTAAACACACTAGTAACACTAAACTCACATTAAAACACACTAGAAACACTAAACTCACATTAAAACACACTAGAAACACTAAACTCACATTAAAAAACACTAGTACCACTAAACACACTAAACACACTAAACACATTAAACACACATTAAAACACACAAGTAACACTAAACACACTAAACACACTAAACACATTTAACACACTAGTAAGACTAAACACACTAAACACATTTAACACACTAGTAAGACTAAACACACTAAACACTATTAACACTAAACACACTAAACACATTAAACACACTAAACACACTACTAACACTAAACACGCTGAATACATTAAAACACACTAGAAAACACTAAACACACTAAACACACATTAAAACACACTAGTAACACTAAACACACTAAACACACTAGTAACACTAAACACACTAAAACACTAAACACACTAAACACACTAATCACACTAAACACACTAAACACACTAGTAACACTAAACACACTAAACACACTAGTAACACTAAACACACTAAACACACTAAACACACTAAACACACTAAACACACTAGTAACACTAAACACACTAAACACACTAGTAACACTAAACACACTAAACACACTAAACACACTAAACACACTAAACACACAAAAAAACACTAAACGCACTAAACACACAAAAAACACTAAACACACTAAACACACTAAACACATTAAACACACTAGTAACACTAAACACACTAGTAACACTAAACACATTAAAACACACTAGTAACACTAAACACACTAGTAACACTAAACACACTAGTAACACTAAACACATTAAACACACACACACACACACACACACACACACACACACACACACACACATAGACACGCACACACACACAGAGACACACACACACACACACACACACACACACACACAGGAGACAGACACACACACAGAGACACACACACACACAGACAAACACACACACACATCAACACTATACAGCTTTTCCCAACCCACATAAGCAACCTGTGCCATTCTACGCTGTTATCATAGTTCTCTCTGTGTGTGTGTGTGTGTGTGTGTGTGTGTGTGTGTGTGTGTGTGTGTGTGTGTGTTCCTCCAGGGATGTGAGGCATCGTGGCAGACAGGCCGATCACTTCACGATGGAACTTGTAAAATTATATGAGCTGCTAGTGATGCTCGAAAGGTCCGCAGTTAAACTGAGGATGACGTGTCTGAGTCAGAGAGGGAGGGAGGTGGAGAGAGACCAACCATGAAGCATCACGGCCCGATAAATTACATGGTACAAAACAGGCCTATAGATGGCGTGCAAACAGTACAGACATCTACCAAAAAGCCCTTAGTAGCCAAAAATATGATCTCTCCTGGACAACTTTTGATTGCAAAAATCTAAGAAAGTCATTGAGAAATATATCTAATCAAAAACACAGAGAACCAGACAACAACAATAAACACCTTCAATATGGAGAAACACTGAAGCAATACAAACACACCCTAAGAACAGAAAAGGAACAGCGCATTAGAAATCAGCTGGATGGAATTGAGGAATCCATAGAATCAAACCACTTCTGGGAGAATTGGAATAAATTAAACAAACCTCATTATGAGAAATTGGCTACCCAAAATGGGGATATGTGGAGAAATCACTTTGCAAACCTCTACAGCAATATAACAAAGTGCCCAGAACAAAAAGATGTACAAGAAAAATTACAAATCCTTGAATCAGCAGTCAAAAGACTATCAGAATCCTGTGGATACCCCAATTACAGAAGAAGAATTATTGGAAAAACTACGCACTCTCCAACCCCAAAAGGCCTGTGGTGCTGATGGTATTTTAAATTGAAATAATCAAATATACAGACCACAAATTCAAATTGGCTATACTCAAACTCTTCAACATGATCCTCACTGCAGGTATTTCCCTCGATATTTGAAACAAGGGATTGATCACACCAATCTATAAAAATGGAGACAAACTTGACCCAAGTAATTACAGAGGAATTTGTGTTAACAGCAACTTGGGGAAAATTCTCTGCAGTATTATAAATAGCAGACTACATAATTTCCTTGACAAACACAACGTCCTGAGCAGAAGCCAGATTGGATTTTTTTTTTATATTATCGAACAACAGACCACATTTACTCCCTCCACACTAATTGATAAACAAGTAAACCAAAACAAAGACAAAATCTACTCGTGTTCTGTAGATTTCAAGAAAGCTTTCGATTCAATTTGGCACAAAGGTATTTTACATAAACTAATAGAAAGTGGTATTGGAGGGAAAACATATGATTTTATTAACCTGTTTGGGGTAGGGGGCAGCATTTTCACTTTTGGATAAATAGCTTGCCTAAACTGAACTGCCTCCTACTCTGTCCCAGATCCTAATATATGCATATTATTATTATTATTGGATAGAAAACACTCTGAAGTTTCTAAAACTGTTTGAATCGTGTCTGTGAGTATAACACAACTTATTTAGCAGGCGAAACCCCGAGGGTTCTTTTTTGAAGTCAATATGTTTTCAAGGGGAAGTGCAGTTCCTACCGCTTCCACTGGATGTCACCAGTTTGTAGAAATTGGTTGAGGTTTTTCCTTTGTGTAATGAAGAAGTACCATAGCTCAGAACGAGAGTCATGTGTACCTTTTGATAGAGGCGCGTAACCAAAAAGTAGCATCAGTTTGTTTTGCTCCTGTATTGAACACAGATAATCCTGTCTTCAATTTGATCGATTATATACGTTTAGAAATACCTACAGTTGAATTACAAAAGTAGTTTGAAATGTTCTGGCAAAGTTTTACAGGTAACTTTTGAGATATTTTGTAGCGATGTTGCGTAAGTTGGAAGCTGTGTTTTTCTGGATCAAACTTTCCAAATAACATTTTGGATATATATCGACGGAATTAAAAGGACCATTTGTGATGTTTATGGGACATATTGGAGTGCCAACTTAAGAAGCTCGTCAAAGGTGAGGCATGATTTATATTTTATTTCTGCGTTTAGTGTCGCGCCTGAGTTGAAATATGCCACTCTCTCATTGTTTACTGTTGTGCCATCATCAGATGATATCATCTTATGCTTTCGCCGAAAAGCCTTTTTGAAATCTGACATGTTAGCTGGATTCACAACGAGTGTAGTTTTAATTTGCTATCTTGCATGTGTAATTTAATGAAAGTTAGATTTTTATAGAAATGTATGTAACACTGAAATCAAGTGTCTGCTGTACGCAGATGACCTGGTGCTCCTGTCTCCCACTAAAGAGGGGTTACAGCAGCACCTAGATCGTCTTCACAGGTTCTGTCAGACCTGAGCTCTGACCGTTAACCACAGGTTCTGTCAGACCTGGGCTCTGACCGTTAACCACAGGTTCTGTCAGACCTGGACTATGACCGTTAATCACAGGTTCTGTCAGACCTGGACTCTGACCGTTAATCACAGGTTCTGTCGGACCTGGGCTCTGACCGTTAATCAGACCTGGGCTCTGACCGTTAACCACAGGCTCTGTCAGACCTGGGCTCTGACCGTTAACCACAGGTTCTGTCAGACCTGGACTCTGACCATTAATCACAGGTTCTGTCAGACCTGGGCTCTGACCGTTAATCACAGGTTCTGTCGGACCTGGGCTCTGACCGTTAATCAGACCTGGTCTCTGACCGTTAACCACAGGTTCTGTCAGACCTGGGCTCTGACCGTTAACCACAGGTTATGTCAGACCTGGGCTCTGACCGTTAACCACAGGTTCTGTCAGACCTGGACTCTGACCGTTAACCACAGGTTCTGTCAGACCTGGGCTCTGACCGTTAACCACAATTTCTGTCAGACCTGGACTCTGACCGTTAACCACAGGTTCTGTCAGACCAGGGCTCTGACCGTTAACCACAGGTTCTGTCAGACCTGGACTCTGACCGTTAACCACAGGTTCTGTCAGACCTGGGCTCTGACCGTTAACCACAGGTTCTGTCAGACCTGGGCTCTGACCGTTAACCACAGGTTCTGTCAGACCTGGGCTCTGACCGTTAACCACAGGTTCTGTCAGACCTGGACTCTGACCGTTAACCACAGGTTCTGTCAGACCAGGGCTCTGACCGTTAACCACAGGTTCTGTCAGACCTGGGCTCTGACCGTTAACCACAGGTTCTGCCAGACCTGGGCTCTGACCGTTAACCACAGGTTCTGTCAGACCTGGGCTCGGACCGTTAATCACAGGATCTGTCAGACCTGGGCTCTGACAGTTAACCACAGGTTCTGTCAGACCTGGACTCTGACCATTAATCACAGGTTCTGTCAGACCTGGGCTCTGACCGTTAATCACAGGTTCTGTCGGACCTGGGCTCTGACCGTTAATCAGACCTGGTCTCTGACCGTTAACCACAGGTTCTGTCAGACCTGGGCTCTGACCGTTAACCACAGGTTATGTCAGACCTGGGCTCTGACCGTTAACCACAGGTTCTGTCAGACCTGGACTCTGACCGTTAACCACAGGTTCTGTCAGACCTGGGCTCTGACCGTTAACCACAATTTCTGTCAGACCTGGACTCTGACCGTTAACCACAGGTTCTGTCAGACCAGGGCTCTGACCGTTAACCACAGGTTCTGTCAGACCTGGACTCTGACCGTTAATCACAGGTTCTGTCGGACCTGGGCTCTGACCGTTAACCACAGGTTCTGTCAGACCAGGGCTCTGACCGTTAACCACAGGTTCTGTCAGACCTGGACTCTGACCATTAATCACAGGTTCTGTCAGACCTGGGCTCTGACCGTTAATCACAGGTTCTGTCGGACCTGGGCTCTGACCGTTAATCAGACCTGGTCTCTGACCGTTAACCACAGGTTCTGTCAGACCTGGGCTCTGACCGTTAACCACAGGTTATGTCAGACCTGGGCTCTGACCGTTAACCACAGGTTCTGTCAGACCTGGACTCTGACCGTTAACCACAGGTTCTGTCAGACCTGGGCTCTGACCGTTAACCACAATTTCTGTCAGACCTGGACTCTGACCGTTAACCACAGGTTCTGTCAGACCAGGGCTCTGACCGTTAACCACAGGTTCTGTCAGACCTGGACTCTGACCGTTAACCACAGGTTCTGTCAGACCTGGGCTCTGACCGTTAACCACAGGTTCTGTCAGACCTGGGCTCTGACCGTTAACCACAGGTTCTGTCAGACCTGGGCTCTGACCGTTAACCACAGGTTCTGTCAGACCTGGACTCTGACCGTTAACCACAGGTTCTGTCAGACCAGGGCTCTGACCGTTAACCACAGGTTCTGTCAGACCTGGGCTCTGACCGTTAACCACAGGTTCTGCCAGACCTGGGCTCTGACCGTTAACCACAGGTTCTGTCAGACCTGGGCTCGGACCGTTAATCACAGGATCTGTCAGACCTGGGCTCTGACAGTTAACCACAGGTTCTGTCAGACCTGGACTCTGACCATTAATCACAGGTTCTGTCAGACCTGGGCTCTGACCGTTAATCACAGGTTCTGTCGGACCTGGGCTCTGACCGTTAATCAGACCTGGTCTCTGACCGTTAACCACAGGTTCTGTCAGACCTGGGCTCTGACCGTTAACCACAGGTTATGTCAGACCTGGGCTCTGACCGTTAACCACAGGTTCTGTCAGACCTGGACTCTGACCGTTAACCACAGGTTCTGTCAGACCTGGGCTCTGACCGTTAACCACAATTTCTGTCAGACCTGGACTCTGACCGTTAACCACAGGTTCTGTCAGACCAGGGCTCTGACCGTTAACCACAGGTTCTGTCAGACCTGGACTCTGACCGTTAATCACAGGTTCTGTCGGACCTGGGCTCTGACCGTTAACCACAGGTTCTGTCAGACCAGGGCTCTGACCGTTAACCACAGGTTCTGTCAGACCTGGACTCTGACCATTAATCACAGGTTCTGTCAGACCTGGGCTCTGACCGTTAATCACAGGTTCTGTCGGACCTGGGCTCTGACCGTTAATCAGACCTGGTCTCTGACCGTTAACCACAGGTTCTGTCAGACCTGGGCTCTGACCGTTAACCACAGGCTCTGTCAGACCTGGGCTCTGACCGTTAACCACAGGTTCTGTCGGACCTGGGCTCTGACCGTTAATCAGACCTGGTCTCTGACCGTTAACCACAGGTTCTGTCAGACCTGGGCTCTGACCGTTAACCACAGGTTATGTCAGACCTGGGCTCTGACCGTTAACCACAGGTTCTGTCAGACCTGGACTCTGACCGTTAACCACAGGTTCTGTCAGACCTGGGCTCTGACCGTTAACCACAATTTCTGTCAGACCTGGACTCTGACCGTTAACCACAGGTTCTGTCAGACCAGGGCTCTGACCGTTAACCACAGGTTCTGTCAGACCTGGACTCTGACCGTTAACCACAGGTTCTGTCAGACCTGGGCTCTGACCGTTAACCACAGGTTCTGTCAGACCTGGGCTCTGACCGTTAACCACAGGTTCTGTCAGACCTGGACTCTGACCGTTAATCACAGGTTCTGTCAGACCTGGGCTCTGACCGTTAACCACAGGTTCAATCAGACCTGGGCTCTGACCGTTAACCACAGGTTCTGTCAGACCTGGACTTTGACCGTTAACCACAGGTTCTGTCAGACCTGGGCTCTGACCGTTAATCACAGGTTCTGTCGGACCTGGGCTCTGACCGTTAATCAGACCTGGGCTCTGACCGTTAACCACAGGCTCTGTCAGACCTGGGCTCTGACCGTTAACCACAGGTTCTGTCAGACCTGGACTCTGACCATTAATCACAGGTTCTGTCAGACCTGGGCTCTGACCGTTAATCACAGGTTCTGTCGGACCTGGGCTCTGACCGTTAATCAGACCTGGTCTCTGACCGTTAACCACAGGTTCTGTCAGACCTGGGCTCTGACCGTTAACCACAGGTTATGTCAGACCTGGGCTCTGACCGTTAACCACAGGTTCTGTCAGACCTGGACTCTGACCGTTAACCACAGGTTCTGTCGGACCTGGGCTCTGACCGTTAATCAGACCTGGGCTCTGACCGTTAACCACAGGCTCTGTCAGACCTGGGCTCTGACCGTTAACCACAGGTTCTGTCAGACCTGGACTCTGACCATTAATCACAGGTTCTGTCAGACCTGGGCTCTGACCGTTAATCACAGGTTCTGTCGGACCTGGGCTCTGACCGTTAATCAGACCTGGTCTCTGACCGTTAACCACAGGTTCTGTCAGACCTGGGCTCTGACCGTTAACCACAGGCTCTGTCAGACCTGGGCTCTGACCGTTAACCACAGGTTCTGTCAGACCTGGACTCTGACCATTAATCACAGGTTCTGTCAGACCTGGGCTCTGACCGTTAATCACAGGTTCTGTCGGACCTGGGCTCTGACCGTTAATCAGACCTGGTCTCTGACCGTTAACCACAGGTTCTGTCAGACCTGGGCTCTGACCGTTAACCACAGGTTATGTCAGACCTGGGCTCTGACCGTTAACCACAGGTTCTGTCAGACCTGGACTCTGACCGTTAACCACAGGTTCTGTCAGACCTGGGCTCTGACCGTTAACCACAAGTTCTGTCAGACCTGGACTCTGACCGTTAACCACAGGTTCTGTCAGACCAGGGCTCTGACCGTTAACCACAGGTTCTGTCAGACCTGGACTCTGACCGTTAACCACAGGTTCTGTCAGACCTGGGCTCTGACCGTTAACCACAGGTTCTGTCAGACCTGGGCTCTGACCGTTAACCACAGGTTCTGTCAGACCTGGGCTCTGACCGTTAACCACAGGTTCTGTCAGACCTGGACTCTGACCGTTAACCACAGGTTCTGTCAGACCAGGGCTCTGACCGTTAACCACAGGTTCTGTCAGACCTGGGCTCTGACCGTTAACCACAGGTTCTGCCAGACCTGGGCTCTGACCGTTAACCACAGGTTCTGTCAGACCTGGGCTCTGACCGTTAACCACAGGTTCTGTCAGACCTGGACTCTGACCGTTAACCACAGGTTCTGTCAGACCTGGGCTCTGACCGTTAACCACAATTTCTGTCAGACCTGGACTCTGACCGTTAACCACAGGTTCTGTCAGACCAGGGCTCTGACCGTTAACCACAGGTTCTGTCAGACCTGGACTCTGACCGTTAACCACAGGTTCTGTCAGACCTGGGCTCTGACCGTTAACCACAGGTTCTGTCAGACCTGGGCTCTGACCGTTAACCACAGGTTCTGTCAGACCTGGACTCTGACCGTTAATCACAGGTTCTGTCAGACCTGGGCTCTGACCGTTAACCACAGGTTCAATCAGACCTGGGCTCTGACCGTTAACCACAGGTTCTGTCAGACCTGGACTTTGACCGTTAACCACAGGTTCTGTCAGACCTGGGCTCTGACCGTTAATCACAGGTTCTGTCGGACCTGGGCTCTGACCGTTAATCAGACCTGGGCTCTGACCGTTAACCACAGGCTCTGTCAGACCTGGGCTCTGACCGTTAACCACAGGTTCTGTCAGACCTGGACTCTGACCATTAATCACAGGTTCTGTCAGACCTGGGCTCTGACCGTTAATCACAGGTTCTGTCGGACCTGGGCTCTGACCGTTAATCAGACCTGGTCTCTGACCGTTAACCACAGGTTCTGTCAGACCTGGGCTCTGACCGTTAACCACAGGTTATGTCAGACCTGGGCTCTGACCGTTAACCACAGGTTCTGTCAGACCTGGACTCTGACCGTTAACCACAGGTTCTGTCAGACCTGGGCTCTGACCGTTAACCACAATTTCTGTCAGACCTGGACTCTGACCGTTAACCACAGGTTCTGTCAGACCAGGGCTCTGACCGTTAACCACAGGTTCTGTCAGACCTGGACTCTGACCGTTAACCACAGGTTCTGTCAGACCTGGGCTCTGACCGTTAACCACAGGTTCTGTCAGACCTGGGCTCTGACCGTTAACCACAGGTTCTGTCAGACCTGGACTCTGACCGTTAACCACAGGTTCTGTCAGACCAGGGCTCTGACCGTTAACCACAGGTTCTGTCAGACCTGGGCTCGGACCGTTAATCACAGGATCTGTCAGACCTGGGCTCTGACAGTTAACCACAGGTTCTGTCAGACCTGGACTCTGACCATTAATCACAGGTTCTGTCAGACCTGGGCTCTGACCGTTAATCACAGGTTCTGTCGGACCTGGGCTCTGACCGTTAATCAGACCTGGTCTCTGACCGTTAACCACAGGTTCTGTCAGACCTGGGCTCTGACCGTTAACCACAGGTTATGTCAGACCTGGGCTCTGACCGTTAACCACAGGTTCTGTCAGACCTGGACTCTGACCGTTAACCACAGGTTCTGTCAGACCTGGGCTCTGACCGTTAACCACAATTTCTGTCAGACCTGGACTCTGACCGTTAACCACAGGTTCTGTCAGACCAGGGCTCTGACCGTTAACCACAGGTTCTGTCAGACCTGGACTCTGACCGTTAACCACAGGTTCTGTCAGACCTGGGCTCTGACCGTTAACCACAGGTTCTGTCAGACCTGGGCTCTGACCGTTAACCACAGGTTCTGTCAGACCTGGGCTCTGACCGTTAACCACAGGTTCTGTCAGACCTGGACTCTGACCGTTAACCACAGGTTCTGTCAGACCAGGGCTCTGACCGTTAACCACAGGTTCTGTCAGACCTGGGCTCTGACCGTTAACCACAGGTTCTGCCAGACCTGGGCTCTGACCGTTAACCACAGGTTCTGTCAGACCTGGGCTCTGACCGTTAACCACAGGTTCTGTCAGACCTGGGCTCTGACCGTTAACCACAGGTTCTGTCAGACCTGGACTCTGACCGTTAACCACAGGTTCTGTCAGACCAGGGCTCTGACCGTTAACCACAGGTTCTGTCAGACCTGGGCTCTGACCGTTAACCACAGGTTCTGCCAGACCTGGGCTCTGACCGTTAAACACAGGTTCTGTCAGACCTGGGCTCGGACCGTTAATCACAGGATCTGTCAGACCTGGGCTCTGACAGTTAACCACAGGTTCTGTCAGACCTGGGCTCTGACCGTTAACCACAGGTTCTGACAGATCTGGGCTCTGACCGTTAACCACAGGTTCTGTCAGATCTGGGCTCTGACCGTTAATCACAGGTTCTGTCAGACCTGGACTCTGACCGTTAACCACAGGTTCTGACAGATCTGGGCTCTGACCGTTAACCACAGGTTCTGTCAGACCTGGACTCTGACCGTTAACCACAGGTTCTGTCAGACCTGGGCTCTGACCGTTAACCACAGGTTCTGTCAGACCTGGGCTCTGACCGTTAACCACAGGTTCTGACAGATCTGGGCTCTGACCGTTAACCACAGGTTCTGACAGACCTGGACTCTGACCGTTAACCTAAAAAAAACGAATATAATGATATTCAAAAAAAGGTCCGGAAATCAGGATGACAAATATCAATTCTATATGGACACAGTTCTATTAGAACACACCAAAAACTATACATATCTAGGACTACATATCAGCAACACAGGTAGCTTTCACATGGCTGTGAAACTACACATATCTAGGACTAAATATCAGCGACACAGGTAGCTTTCACAAGGCTGTGAATGAGCTGAGAGACAAAGCAAGAAGAGCATTCTATGTCACTAAAAGGAACATCAAAATCGAAATTCCAATTAGAATCTGGCTTATCAATCAGTTGTAGAACCAATTGCTCTATATGGCAGTGAAGTATGGGGTCCACTCTCTAATAATGAATTTACTAAATGGGACAAACATCCAATCAAAATACTGCATGCAGAGTTTTGCAAGACTGTAATTTCTTTATGTGTAATGTTTACTGTTAATTTTTATTGTTTATTTCACTTCTGTATATTATCTAGAGAGTGGGGTGGAGAGAGAGAGAGAGAGAGAGTGGGGTAGAGAGAGAGAGCGAGAGAGAGCGAGAGAAAGATAGAGAGAGCAAGAGAAAGAGAGAAAGGAGAGAGAGTGGGGTGGAGAGAGAGAAAGTGTGGTGGAGAGAGACAGAGAGAGAGAGAGAGAGAGAGAGAGAGAGAGTGGGGTCTCTGCTGGCCACCCTCAGCCCATCCCATCTATCTCTGTTGGACACCCTCAGCCCATCCCATCTATCTCTGCTGGCCACCCTCAGCCCATCCCATCGATCTCTGCTGGTCACCCTCAGCCCATCCCATCTATCTCTGCTGGCCACCCTCAGCCCATCCCATCTATCTCTGCTGGCCACCCTCAGCCCATCCCATCTATCTTTGCTGGCCACCCTCAGTCCATCCCATCTATCTCTGCTGGCCACCCTCAGCCCATCCCATCTATCTCTGTTGGCCACCCTCAGCCCATCCCATCTATCTCTGCTGGCCACCCTCAGCCCATCCCATCTATCTCTGTTGGACACCCTCAGCCCATCCCATCTATCTCTGCTGGCCACCCTCAGCCCATCCCATCTATCTCTGCTGGCCACCCTCAGAGCCCAAAAATCACTTGATATTTTTGGAACTAGTGAATCTAACGCGCCAATGTAAACGCAGGTATTTTATTATATAAATATGAACTTTATCAAACAAAACATGCATGTATTGTGTAACATGAAGTCCTATGAGTGTCATCTGATGAAGATAATTCAAGGTTAGTGATTCATTTTATCTTGATTTCTGTTTTTTGTGAATGCTATATTTTGCTGGAAAATGGCTGTGCTTCTTGTGGTTTGGTGGAGACCTAACATAATCGTTTGGAGTGCTTTCGCTGAAAAGCCTATTTGAAATCGGACACTTTGAAATCTGACACTTTTTTTAACAACGAGAAACTTTAAAATGATATAAGACACATGTATGTTTTAGGAATTGCAATTAAGAGATTTCTGTGGTTTGAATTTGGCGCCCTCTATTTTCAGTGGTAGTTGTCATATCGATCCCGGTATCGGGATTGCAGCCATAACTTAATATGTCACTCCCTTTGGTTCCTTCCCTATATATGTCACTCCCTTTGGTTCCTTCCCTATATGTGTCACTCCCTTTGGTTCCTTCCCTATATATGTCACTCCCTTTGGTTCCTTCCCTATATATGTCACTCCCTTTGGTTCCTTCCCTATATATGTCACTCCCTTTGGTTCCTTCCCTATATATGTCACTCCCTTTGGTTCCTTCCCTATATATGTCACTCCCTTTGGTTCCTTCCCTATATATGTCACTCCCTTTGGTTCCTTCCCTATATATGTCACTCCCTTTGGTTCCTTTCCTATATATGTCACTCCCTTTGGTTCCTTCCCTATATATGTCACTCCCTTTGGTTCCTTCCCTATATATGTCTCTCCCTTTGGTTCCTTCCCTATATATGTCACTCCCTTTGGTTCCTTCCCCAGGCGTCATAGTTTCTGTTTCTTGTTTTGTATTTTGTTTTGTTTACTGATTAAATCACTCACTCCCTGAACTTGCTTCCTGACACTCGTTACACAGGAATATCAGCTGCTGCATTGGCAGGAACTAATGGGGATCCATAATAAACCCCAGGAAGAGTAGCTGCTGCCTTGGCAGGAACTAATGGGGATCCATAATAAACCCCAGGAAGAGTAGCTGCTGCCTTGGCAGGAACTAATGGGGATCCATAATAAACCACAGGAAGAGTAGCTGCTACCTTGGCAGGAACAAATGGGGATCCATAATAAACCCCAGGAAGAGTAGCTGCTACCTTGGCAGGAACAAATGGGGATCCATAATAAATGTGACATTTGCTCAGGACATTGTTTTCACTGTGGAAATATAGAAGTCTGCTGTTAATGCAGAGGAATTCTCTCCCCTCTCTAAATGCAAACCTGACCGCACTCCTTAATAAAACAGGTCAAGTACCTTTTCTTCCCTAATTAGCAGTTGTTTCCAGTGGTGTAAAGTACTTCA
The DNA here is from genome assembly GCF_045791955.1 of Oncorhynchus clarkii lewisi. Lineage (NCBI taxonomy): Eukaryota > Metazoa > Chordata > Actinopteri > Salmoniformes > Salmonidae > Oncorhynchus > Oncorhynchus clarkii. Next base: position 80,060,623 of record NC_092163.1, on the reverse strand, counting down.
GTAAAAATACTTTGAAGTACTACTTAAATTGTTTTTTTGGTATCTGTACTTGACTTTCTATTTACATTTTTGACTACTTTTACTTTGCTACGTTCAAGATAACATAATTGGCCAGCCCTGGTCATCCCTACTGCCTCTGATCTGGAGGACTCACTAAACAGATAACATCCCTGGTCATCCCTACTGCCTCTGATCTGGAGGACTCACTAAACATAGATCATCCCTGGTCATCCCTACTGCCTCTGATCTGGAGGACTCACTAAACCGAGAACATCCCTGGTCCTCCCTACTGCCTCTGATCTGGAGGACTCACTAAACAGAGAACATCTCTGGTCATCCCTACTGCATCTGATCTGAAGGACTCACTAAACAGAGATCATCCCTGGTCATCCCTACTGCCTCTGATCTGGAGGACTCACTAAACAGAGAACATCCCTGGTCATCCCTACTGCCTCTGATCTGGCAGACTCACTAAACACAAATGCTTCATTTGTAAATGATGTCTGTGTGTTGTAGTGTGCCCCTGGCTATCTATAAATAAATATCCGTAAAAAAAAACAAGAAAATTGTGCCGTCTGATCTTCTAAGCAATTTGAAATTATTTATACTTTTTGCAATTACATGTATAATTGATAAGTAAATGTAAAAAACAAATACTTTTACACTTTTTTTTTACTCAAGTAGTATTTTTCTGGGTAAATGTAAAAACCAAATACTTTTAGACTTAAAAAAGAAAAATCCAGCCCAAAAAAGGTTTTCGAGAAGTGATGTCCTCCTTCATTTTTACTCATAATTTTCCACTGAACAGACATGGTTACATGAAACATCAATAATCAACTGTAGTTGTACATGATGTCGGATCCAAACCACTTAATCGTGTGTAGGCTCTACAATTTTCTTTGAGTAAACAAACCACTGTTTGAGTCAGAGGTTTTCTTTTCTACACACATAACTCCAATACAGTATGCTGGGATGTTTCTTTTCTACACACATAACACCAATACAGTATGCTGGGATGTTTCTTTTCTACACACATAACACCAATACACTATGCTGGGATGTTTCTTTTCTACACACATAACACCATAACAGTATGCTGGGATGTTTCTTTTCAACGCAGATGTAGAGGGTAGCTGTATTTGGAGGCAACAGAGATCAGAGTGAGCTACCGTTTTGATTACAGAGTGAGCTGCCGTTTTGATTACGGAGTGAGCTGCCGTTTTGATTACGGAGTGAGCTGCCGTTTTGATTACGGAGTGAGCTGCCGTTTTGATTACGGAGTGAGCTGCCGTTTTGATTACGGAGTGAGCTGCCGTTTTGATTACAGATTGTTTTTGCCGTCTGTTAGCCGTCATTCAAAATGCACAAACGTGAAACCGAAACTAATCTTGCGGCTTAAGTTTAAGGGTTAGGGTTTTGGGTTAGGTTTAAAATAGAAGTGCCAAGCGCTGGGGATTGGAGCCGTAGCTCACAGATTAGCCCAACCACAACCCCATCTCCAACTAACTTCACGAATACATCACGTAACTTCCTGATTACTTTCACTCATAGGACCTGCCTTAGGCTAACATTCTGAAGGAATTGTGACATGTTTAGTCACACTTCCTAGTGTTCTGACAGTGTTCCAGGGGCCAGTGTTGTGATTCCTAACAGTGATCTGAGGGCCCAGAGGACAGTTACTATCCCCTCAACATTTATGTGTCTGAGGGGAACTATGAGGCCTGATACTGGGACGTACACTGGAGCACTTTCTCAATAGTCCAGTCCTCGTGTCCTCACCTCCTTGTCAGAGGAGAGTAAGAAGAGGAAGACACATGGATCCAAGGAAATGTTTTTTTTTTTTATACAATACGACATGAAGCTCAACCTGCTTCATTCTTCCTGGCGTGGTATGCCTGAATGGCTTTTTATATCTTTGACCGATTTTATTTTACCTTTATTTTACTAGGCAAGTCAGTTAAGAACAAATTCTTATTTTCAATGACGGCCTAGTGGGTTAACTGCCTGTTCAGGGGCAGAACGACAAATTTGTACCTTGTCAGCTCGGGGATTCGAACTTGCAACCTTTCGGTTACTAGTCCAACACTCTAACCACTAGGCTACCCTGCCGCCCGATAAGTGATGGACACATATTAATTTACAACCAACGGAACTAACAAAGCTTTAAAGAAACATAATTGCCCAACTCATTAACAATCACAGCTAAAAAGCATTTTGAAACGTTCCAATTGTGCTACCCTGTACTGAGGCACAAGGGATCTCTCGCTATCACACATCCCCTATTCATCTAGAGTCCAGGTCAGAGTCCAGGTCAGAGTCCAGGTCAGAGTCCAGGTCAGAGTCCAGGTCAGAGTCCAGGTCAGAGTCCAGGTCAGAGTCCAGGTCACGTAGCCATGGGACCTAGCCGAGGGACCTAGCCAGGGGACGTAGCGAGGGACATGTCATGTAGCCGGGGGACGTAGCCGGGGGACGTAGCCATGGGACCTAGCCAGGGGACGTAGCCGGGGGACGTAGCCGGGGGACCTAGCCAGGGACATGTCATGTAGCCAGGGGACGGAGCCGGGGGAACGAGCCATGGGACGTAGCCATGGGATGTAGCCAGGGACATGTCATGTAGCCAGGGGACGGAGCCGGGGGACGTAGCCGGGGGGCGGGGCCGGGGGGCGACGTAGCCGGGGGACGTAGCCATGGGACCTAGCCAGGGGACGTAGCCGGGGGACGTAGCCGGGGGACCTAGCCAGGGACATGTTATGTAGCCAGGGGACGGAGCCGGGGGAACGAGCCATGGGACGTAGCCATGGGATGTAGCCAGGGACATGTCATGTAGCCAGGGGACGGACCCGGGGACGGAGCCGGGGGAAGTAGCCTGGGGACGGACCCGGGGACGGAGCCAGGGGAAGTAGCCTGGGGACGGAGCCAGGGGACGGAGCCAGGGGAAGTAGCCTGGAGACGTAGCCCGGGACATGTCATATAGCCAGGGGACGGAGCCAGGGGACGGAGCCAGGGGACGGAGCCTGGGGACGGAGCCAGGGACATGTCATGTAGCCAGGGGACGGAGCCAGGGGATGGAGCGAGGGGACGGAGCCTGGGGACGGAGCCAGGGACATGTCATGTAGCCAGGGGACGGAGCATGGGGACGGAGCCAGGGGAAGTAACCTGGGGACGGAGCCGGGGGAAGTAGCCTGGGGACGGAGCCGGGGGAAGTTGCCTGGGGACGGAGCCGGGGGAAGTAGCCTGGGGACGGAGCCGGGGGAAGTAGCCTGGGGACGGACCCGGGGACGGAGCCAGGGGAAGTAGCCTGGGGACGGAGCCGGGGGAAGTAGCCAGGGGACGGAGCCTGGGGACGGAGCCTGGGGACGGAGCAAGGGACATGTCATGTAGCCAGGGGACGGAGCCAGGGGATGGAGCGAGGGGACGGAGCCTGGGGACGGAGCCAGGGACATGTCATGTAGCCAGGGGACGGAGCATGGGGACGGAGCCAGGGGAAGTAGCCTGGGGACGGAGCCAGGGACATGTCATGTAGCCAGGGGACGGAGCATGGGGACGGAGCCAGGGGAAGTAGCCTGGGGACGGAGCCGGGGGAAGTAGCCTGGGGACGGAGCCGGGGGAAGTTGCCTGGGGACGGAGCCGGGGGAAGTAGCCTGGGGACGGAGCCGGGGGAAGTAGCCTGGGGACGGACCCGGGGACGGAGCCAGGGGAAGTAGCCTGGGGACGGAGCCAGGGGACGGAGCCAGGGGAGGTAGCCTGGAGACGTAGCCCGGGACATGTCATATAGCCAGGGGACGGAGCCAGGGGACGGAGCCAGGGGACGGAGCCTGGGGACGGAGCAAGGGACATGTCATGTAGCCAGGGGACGGAGCCAGGGGATGGAGCGAGGGGACGGAGCCTGGGGACGGAGCCAGGGACATGTCATGTAGCCAGGGGACGGAGCATGGGGACGGAGCCAGGGGAAGTAGCCTGGGGACGGAGCCGGGGGAAGTAGCCTGGGGACGGAGCCGGGGGAAGTTGCCTGGGGACGGAGCCGGGGGAAGTAGCCTGGGGACGGAGCCGGGGGAAGTAGCCTGGGGACGGAGCCGGGGGAAGTAGCCTGGGGACGGACCCGGGGACGGAGCCAGGGGAAGTAGCCTGGGGACGGAGCCAGGGGACGGAGCCAGGGGAAGTAGCCTGGGGACGGAGCCAGGGGACGGAGCCAGGGGAAGTAGCCTGGAGACGTAGCCCGGGACATGTCATATAGCCAGGGGACGGAGCCAGGGGACGGAGCCTGGGGCTCGGAGCCAGGGACATGTCATGTAGCCAGGGGACGGAGCCAGGGGATGGAGCGAGGGGACGGAGCCTGGGGACGGAGCCAGGGACATGTCCTGTAGCCAGGGGACGGAGCATGGGGACGGAGCCAGGGGAAGTAGCCTGGGGACGGAGCCAGGGGACAGAGCCAGGGGACGGAGCCAGGGGAAGTAGCCTGGAGACGTATCCCGGGACATGTCATGTAGCCAGGGGACGGAGCCAGGGGACGGAGCCAGGGGACGGAGCCTGGGGACGGAGCCAGGGACATGTCATGTAGCCAGGGGACGGAGCCAGGGGACGGAGCCAGGGGACGGAGCCTGGGGACGTAGCCCGGGACATGTCATGTAGCCTTGAACTTAGAGCTTTGGGACATGAATTAAAAGGTTGCTGTTTCAAATAACATACAAGGTGAAAATATGTCTATGTTCCCCTGAGCAGAGGACTTAACCTGGATTTACTCCAGGGGCAACATACTACTATTACTGACCCTGTAAAACAACACCTATCATACTACTACGACTGACCCTGTAAAACAACACATTACACTGCACCTATCATACTCCTATGACTGACCCTGTAAAACAACACCTATCATACTACTATGACTGACCCTGTAAAACAACACCTATCATACTACTATGACTGACCCTGTAAAACAACACCTATCATACTACTATGACTGACCCTGTAAAACAACACCTATCATACTACTATGACTGACCCTGTAAAACAACACCTATCATACTACTATGAATGACCCTGTACAACAACACCTATCATACTACTGTGACTGACCCTGTAAAACAACACCTATCATACTACTATGACTGACCCTGTAAATCAACACCTATCATACTACTATGGCTGACCCTGTAAAACAACACCTATCATACTACTATGACTGACCCTGTAGAACAACACCTATCATACTACTATGACTGACCCTGTAAAACAACACCTATCATACTACTATGACTGACCCTGTAAAACAACACCTATCATACTACTATGACTGACCCTGTAGAACAACACCTATCATACTACTATGACTGACCCTGTAAAACAACACCTATCATACTACTATGACTGACCCTGTAAAACAACACCTATCATACTACTATGACTGACCCTGTAGAACAACACCTATCATACTACTATGACTGACCCTTTAAAACAACACCTATCATACTACTATGACTGACCCTGTAGAACAACACCTATCATACTACTATGACTGACCCTGTAAAACAACACCTATCATACTACTATGACTGACCCTGTAGAACAACACCTATCATACTACTATGACTGACCCTTTAAAACAACACCTATCATACTATTATTACTGACCGTGTAAAACAACACCTATCATACTACTATGACTGACCCTGTAAAACAACACCTATCACACTACTATGACTGACCCTTTAAAACAACACCTATCATACTACTACGACTGTCCCTGTAAAACAACACATTACACTGCACCTATCATACTACTATGACTGACCCTGTAAAACAACACCTATCATACTACTTTGACTGACCCTGTAAAACAACACCTATCATACTACTATGACTGACCCTGTAAAACAACACCTATCATACTACTATGACTGACCCTGTAAAACAACACCTATCATACTACTATGACTGACCCTGTAAAACAACACCTATCATACTACTATTACTGACCGTGTAAAACAACACCTATCATACTACTATGACTGACCCTGTAAAACAACACCTATCATACTACTATGACTGACCCTGTAAAACAACACCTATCATACTACTATGGCTGACCCTGTAAAACAACACCTATCACACTAATATGACTGACCCTGTAAAACAACACCTATCATACTACTATGACTGACCCTGTAGAACAACACCTATCATACTACTATGACTGACCCTGTAAAACAACACCTATCATACTACTATGACTGACCCTGTAAAACAGCACCTATCATACTACTATGACTGACCCTGTAGAACAACACCTATCATACTACTATGACTGACCCTGTTAAACAACACCTATCATACTACTGACTGACCGTGTAAAACAACACCTATCATACTACTATGACTGACCCTGTAAAACAACACCTATCATACTACTATGACTGACCCTGTAAAACAACACCTATCATACTACTATGACTGACCCTGTAAAACAACACCTATCATACTACTATGGCTGACCCTGTAAAACAACACCTATCATACTAATATGACTGACCCTGTAAAACAACACCTATCATACTACTATGACTGACCCTGTAGAACAACACCTATCATACTACTATGGCTGACCCTGTAAAACAACACCTATCATACTAATATGACTGACCCTGTAAAACGACAAATATCATACTACTATGACTGACCCTGTAAAACGACACCTATCATACTACTATGACTGACCCTGTAAAACGACAAATATCATACTACTATGACTGACCCTGTACAACAACACCTATCATACTACTATGACTGACCCTGTAAAACAACACCTATCATACTACTATGACTGACCCTGTAAAACAACACCTATCATACTACTGTGACTGACCGTGTAAAACAACACCTATCATACTACTATGACTGACCCTGTAGAACAACACCTATCATACTACTATGACTGACCCTGTAGAACAACACCTATCATACTACTATGACTGACCCTGTAGAACAACACCTATCATACTACTATGACTGACCCTGTAAAACAACACCTATCATACTACTATGACTGACCCTGTAAAACAACACCTATCATACTACTATGACTGACCCTGTAAAACAACACCTATCATACTACTATGACTGACCCTGTAAAACAACACCTATCATATTACTATGACTGACCCTGTAAAACAACACATTTCACTGCACCTATCCAGTGTGTGTAACATTGTACATTGGGTGGGACTAATTCTGAATGCTGTATGGTTAAAACTGCATTCCAGCCAGTGTCCATTCAACAAGTTACCACTGGTTAAATCTATGACTTTAAAATGCCTATTTTCTCTGTTACATCTGACTGTGCAATCCACTGTCTCATCAGCCCAGCCAGGCAATTTATAAACTTGATCTCCACAATAAAAAACATCTAGACATTATCTCACATTTCTTTTAGACTAACATTTAGTGTTCAACAGCAGAGAATAAACCTTGCTGTCCGTCTCTTCGACATTTGCAACATTGTTTAAAAATTTGAATTCGATCTATAGTAATGAACATGTCGGGACAAGACAGACAGGCAGGCAGCATTTCTCAGCCAGTCGAAATCATGAATCAGCTGGCCTCTTTTTCATGGATATATATATATATATATAAATATATACACACATACACACACACACACACACACACACACACAAAGAAATGTCAAACGAAACAAGTATGTTGCGCTGTATGTGTGTTTATAGTTTTGTTTTAATGTTGTGTTAGTGTCTGAAACGTTGTTCCCCCTGCTGCTATTGGACCAGGTCTTTCTTGGAAAAGAGATGTTATCTCAATGAGGAAAAAAACGGTATAAATAAAGGTACAAATAAATAAATAGATAAAATAAAAAGTATGGCGATGGAACATTTAGAACGACTGGCTGAGTGGCGTCAACGAACACAGAACAAAAGGACTGAACGACTGCGTCGTGTCTCTGGCAACTGAACGAATGATCAGCCAGCATGAGTAGCAACCAAAAAGGTTTGTGTCAGGAATATATCTTGTGGAACGATGAAATAGTACGCATAAATGAATAAAATAAAGTTTTTAACGAAAAATATGTCAATCATTATTTGAATACGTTGTATAATAGTGATAATCCCCTTGAAGACGGTGTTTGGTCGGATATATTGGCACCCGTGCCATTATATATATATATCTATATCTATATATCTATATCTCTCCTCCAAACACCAGCTTCTCTGGCATTATTAAATAAAGAATGTGTTTAAAAACAGTTTAAAAAACACTTATCTAATTCAATATGAAACTGATTATGGCAGTGGTATTATTGACTCACACTTGTACTCTGCTTAACGAGAAGCCCTTTCCTGCAGTCCATGACCAAAAGCACATCTGGGTAGCTGGTACACTCCCATTCAATTGCAATTTAAAACAAATAGCTACATTTATCTGTTACTGAGCGCATTGAATTGTAGAGCAATGAGACACAGTCTAAAACAGGGTCTCCAAGGTCTGATAATAACATGTTACTGAGCGCATTGAATTGTAGAGCAATGAGACACAGTCTAAAACAGGGTCTCCAAGGTCTGATAATAACATGTTACTGAGGGCATTGAATTGTAGAGCAATGAGACACAGTCTAAAACAGGGTCTCCAAGGTCTGATAATAACACGTTTGCTGCTGATGCTGTTCCACAGTGGCAACAATAGAGTAATAAAGCATACTATAATTTACTATTGTTACCAAACCCCAAACTTTTAGCACTTCCCAATGTCTATCTGTGTGTGGTGGTGGTGGGGGTGGTTTCCATAGCAACCGTTGGGCGCATAAATAAAGTCGTCCCTGTCTGTTGGTGATCGCGGGTACTGAGACGAAACGAGTCGAGACGAAGCACTGATCAACTGCTCTATAAATCACCTTAACTTCTTCCCAAACAACAACATTAACACTTTTAATTAGTGTGTGTGTGTGTGTGTGTGTGTGAGAGAGAGAGAGAGAGAGAGAGAGAGAGAGAGAGAGAGAGAAATAATATATATATATATATACATATACACAGCACCTAGCTACGTAACTAAAGCCAACCCAAGCCAAGGTCTCATGCTGAGACTGAGTACTTATATTCACAGAAGTTTCACCTTCGATGAAATGAATGTCTTGAGGAATATTTAATATATAATATTTATTTAATGTTTAATGAAAAAAAATAAAAAAAAATAAAAAAATGGCTCGTCGTTATTATCATCATTATAGCACTGAGCTATCTGATTCATTTATTGATGAAGAAAACACGTAAACCTGAGGGTCGGACCACTGAGAAGAGCAACCTGAGAGGTCCACTGTTACAGTAAAATCATTGACACAGTGTCTAACTAACACAATAGAAAACTTATATGTAATAAGCATACAGTCAATAACACACTAGATAAAAGTCTATTTATACAGTGTGTGCAAATGCAGTAAGAGTAGGGAGGTAAATCAATAAATGGACCATAAAGGCAAAAAAATTACAATTTGGCATTAACAGTGGCGTGATGTGCAGATGATGATCTGCAAGTAGAGATACTGGAGTGCAAAATAACAAAAAAAATATGTATAACAAAATGGGGATGAGGTAGTTGGGTGGGCTATTTACAGATGGGCTATTTACAGATGGGCTATTTACAGATGGTCAGTGTACAGGTACAGTGATCTGTGAGCTGCTCTGACAGCTGATGCTTAAAGTTAGTGAGGGAGATGTACAGTGGGGAGAACAAGTATTTGATACACTGCCGATTTTTGCAGGTTTTCCTACTTACAAAGCATGTAGAGGTCTGTATTTTTTTTTTATCATGGGTACACTTCAACTGTGAGAGACAGAATCTAAAACAAAAATCCAGAAAATCACATGGTATGATTTTTAAGTAATTAATTTGCATACTCCCTCGCCTTTTGACCTGCAAGTGTCAAAACAGATAAGTCATAAGACGTGTCCACTTAATGTGAGGGGCTGAGGGGAGGAGAGAGGAGAGGAGGTGTGTCTGTTAATAAGTGTTTGGAATGCAGCCCTTGCCAAAGGAGAAATGTTCACTGACAGTTTGAGAGAAGTAAGCTTTTTTGTACAGATGGAACATGTCTGGGATCTTTTATTTCAGCTGATGAAACATGGGACCAACACTTTACATGTTGTGATTACATTTCTGTTCAGTATACTGTGTATGAAAAAATTATTTGGTGGGTTACACATTTGGACTCGCTCGCTTTGGACACTGCACGACGTGAAGACACACACGACACGCAGGCACCACAGACACACACACATGCATATACACACACACACGCCCACACACACACGCCCACTCACACACACACACACATGCCCACACGCATATACACACACACACACACACACGCATATACACACACACACACACACACACACACACACACACGCATATACACACACACACACGCATATACACACACACACACACACACACACGCATATACACACACACACACACACACACACGCATATACACACACACACACACGCACACGCATATACACACACACACACACACACGCATATATACACACACACACACACACACGCAAACTACAGGTGTCCTGCTCAAATCAAATCAAATTTTATTTGTCACATACACATGGTTAGCAGATGTTAATGCTTGTGCTTCTAGTTCCGACAATGCAGTAATAACAAGTAATCTAACTAACAATTCCAAAACTACTGTCTTGTACACAGTGTAAGGGGATAAAGAATATGTACATAAGGATATATGAATGAGTGATGGTACAGAGCAGCATAGGCAAGATACAGTATCGAGTACAGTATGTACAAATTAGATGAGTATGTAAACAAAGTGGCATAGTATAAAGTGGCTAGTGATACATGTATTACATAAGGATACAGTCGATGATATAGAGTACAGTATATACGTATGCATGTGAGATGAATAATGTAGGGTAAGTAACATTATATAAGGTAGCATTGTTTAAAGTGGCTAGTGATATATTTACATCATTTCCCATCAATTCCCATTATTAAAGTGGCTGGAGTTGAGTCAGTGTCAGTGTGTTGGCAGCAGCCACTCAGTGTTAGTGGTGGCTGTTTAACAGTCTGATGGCCTTGAGATAGAAGCTGTTTTTCAGTCTCTCGGTCCCAGCTTTGATGCACCTGTACTGACCTCGCCTTCTGGATGATAGCGGGGTGAACAGGCAGTGGCTCGGGTGGTTGATGTCCTTGATGATCTTTATGGCCTTCCTGTGACATCGGGTGGTGTAGGTGTCCTGGAAGGCAGGTAGTTTGCCCCCGGTGATGCGTTGTGCAGACCTCACTACCCTCTGGAGAGCCTTACGGTTGAGGGCGGTGCAGTTGCCATACCAGGCGGTGATACAGCCCGCCAGGATGCTCTCGATTGTGCATCTGTAGAAGTTTGTGAGTGCTTTTGGTGACAAGCCGAATTTCTTCAGCCTCCTGAGGTTGAAGAGGCACTGCTGCGCCTTCTTCACGATGCTGTCTGTGTGAGTGGACCAATTCAGTTTGTCTGTGATGTGTATGCCGAGGAACTTAAAACTTGCTACCCTCTCCACTACTGTTCCATCGATGTGGATAGGGGGGTGTTCCCTCTGCTGTTTCCTGAAGTCCACAATCATCTCCTTAGTTTTGTTGACGTTGAGTGTGAGGTTATTTTCCTGACACCACACTCCGAGGGCCCTCACCTCCTCCCTGTAGGCCGTCTCGTCGTTGTTGGTAATCAAGCCTACCACTGTTGTGTCGTCCGCAAACTTGATGATTGAGTTGGAGGCGTGCGTGGCCACGCAGTCGTGGGTGAACAGGGAGTACAGGAGAGGGCTCAGAACGCACCCTTGTGGGGCCCCAGTGTTGAGGATCAGCGGGGAGGAGATGTTGTTGCCTACCCTCACCACCTGGGGGCGGCCCGTCAGGAAGTCCAGTACCCAGTTGCACAGGGCGGGGTCGAGACCCAGGGTCTCGAGCTTGATGACGAGCTTGGAGGGTACTATGGTGTTGAATGCCGAGCTGTAGTCGATGAACAGCATTCTCACATAGGTTTTCCTCTTGTCCAGATGGGTTAGTGCAGTGTGCAGTGTGGTTGAGATTGCATCGTCTGTGGACCTATTTGGGCGGTAAGCAAATTGGAGTGGGTCTAGGGTGTCAGGTAGGGTGGAGGTGATATGGTCCTTGACTAGTCTCTCAAAGCACTTCATGATGACGGATGTGAGTGCTACGGGCGGTAGTCGTTTAGCTCAGTTACCTTAGCTTTCTTGGGAACAGGAACAATGGTGGCCCTCTTGAAGCATGTGGGAACAGCAGACTGGTATAGGGATTGATTGAATATGTCCGTAAACACACCGGCCAGCTGGTCTGCGCATGCTCTGAGGGCGCGGCTGAGGATGCCGTCTGGGCCTGCAGCCTTGCGAGGGTTAATACGTTTAAATGTCTTACTCACCTCGGCTGCAGTGAAGGAGAGACCGCATGTTTTCGTTGCAGGCCGTGTCAGTGGCACTGTATTGTCCTCAAAGCGGGCAAAAAAGTTATTTCGTCTGCCTGGGAGCAAGACATCCTGGTCCGTGACTGGGCTGGATTTCTTCCTGTAGTCCGTGATTGACTGTAGACCCTGCCACATGCCTCTTGTGTCTGAGCCGTTGAATTGAGATTCTACTTTGTCTCTGTACTGGCGCTTAGCTTGTTTGATAGCCTTGCGGAGGGAATAGCTGCACTGTTTGTATTCGGTCATGTTACCAGACACCTTGCCCTGATTAAAAGCAGTGGTTCGCGCTTTCAGTTTCACACAAATGCTGCCATCAATCCACGGTTTCTGGTTAGGGAATGTTTTACTCGTTGCTATGGGAACGACATCTTCAACGCACGTTCTAATGAACTCGCACACCGAATCAGCGTATTCGTCAATGTTGTTATCTGACGCAATACGAAACATCTCCCAGTCCACGTGATGGAAGCAGTCTTGGAGTGTGGAGTCAGCTTGGTCGGACCAGCGTTGGACAGACCTCAGCGTGGGAGCCTCTTGTTTTAGTTTCTGTCTGTAGGCAGGGATCAACAAAATGGAGTCGTGGTCAGCTTTTCCGAAAGGGGGGCGGGGCAGGGCCTTATATGCGTTGCGGAAGTTAGAGTAACAATGATCCAAGGTCTTTCCACCCCTGGTTGCGCAATCGATATGCTGATAAAATTTGGGGAGTCTTGTTTTCAGATTAGCCTTGTTAAAATCCCCAGCTACAATGAATGCAGCCTCCGGATAAATCGTTTCCAGTTTGCAGAGAGTTAAATAAAGTTTGTTCAGAGCCATCGATGTGTCTGCTTGGGGGGGGATATATACGGCTGTGATTATAATCGAAGAGAATTCTCTTGGTAGATAATGCGGTCTACATTTGATTGTGAGGAATTCTAAATCAGGTGAACAGAAGGATTTGAGTTCCTGTATGTTTCTTTCATCACACCATGTCACGTTGGCCATGAGGCATACGCCCCCGCCCCTCTTCTTACCAGAAAGATGTTTGTTTCTGTCAGCGCGATGCGTGGAGAAACCTGTTGGCTGCACCGCTTCGGATAGAGTCTCTCCAGTGAGCCATGTTTCAGTGAAGCAAAGGACGTTACAGTCTCTGATGTCCCTCTGGAATGCTACCCTTGCTCGGATTTCATCAACCTTGTTGTCAAGAGACTGGACATTGGCAAGAAGAATGCTAGGGAGTGGTGAGCGGTGTGCCCGTCTCCGGAGTCTGACCAGAAGACCGCCTTGTTTCCCTCTCTTTCGGAGTCGTTTTTTTGGGTCGCTGCATAGGATCCACTCCGTTGTCCTGTTTGTAAGGCAGAACACAGGGTCCGCGTCGCGAAAAACATATTCTTGGTCGTACTGATGGTGAGTTGACGCTGATCTTATATTCAGTAGTTCTTCTCGACTGTATGTAATGAAACCTAAGATGACCTGGGGTACTAATGTAAGAAATAACACGTCTCACAGCTTCCAAATAAATAGACTTGTGTTGCAATCAAGCACCATTTCCCTGAGGCAAGATGGAGGTGTGAAAATATATCATTAGCCCTGTAAACCAGACTGTCACAGAACATGCCCATTCAGATCCAACTCAATACTACACTATTCATCAGTATCTCTCTCTCTCTCTGCCTCTCTCTCTCTGCCTGTCTCTCTGCCTGTCTCTCTGCCTGTCTCTCTGCCTGTCTCTCTGCCTGTCTCTCTGCCTGTCTCTCTGCCTGTCTCTCTGCCTGTCTCTCTGCCTGTCTCTCTGTCTGTCTCTCTGTCTGTCTCTCTGTCTGTCTCTCTGTCTCTCTCTGTGTCTCTCTAAAACATCCTTTATTTTCTCTCCTTCATGTTCAATTGAAATAACACCCAACACTTTACTCTGGCGTTGTCACTCTGTTCCCTCCAGATACGACGGCAGGCAGGTTCTATCATCCTACCTGTTCGTTCAGGGTGAACAAACAATCTCCATCTGTGTTGTCAGTTGAAGTCGATCTATTCCTCCTCCTCCTCCTCAACCATGCTGTAAACACATGCTGTCAGCTTTAATAAACTGTTACATCTTTAAAACAGATTTTCTCAGTAGGTGAGAGGTGAGCGTTGAGGTGAGGGGAGATGAGGTGAGCGTTGAGGTGAGGTGAGCGTTGAGGGGAGATGCGGTGAGGGGAGGTGAGCGGTGAGGTGAGGTGAGCGGTGAGGTGAGGTGAGCGGTGAGGTGAGGTGAGCGGTGAGGTGAGGTGAGCGGTGATGTGAGTGTTCTAGAGAGAGATCCGAAGGTATCAGTAACTGCATCCCAGATGACACCATATTCTCTACATAGTGACCAGGGCTCAGAATGGGGAATAGGGGCTAAGACACATATCATGCACGTCTCCAACTCAATCATCAAGTTTGCTGATGACACAACAGTGGGAGGCCTGATTACCAGCAACGATGAGACAGCCTACTGGGAGGTGAGGGCCCTGGGAGAGTGGTGCCTGGAAAATTACTTCTCCCTCAACATCAACAAAACAAAGGACCTGATGGTCAAAAGCTTCAAGCTCCTCGGCGTACACATCACTGAGGACCAGAAATGGTACCTTCACACAGCGTGGTGAAGAAGGATCAACAGCAGGCTGAATAAATTTGTCTTGGCCCTTGAGAGAGGACACATCTACTACACCTGACGGGATGAGAGAGGACACATCTACTACACCTGACGGGATGAGAGAGGACACATCTACTACACCTGACGGGATGAGAGAGGACACATCTACTACACCTGACGGGATGGGATGAGAGAGGACACATCTACTACACCTGACGGGATGAGAGAGGACACATCTACTACACCTGACGGGATGAGAGAGGACACATCTACTACACCTGACGGGATGAGAGAGGACACATCTACTACACCTGACGGGATGAGAGAGGACACATCTACTACACCTGACGGGATGAGAGAGGACACATCTACTACACCTGACGGGATGAGAGAGAACACATCTACTACACCTGACGGGATGAGAGAGGACACATCTACTACACCTGACGGGATGAGAGAGGACACATCTACTACACCTGACGGGATGAGAGAGAACACATCTACTACTCCTGACGGGATGAGAGAGGACAGAAGACTTCTATATCGTATGTAGAGAAACACACCACACACACATGACCTTGTCAGCCATCACTACATCCTTTAAGTATGATGTCTGTTCTATTATTATATAGTGGATTAGAGAGTGTGTGTTTGGAAGGGTGTGTCAGTGTGTGTGCGCAGCCAGCTCACTCGAGATCCAAGGCGATGTGTGTGTGTGTGTGTCTGTGTGTGTTTTTAAATGTTTTTAAACTAAGTTGAGGAGTGCTGCTCATCATCATCTACTCTAGCTGACTCAGTTATATGTTACGTTCCGTAGCTTATTAACAAATTTATGTAGCCCGTGCTCTGAGCTACATTCTATACACCTGTCAGCAACAGGTGTGGCCGAAAGAGCCTTAATCCACTAATTTGAAGGGGTGTCCACATACTTTTGAATATATAGTGTATGTATTTGTTTGTTACGAGACATTTACGGAAAAATAACACGTTGATCAACCTTGGCTTAGTCTACTCTCTCTTCAGGGATGTCTCCTCTCTCTTTAAGAGACAAAATGTATGAATAATGAGTAAATACCTGTTTAAATCCTGAATGATCATGTAAAGCACCCAGGGCAGATTGACTTTCCAGGCAAGTTCTACATTCTTGTAAATCCAGCTTTGGGCTATCAATTACCAATACGTAAGACTCTCACGTAACAGAAAATTGTTTGCGATCAGCACAAACGACTTGGGTGGCGATTAGCTTCAACAACACACACATAGACATGCACGCACGCACGCACGCACGCACGCACGCACACTCACCACACACACACACACACACACGCACACTCACCACACACACACATGTCAACCAACTCCTGCAGTGGATGTCAGACAAAGAAAAGCCCCCATCTGACTTACATGGAGAAGAATAGGGCTTGTTACACACACACACACACACACACACACACACACACACACACACACACACACGCCCCAGGAGAACTCTGACTGAAAGGGTGAAAGAGCATCAGGAAAAACAGCACGTTTCACTCCATAGCTATAACGCTGTAGCCAACGCAACATGACGTAGTCAATTTTGGTTGGAAGGGACACACAGGCTTTACCTACCACCCAGAATGTGTGTCCCCATGCCACCTTTCGTTGGGTCATTGGGCACGTGCTGGTTCCGCGCAGGGGTTGGATATGAACTCCTTTCATGCTGTAAAGGTGAGACTCTGTGACTCAACACAGACAGGTCACCTGTGATTTAAGTCAGAATTCAACGTCCGTTCATGTCTGAGGACGTTGGGAGATGATGTGGAAAACAGCCACTAGGGGCAAGCGGGAGCGCTGTTACCTAACCATGTTACCTTACCCTAACCCTGACCCTGTTACGTTGGGAGATGATGTGGAAACCAGCCACTAGGGGCAAGAGGGATCGCTGTTACCTAACCATGTTACCTTACCCTAACCCCAGCCACTAGAGGCAAGAGGGAGCGCTGTTACCTAACCATGTTACCTTACCCTGTTACCTAAACCTGTTACCTAACCCTGTTACCTAAGCCTGTTACCTAACCCTAACCCTAACCCTGTTACCTTACCCTGTTACTTTACCCTGTTACCTTACCCTGTTACCTAAGCCTGTTACATAACCCTAACCCTGTTACCTAACCCTGTTACCTAGCCCTGTTACCTAACCCTGTTACATAACCCTAACCCTGTTACCTAACCCTAACCATGTTATCTAACCCTAACCCTGTTACCTAACCATGTTACCTAACCCTAACCCTGTTACCTAACCCTAACCCTGTTACCTAACCCTGTTACCTAACTCTGTTACCTAACCCTAACCCTGTTACCTAACCCTAACCCTGTTACCTAACCATGTTACCTAACCCTAACCCTGTTACCTAACCCTGTTACCTAACCCTGTTTTCTAAACCTAACCCTGTTACCTAACCCTAACCCTGTTACCTAACCCTAACCCTGTTGTCCTAACCCTAACCCTGTTACCTAACCCTGTTACCTAACCCTAACCCTGTTACCAAACCCTAACCCTGTTACCTTAACCCTGTTACCTAACCCTAAAGTTAACCTTAACAGTCAGAGATAATGGCTAAAGTTAACCTTAAACACTTCAACATTTGACATTTTAGAAAAATTGATGAACGTCTAATTATTTTTCCTTTTAATCCTTATTTTACCAGGAAGTTGACTGAAAACACATTCTCATTGACAGCAACAATCTGGGAATAGTTACATGGGAGAGAGAAGGGGGATGAATGAGCCAACTGGAAGCTGGGGATGATTAGGTGGCCATGATGATATGAGAGCCAGATGGGGACTTTAACCAGAATACTGTTACAATACTATACGTGACATGGAATCTGTATTGACCACAGAGAGTTAGGACACCGATTCAATAATATCCCATACGAAAGACTGCACCCAAACACAGGGTAATGGTTTCCTCAATCACTGTGCTGGGACATTGGGATATTTAAAAAAAAAATGTTTAGACCAGAGGAAAGACGGCCTAATACGGGCCCTCCATCTGGTCTCCCATCCGTGACCAACCCATCTTAGCTTCAGAGGCAAACCAGCAGCGGGATGCAGGGCATGATTCTGACGTGAGACTGTGAGAGATAGTTGTTCGACCATGCCTTCTAACTATTGTTCTATAGACGGGCTGATCACTAGAAATAGAATTTCCATTTCAGATGTTTCAGAGAATGTCGATATATGCACTGAGAATGTTGATATATGCCTTCCTCACCTACAACAAATGAACAACTTTTGGCCAGCACGAATTCATGACGATCCAAGGTAACGAGCACCGCTCAGGCCAAAGCGTGCGGCTCAGGCCAAAGCGTGCAGCTCAGGCCAAAGCGTGCGGCTCAGGCCACTGCGCCAAGGCAGTTCACAATGCTCGAAAAGCCGTGAGAATACTTGACCATACTTGATGATACTTGACCATACTTGATGGAAACTTTGTCTGGGAAGTGAGGGAGAAACACAATTACAGAGAAATTATTACATCTGATCTGCATTGGCGTTTGGAGTATTAGAAACATTGTGTGTGTGTGTGCACGTGCGTGCTGGGAGACACATCAAATCCAATGGTTTGGCCTGTCTCCTCTGAGAAGAGAAGGCTTCTGGGCAGAGTTAGCCTAGCTGTTAGCTGTTGTTCCTTCCTGTGTGTGTGTGTGTGTTGTCTCGTGAGAATAGAAGACTTCTTGAGGAAGTTAGCCAGTCGTTAACCATGATGCCTCTGTCTAGCATCCAACATCCAGCTGTATGGCTTTGCCTGTCATTCTGGGATTACCTACTGGCATGTGTACGTGCGTGCGTGAGCGTGAGTGCGTGTGCGTGTTGGCTGGGTCGCAGCTTCAGATCAGAACTGTGTAAACACAACAGATTACATGGTGAGTTGTGAGGAGATGAGAGGAAAAGAGGGGAGAGATCATTGTGACAGACCACAACACGCTGGTCATGCGGTGAAGCAGTTGATTTACCTTTTTTATTTGACCTTTTATTTTAGCAGGTAAATTGACCTAGAACACATTTTTACTTACAGGAATGTCCTGTTGAATAGCAACATTACAACTAAAGACCAACACTTCAGCTGTGTTCAAATACCTATACTAACTTACTGTATACTACACACTATTTTAAACTATTAGTTCATTTTACTGTAAACAAACGGTATCCTTTCAGTTGAGCGTAATAGCGCTTCGCATGTCTACCAGAAGTTGATGCTGTCACTATGCAACCTCTTGCTAGCTTGTTAGCCTAACACATTACTAGCTAGACATCATACGACATCGGGTGTGTTCGTAAATTCAACGTGGAGTGACAGAGTGTGCTCTGTTTGTTTGCGTTGTCAGATTGGCCGTTTGTAAATTCCATAGCGCTGTTGCTCTCGGAGCGCACACTGGACGCTCTGGCCGAGGTGTAGGGCTGATCTGAGCGTTCTGACCTCACAACGAAAGTCACCTGAGAATGCTTACCGGAGGGAGTGTCGTACTGGTCAGGCACCATGTTATGCGGTGGAGCGCACGGTGTCTCCAGTACGCGTTCTTAGCCCGGTGCGCTACATCCAAGCTCCCCGCATCTGCCGGGCTAGCATCCAGCCAGGACGGATGGTGTCAGCCCTGCTCTCCAGACCTCCAGTACGTCTCAACGGCCCAGGATATCATGCGCCGGCTCTGCGCACTGTGTCTCCAGTGCGTCTTCACAGCCCAGTGCGTCCTGTGCCTGCGCCCTGCACATGCCGGGCCAAAATCACCATCCAGCCAGGACGGGTTGTGCAGGCTCTTAGCTCAAGACCACCAGTGCACCTCCACAGCCCAGTGTATCCGGTGCCTCTGTCAAGGACAGGGCCTCCTGTAAGTCTCTCTAGCCTGGTGAGCCCTGTGGCAGCTCCACGTACCAGACTGCCACTACGTCTCCTCCCTCCAGTGATGATCAATGGCAAGAAGCCTCCAGTGATGATCCATGGCACGAAGCCTCCAGTGATGATCCATGGCACGAAGCCTCCAGTGATGATCCATGGCACCAAGCCTCCAGTGATGATCCATGGCACCAAGCCTCCAGTGATGAACCATGGCAAGAAGCCTCCAGTGATGATCCATGGCACGTAGCTTCCAGTGATGATCCATGGCAAGAAGCCTCCAGTGATGATCCATGGCACGAAGCCTCCAGTGAGTAGTTGGGGCACATAGCCTCCAGTGAGGAGTCATGGCAGGAGGCCTTCAATCCGCTGGAGGCCTTCAATCCGGAGGCTCCTGCGATGAGGGTGCCCAGTCCGGAGCCTCCAGCGACGAGGGTGCCCAGTCCGGGGTCGGCGGCGAGGGTCCCCGCACCAGAGGCGCCACCAAAGTGGGGGGGAGCCATAGGCGGAGGGGGGTCTACGTCCCGCACCGAGCCGCCGCCGTAAAGAAGGCCGGACCCCCCTTTAGAGTCAGGTTTTGCGGCTGGAGTCCGCACCTTTGGGGGGGGGGGTACTGTCACGTCCTGGCCATAGAGAGGTTTTTATTCTCTATTTTCGTTTTCGCAAGGAGTCATCATGCCAGGGAGTCCTGGGGCATGGTCCTAGGGCTCAGGTCCTCCGAGAGATAGAGAGAATAGAGAGAAAGAGAATTAGAGAGAGCATACTTAAATTCACACAGGACACCAGATCAGACAGGAGAAGTACTCCAGATATAACAAACTGACCCTAGCCCCCCGACACATAAACTACTGCAGCATAAATACTGGAGGCTGAGACAGGAGGGGTCAGGAGACACTGTGGCCCCTTCCGATGATACCCCCGGACAGGGCCAAACAGTAAGGATATAACCCCACCCACTTTGCCAAAGCACAGCCCCCACACCACTAGAGGGATATCTTCAACCACCAACTTACCATCCCGAGACAAGGTAGAGTATAGCCCACAAAGATCTCCACCACGGCACAACCCAACGGGGGGAGCCAACCCATAGGAAGATCATCCTGCCGAGAAGGGGATTAACTAGTACATGATCACATGACATTAGGATTTGAAGGTAAATTGGCAAATGTTGTTCACCCACACAAAAAGACAGATATACATTTTATATTTATATTTTTTTACTAACCATCTGTGCTAATCTTTATCTAACACGGTGTTACTCTCCTCTGAAACTATTATATTTATGTAACCTTTATTATACCAGGCAAGACGATGGAGACAAAATGTGGTTCATTTAGAACGACGACCTTATCATTAGGTGTTATGTATCATTGGTTACATCTGAATTAGCATACACCTCACTAACGAGCAACCCTCAGTGTGTAATGAACCACCCAGTGTTCAACGACGCATGACATGGTTCACACAGAAGAAGAGATACAGAAACAGTTCTAAATAAATAAAGGGAAGCTCACTATTTTAAGCCTCGGTTGGTTGGTTGGTTGGTCGATTGGCTGGAATTCAAGTATCTAGGGAGGGCAGAGGTCGTGAACAGGGGGAAAGCCATGCGTTAGATCTTAACAGTCGTTCAAGTTGTTTTTTAAATGGCACCATATTCCTTTATAGGGCGCAACTTTTGGCAAGGGTGCATAGAGCTCTAGCTATAGGTAGTGGACTAAGGTGTTCATTTGGAACACTTGGGGCCATTTGGAACACTGGGTTCGGGCATTTGGAACACTAAGGGGCCATTTGCCAGGTCGCAGTTGTAAATGAGAACTTGTTCTCAAATGGCCTACCTGGTTAAATAAAGGTGAATGTTTTGGGGGAACACTAATGGGCCATTTGGAACACTAAGGGTTCATTTGGAATGCAACTGAGACTTCACAAAGCCTTCACAGAGACTTCACAAAGCCTTCACAGAGCCAAGTGTAGCCTGACTCACAGAGAAGCTGCTGAAAATGCCTCCATTTTCAGGTGATCAGCGAACAATGGGACAGTGCCAAAGGTGTGACTGAGAATAGCAAGAAGATTTAGAAAGAGACCGAGAGAGAGAGAGAGAACAAGAGAGTGATAATAGAAAACTACCACTTATCTACAGACCACCCAGTCAAAAGCCAGGGTCAGTACAAACCCAGTAAAACGTGCCATTTAATAAGTGTGTGTGTGTGTGTGCACGTGTGTGCATGCATGCATGTGTGTAAAATGTGCCATTTGAAAGGCCAAGTGACTTTAAATTACCCAGCGGGACATCAGTATCTGCTCAAAGGGCACATCTTACATTTTTTGAAGATGTTTTCAACTAAAGCAGTATTGGCATACGCTAACGCAATGAATATTGAATGTCTGTTCTTACAAAAAGTGACATCTTTCACAACGAATGTTGTCATGTGTGTTCTTAGAAATATTCCACGCCTCCCCAGTGGCGCAGTTGTCTAAGGCACTGCATTGCTGTGCCACTAGAGATTCTGGGTTTGAGTCCAGGCTCTGTCGTATCCAGCTGCGACTGGGAGACCCATGGGGCGGTGTACAATTCACCCAGCGTTGTCCGGGTTCGGGAAGGGTTTGGCCAGCAGGGATGCCCATGTCCCATCACGCACTACTGACTCCTGTGTCAGGCCGGGCTCATTGCACGCTGACACGGTCGCCAGGTGTACTGTGTTTCCTCCAACACATTGGTGCGGCTTGCTTTCGCGTTAAGCGGGCAGTGCGGCTTGGTTGGGTTATGTTTCGGAGGACTCGCGCCTCTCGACCTTCGCCTCTCCTGAGTCCGTACAAGAGTTGTAGCAATGAGATAAGACTGTAACTACCAATTGGATACCACGAAAAAGGAGTAAACAAAACAAACAAAAAAATAATTCAATGATGTGTTCACATCCTCTTGGCCACAGAGGTCTCTCTCTCTGTCTAAGTCTCGATGTTGACTTCTAAAAAATACAATGTTCCGGGTTTTTGAGGGAGAGGGAGGGAGATAAAAGTGGGGAGTGGGAGAGAGAGGGAGGTCATTGGTGTGTGTGTGCGTTGGGTAGGGGAGTGTGTGTGTGCGGATGTTCTACCTTGTCCCGAACCTGCTGTTTTTGACTCTCTCTCTCGACCTCTCTCTCAACCTCTCTTGACCTCTCTCTCGACCTCTCTCTCAACCTCTCTTGACCTCTCTCGATCTTTCTCTCAACCTCTCGACCTCTCGGCTCAGCTATGAAAAGCCAACTGACATTTAGTCCTGAGGTGCCTGCACCCTCAACAACCACTGTGATTATTATTTGACCCTGCTGGTCATCTATAGACGTTTGAACATCTTGAAGAATTATCTGGCCTTAATGACCATGTACTCTTATAATCTCCACCCGGCACAGCCAGAAGAGGGCTGGCCACCCCTCATAGCCCCTCAGTTTCCTCTCTAGGATTCTTTCTAGGATTCTTTCTAGGTTCCTGCCTTTCCAGGGAGTTTTTTTCCTAGCCACAAAAGGAGGGACGTCAGCAGACAAAGGTCCAAAATAAGCCCATAGGTCTTTTTTTTTTGACAGATTTTAGCGAGAGTGAAACCTCTCGCTTCGCCTTTTCCATCAACAAAACACCAAATGATGGAATGTCTTGTAGAAGTATGGTGGCACCTTCAATAGGATTTCCAGACACTTGTAGAATCCAAGGTCCATTGCCAAGGTGCATATAAGCTGTTTTGGCTCGTGGTGGTCCAATGCCGCATTGCGACACTTAAAGTTGGTGTTTATATTGTAGTTACCTGTATCTAAGGTATTTCAATCATGAGGGTGGATTCTTTAGAAATGCATGTATGGACAAATCAAATCAAATGTATTTATCCGGCTTAGCAGTCAGTGTTGCGGAAGCAAAGTGGCCCGGGCCTTACTGAACCTTGCTCAGATGTATTGGTACTCTGCGGGAATGGCGGAGCGGTTCGGGGCAATTTCTAAGCCACCAGAAAGATGGCCCGGGGCTGGCAGAGCTGATTTCAGGTAATGAGTGTGGCAGAACGGGCTCCAGCCGACGATGGCACCAGTAGACCAGTCAATGTTTACTCCATGTGTAACTCTGTGTTGCTGTCTGTTCACACTGCTATGCTTTATCTTGGCCAGGTCGCAGTTGTAAATGAGAACTTGTTCTCAACTAGCCTACCTGGTAAAATAAAGGTGAAATAAAATAAATAAATAAAAATCGAGGGATTGTGTCGCTGGAGCCAAAAGAATCCCAATACCACAGGAACCACAGGAAACTCAATTAGCAGGAATTGGAATCTGGGCCGTAGACGCCGGGGACTTCCGGAGTTCATCAGATGCAAGGTGGGATCGTTGAGTGAGCGATTGGGACCATAATCAGACCTCTTCTCCCTCCTACGTTCCCAGTGCCGTCCATCAATCCGACTAGTTAAAGCGTTGAGTGAGACGAGCTCTGTCAGTAGTTCCCGGGCCACAAGCTCGTTCTTTACTCCCTTCGATAATCTCTGCAGGAACGTGTCAACACGCTTCATGGTTCCAGGTACCCTCCGCTGCCAGCGTGCGGAAATCCACCACATAGCCACACTGAGGGAGTCCTGCCGAATTGAGAGTAAATTCCGGGCAGCCTCTCTCTCGGACACAGGAGCCTCAAACTTTTCTCACCTCCTCCACAAAAACCTCTACACTGAGGCAGAGAGCGGATTGTTGCTCCCACACCGCTGTGGCCCTCCCGGACATCAGTATAAGGATGTATGCTATCCTCAAGCAGTCCGAGTGGAACGAGAAAGGCACGAAAACGAGGGAGCACTGGGAGAGAAATGCTCGGCAGGTTCTGGAATCGCCATCGGAGCGCACGAGGGGAGGTAAGCGGGGTTCCCAATGTTTGGTTGAGACGTTCGGCCACGTCCTGGAACCCTTTCATCAGACCGTGAAGAAACTCCTCGTGCCTACCAATGGTTTCTCCTTCGGAGGAGATGGCAGTGTGTAGCTGGTCTAAGTCTGCTGGGTCAGTCATGGCCAGTTCGTACTATCATGTTTCAGGTAAGACCCAACTGCAGACCGTGTTGAAGTAACAATGTTTATTGCAGCAACAGGGGCAGGCAAACGACAGGTCAAGGCAGGCAGGGGTTGATAGTCCAGAGTAGTGGGGCAAAGGTACAGGACAACAGGCAGGCTCAGAGACAGACAAGGTTCGAAACCAGGAGTGCAAGAAAAGGAGAGACTGGGGAAAAGCAGGAGCTGAGACAAAATGCTGTTTGACTTGACAAACAGACAGAGAACACAGGTATAAATACCCAGGGGTTAATTGAGGGGGTTGTAGACAAGCAGGAGGACAGGTGAAACAGATCAGGGCATGACAGAGATCTCTGCTGCCAAAAATATTTATACATGACACTAAGCATGATGTGATGTTAATAGCTTAATTCCTGTGTGGAAGCATTTGCTTTTATACACTGCTTTAAAAAAAATAAAGGGAACACTAAAATAACATGCTAGATCTGAATGAATGAAATATTATTATTAAATACTTTTTTTCTTTACATAGTTGAATGTGCTGAAAACAAAATCACACAAAAATGATCAATGGAAATCGAATTTATCAACCCATGGAGGTCTGGATTTGGAGTCACACTCAAAATTAAAGTGGAAAACCACACTACAGGCTGATCCAACTTTCATGTAATGTCCTTAAAACAAGTCAAAATGAGGCTCAGTAGTGTGTGTGGCCTCCACGTGCCTGTATTACCGACCTACAACGCCTGGGCATGCTCCTGATGAGGTGGCGGATGGTCTCCTGAGGGATCTCCTCCCAGACCTGGACTAAAGCATCCTCCAACTCCTGGACAGTCTGGTGCAATGGTGGAGCGAGTCCCAGATGTGCTTAATTGGATTCAGGTCTGGGGAACGGGCGGGCCAGTCCATAGCATCAATGACTTCCTCTTGCAGGAACTGCTGACACACTCCAGCCACATGAGGTCTAACATGGTCTTGCATTAGGAGGAACCCAAGGCCAACCGCACCAGCATATGGTCTCACAAGGGGTCTGAGGATTTCATCTCGGTACCTAATGGCAGTCAGGCTACCTCTGGCGAGCACATGGAGGGCTGTGCGGCCCTCCAAAGAAATGCCACCCCACACCATGACTGACCCACCGCCAAACCGGTCATGCTGGAGGATGTTGCAGGCAGCAGAACGTGCTCCACGTCGTCTCCAGACTGTCACGTCTGTCACTTGTGTTCAGTGTGAACCTGCTTTCATCTGTGAAGAGCACAGGGCGCCATTGGCGAATTTGCCAATCTTGGTGTTCTCTGGCAAATGAAAAACGTCCTGCACAGTGTTGGGCTGTAAGCAATACCCCCACCTGTAGACATCGTGCCCTCATACCACCCTCATGGAGTCTGTTTCTGACCGTTTGAGCAAACACATGCACATTTGTGGCCTGCTGGAGGTCATTTTGCGGGGCTCTGGCAGTGCTCCCCCAGCTCCTCCTTGCACAAAGGCGGAGGTAGCGGTCCTGCTGCTGGGTTGTTGCCCTCCTACGGCCTCCTCCACGTCTCCTGATGTACTGGCCTGTCTCCTGGTAGCGCCTCCATGCTCTGGACACTACGCTGACAGACACAGCAAACCTTCTTGCCACAGCTGATGTGCCATCCTGGATGAGCTGCACTACCTGAGCCACTTGTGTGGGTTGTAGACTCCGTCTCATGCTACCACTAGAGTGAAAGCACCGACAGCATTCAAAAGTGACCAAAACATCATCCAGGAAGCATAGGAACTGAGAAGTGGTCTGTGGTCCCCACCTGCAGAACCACTCCTTTATTGGGGGTGTCTTGCTAATTGCTTATAATTTCCACCTGTTGTCTATTCCATTTGCACAACAGCATGTGAAATTTATTGTCAATCAGTGTTGCTTCCTAAGTGGACAGTTTGATTTCACAGAAGTGTAATTGACTTGGAGTTACATTGTGGTGTTTAAGTGTTCCCTTTATTTTTTTGAGCAGTGTACTTTGTATCCGTTAATTACTCAATATTTTCCATTATTTAGGCAGTTACGGTACATTCAGACATCACTTTGATGTATACTTCTCAAACATACTTTTGCTATTTTGCTACAAACCAGTCTTTTCTACATCATTTGCTACAATCTCCACCACATAATAACAATTGTCCATTCCTCACACACAGCTTTAAACCACTCTGACGTATCACCAGATGTATAATTATAATAATGCATTGTGACCTTTTATAAATATTTTGAATTATTGCTGCGTTACAAATAACGGAAACTAGGATGAAAAGTAGAATACTATGACACACAAGAAATAAAGGCCAATATTACAACAGAATTGACGAGATATCATGTTAAAAATTAATTAAGTGTCAAATCCTTATGTTATTATTCTATGAGTTTTGTTTTTTTTGTAAAAAAAATACAATGGATGTATTTATAGTTATTGTTTCCTTCTAGTTTGCTGTTCATCAGTGAAACACATCTCAAGTTTGGGCAATGTTGCACAACAAGTTTTTTTTTTTTGCTCTCCCGTTGACATTCCAGGTGACCGTCTCATTTTCAGAGGCCATTGTCCTCCATGAGATGTTTCCACCCCCTCTGTCTCTCTCTCTGCCTCTCTCTGTCTCTCCACAC
The DNA here is from genome assembly GCF_045791955.1 of Oncorhynchus clarkii lewisi. Taxonomy (NCBI): domain Eukaryota; kingdom Metazoa; phylum Chordata; class Actinopteri; order Salmoniformes; family Salmonidae; genus Oncorhynchus; species Oncorhynchus clarkii. Next base: position 80,033,030 of record NC_092163.1, on the reverse strand, counting down.
TCTCTCACCCTCCATAAAATGAAATCAAAATCTAAATCAAATGTCATTTGTCACATGCTTCGTACTCAACATGTGTAAGCCTACCCAACAATGCTGAGAGAAAAAAATACAAAAATAATGAAAAATAATAACACAAGGAATAAATACACATTTTGATAACTTGGCTGTATAATTGGGGTACCAATACAGAGTCAATGATAACTTGGCTAAATACTTGGGGTACCAATACAGAGTCAATGATAACTTCCTCTGGCACCGCCTGGTATAGAGGTCCTGGATGACAGGAAGCTCAGCCCCAGTGTTGTACTAGGGGAGGAGTGACTATGCATAGAGAATAAACAGCGAGTAGCAGCAGTGTACTAAACAAATCAGGGGCGTGTCAATGTAATAGACTGGTGGCCATTTGATTAATTGCTCAGCAGTCTTAAAGTTTGGGGGTAGAAGCTGTTAAAACCTCTTAAGGCTAGAGAGACGCTAGCGTCTCTCCTGGCCAATAATCTGTGGAAATGCGCAACGCCAAATGCTAATCCTACTCGATAAAACTCAAACTTCCATTAAAACACACATGCAGGGTACTCAATTAAAGCTACACTCGTTGTGAATCTAGCCACATCAGATTTTTAAAATGCTTTTCGGCGAAAGCATGAGAAGCTATTATCTGATAGCATGCAACACCCCGAAATACCTGAAGGGACAAAAGAATCAGAGTAGCCGGCGATTCACAAAACGCAGAAATAAAATATAAAACATTCATTACCTTTGACGAGCTTCTTTGTTGGCACTCCTTTATGTCCCATAAACATCACAATTGGGTCTTTTTCCCGATTAAATCAGTCCATGTATGCCCAACATGTCAATTTATATAGCCCGTCTGAACCATGGAAATCCTCCGTTCCAAAACGCAACGTCATTTTTTTAAATTATAAAAGTTGCCTATAAACTTTTACAAAACACTTCAAACTACGTTTGTAACCCAACTTTAGGTATTTGTAAACGTTAACCTCTTTGATCTCTAGGGGCGCTATTTCATTTTTGGATAAAAAACGTTCCCGTTTTAAGCGCGATATTTTGTCACGAAAAGATGCTCGACTATGCATATTCTTGACAGTTTTGAAAGAAAACACTCTGAAGTTTCAGAATCTGCAAAGATATTGTCTGTAAGTGCCCCAGAACTCATTCTACAGGCGAAACCAAGATGATGCGTCAACCAGGAAATGAGCAGAATTTCTGAAGCTCTGTTTTCCATTGTCTCCTTATATGGCTGTGATTGCGCAAGGAATGAGCCTACACTTTCTGTCGTTCCCCCAAGGCGTTAGCAGCATTGTGACGTATTTGTAGGCATATCATTGGAAGATTGACCATAAGAGACTACATTTTCCAAGTGTCCGCCTGGTGTCCCTGCGTCGAAATTGGAGCGTAAAGCCAGGTGCAATTATTTTTCCATTTGAGAGCAAGGAGAAACCAGGCTTCCACGAAGGATATATCATTGAAGAGATATGTGGAAAAACACCTTGAGGATTGATTCTAAACCACGTTTGCCATGTTTCAGTCGATATTATGGAGTTAATTTGGAAAAAAGTTCGCGTTTTGAGGGCTGAATTTTCGTTTTTTTTTTTTTTTTTTTTTTTTTTTTTTGGTAGCCAAATGTGATGTACAAAACGGAGCTATTTCTAATACACAAAGAATCTTTTTGGAAAAACTGAGCATCTGCTATCGAACTGAGAGTCTCCTCATTGAAAACATCAGAAGTTCTTCAAAGGTAAGTTATTTTATTTGAAGGCTTTACTTGTTTTTGTGATAGTTGCCTGCTAAATGCTAACGCTAATGCTAACGCTAAATGCTACGCTAGCTAGCTACTGTTACACAAATTATTGTTTTCCTATGGTTGAAAAGCATATTTTGAAAATCTGAGATGACAGTGTTGTTAACAAAAGGCTAAGCTTGAGAGATAGCATATTTATTTCATTTCATTTGCGATTTTCATGAATAGTTAACGTTGCGTTATGGTAATGAGCTTAGGTCTATAAATAGAATCCCGGATCCGGGTTTGGTCGTCGCAACAGGTTAATGATCGATCAAATTGATCACTGGGCGATCTGTATTCAATAGCAGCTACTCTTGAAATCATGGTCCATTGTCTCTCTCCCATAAGCCTCTTCCTGTTTACTGGATGACCGGAAGGGCCTATTTGTCATTTCACCAAGGATTTAAACCAATGAAAATGCCAGTATTGGCGACATCGTGTGGAAGTTGTTGGTACTGCAACCTCACCGTTAACTATTTTTGCTTGCAATAAACAATTCAGAGACTGGCGGATGAATACTTTTCTGTGGTTTTTGTGACCAGGTTTTTCTTGTGATTTCGCTTGCTGTTCACGTTCTGTTATAGTCACAGACATTATTTAACAAGTTTTAGAAACTTCTGAGTGTTTTCTATCCACACATACTAATCCTATGCATATACTATATTCCTGGCATGAGTAGCAGGACGTTGAAATGTTGCGCGATTTTTAACAAAATGTTGAAATAATTCAGGGGAGCTTTAAGAGGTTTTAAGGAGCGTTTTGGTCCTAGACTTTGCACTCCCGTACTGCTTGCCATGCGGGAGCAGAGAAAACAGTCTATAACTTGGGTGACTGGAGTCTCTGACAATTTTTTGGGCTTTCCTCTGACACCTCCTATTACATAGGTCCTGCAGGAAGCTTGGCCCCAGTGATGTACTGGGCCATACGCACAGTCTCTTAAGGGGGAAAAGGTTTTGTCATGCCCTCTTCACGACTGTCTTGGTGTGTTTGGACCATGATAGATCGTTGGTGATGTGGACACCATGGAACTTGAAACTCTCGCCCCGCTCCACTACAGCCCTGTCGATGTTAATGGGGGCGTGTTGGCCTGCCTTTTCCTGTTGTCCACGATCAGCTCTTTTGTCTTTCTCACATTGAGGGAGATGTTGTTGTCCTGGCACCACACTGCCAGTTCCCTGACCTACTCCCTATAGGCTGTCTCATCGTTGAGGGAGAGGTTGTTGTCCTGGCACAACACTGCCAGGTCTCTGACCTCCTCCCTATAGGCTGTCTCTTCGTTGAGGGAGAGGTTGTTGTCCTGACACCACACTGCCAGTTCCCTGACCTACTCCCTATAGGCTGTCTCATCGTTGAAGGAGAGGTTGTTGTCCTGGCACAACACTGCCAGGTCTCTGACCTCCTCCCTATAGGCTGTCTCATCGTTGAGGGAGAGGTTGTTGTCCTGACACCACACTGCCAGTTCCCTGCCAGTCAGCAAACTTAATGATGGTGTTGGAGTTGTGTTTGCCCACACAGTTGTGGGTGAACAGGGAGTACAGGAGGGGACTAAGTAAACACCCTTGAGGGGCCCCAGTGTTGAGGATCAGTGTGGCAGATGTGTTTTTGCCTACCATTACCACCTGGTGGCAGCCCGTCAGGAAGTCCAGGATCCAGTTGTGTAGTGGGAAGTTTTTAGTCCCATTGTCCTTAACTTAGTGATGGTGTTGAACCATGAGCTGTAGTCAATGAACAGCATTCTCACATAGGTGTTCATTTTGTCCAGGTGGGAAAGGGCAGTGTGGAGTGTGATTGAGATTGCGTCATCTGTGGATCTGTCGGGGCGGTATGCGAATTGGAGTGGGTCTAGGGTATCCGGGAGGATGCTGTTGATGTGAGCCATGACCAGCCTTTCAAAGCACTTCATGGCTTCCGACGTGACGTGAGTGCTACGGGGCAGTAAACATTTAGGCAGGTTACCTTCGCTTCCTTGGGCACAGGGACTATGGTGGTCGACCTTGAAACATTTAGTTATTACAGACTCAGTCAGTCTTCCACACATCGGCTACCGAGAGCGTTATCACAGTCACACAGCTCTCGTGTTTGCTTCAGTGTTGCTTGCCTCGAAGCAAGAATAAAATGCATTTAGCTCATCTGGTGGGCTCGCGTCACTGGGCAGCTCCTGTCTGGGTTTCCCTTTGTAGTACGTAATAGTTTTCAAGCCCTGCCACCTCCAACAAGCCTGTGTAGTAGGATTCAATTTAATCCTGTATTGATGCTATACTTGTTTTATGGTTTGTCTGAGGGCATAGCGGGAATTCTTATAGGCCTCCGGAGAGCAGTATATCATTAGTGTCCCACTCCTTGAAATCAGTAGCTCCAGCCTTTAGCTCGATGCTGATGTTGCCTGTTATCCATGGCTTCGTGTTAGGGTATGTAAGTACGGTCACTGTGGGGACGACATCGTCGATACACTTATTGATGAAGTATACTCCTCAATGCCATTGGAAGAATCCCGGAACATATTCCAGTCTGTGCTACGAAAACAGTCCTGTAGTGTAGCATCCGAGTCATCTGACCACTTCTGTATTGAGCGAGTCACTGGTACTTCCTGCTTTTGTTTTTGCTTGTAAGCAGGAATCAGGAGGATAGAATTATGGTCCGATTTGCCAAATGGAGGGCGGGGGACAGCTTTGTATGCATCTCTGTGTGTGGAGTAAAGATGGTCTATAGTTTTTTTTCTCCTCTGGTTGCACATGTGACATGCTGGTGAAAATGTGGTAAAACTGATTTAAGTTTGCCTGCATTAAAGTCCTTGGCCACTAGGAGTGCCGTATCTGGGTGAGCATTTTCTTGTTTGTTTATGGCCTTATAGAGTTTGTTGAGTGTGGTCTTAGTGCCAGTTTCGCTTTGTGCTTGTAAATAGACGGCTACGAATAATATAGATGAGAACACTATTGGTAGATAGTGTGGTCTACATCTTATCATAAGGTACTCTACCTCAGGCGAGAAATACCTCGAGACTTCTTTAATATTAGACCAGCTGTTATTGACAAAAAGAAACACACCTCCACCCCTCGTCTTACGTAGCATCTCTGTTCTGCCGGTGCAAAATCCCCCCCAGCTCTATATCTCCATGTCCGCCACGACTCTGTGAAACATATTACAGTTCTTAATATCCCATTGGTAGGATACTTGTAAATCATCAATTTTATTTTCCAATGATTGCATGTTAGCAAGTAGAATTGATGGCAGTGGGAGTTTACTCGATTACCTACAGATTTTGAAACGGCAACCCGATCAGTGTCCTCTTTTTCTCTTTTCTTCACGCAATGACAGGGATTTGGGTCTGTTCCCTTGAGAGCAGTATATCATTCTCGTCGGACTCGTTAAAGGAAAAATATTCTTCCAGTTCGTGGTGAGTTCTGATGTCCAGAGTTGTTTTTGGTCATAAGAGATGGTAGCAGCATCATTGTGTACAAAAGAAGTTACACAAAACGTTAAAAAAAAGAAGAAAAAAAGCCATCCTCTTCTCGCTCTCGCTCTCTGTCTGTCTCTCGCCCTCTCTCTGTCTGTCTCTCGCCCTCTCTCTGTCTGTCTCTCGCCCTCTCTCTGTCTGTCTCTCGCCCTCTCTCTGTCTGTCTCTCGCTCTCTCTCTGTCTGTCTCTCGCTTTCTCTCTGTCTGTCTCTCGCTCTCTCTCTGTCTGTCTCTCGCTCTCTCTCTGTCTGTCTCTCGCTCTCTCTCTGTCTGTCTCTCGCTCTCTCTCTGTCTGTCTCTCGCCCTCTCTCTGTCTGTCTCTCGCCCTCTCTCTGTCTGTCTCTCGCCCTCTCTCTGTCTGTCTCTCGCCCTCTCTCTGTCTGTCTCTCGCCCTCTCTCTGTCTGTCTCTCGCCCTCTCTCTGTCTGTCTCTCGCTCTCTCTCTCTGTCTCTCGCCCTCTCTCTGTCTGTCTCTCGCCCTCTCTCTGTCTGTCTCTCGCCCTCTCTCTGTCTGTCTCTCGCCCTCTCTCTGTCTGTCTCTCGCCCTCTCTCTGTCTGTCTCTCGCCCTCTCTCTGTCTGTCTCTCGCCCTCTCTCTGTCTCTCTCGCCCTCTCTCTGTCTGTCTCTCGCCCTCTCTCTGTCTGTCACTCCCTCTCTGTCTGTCTGTCTCTCGCCCTCTCTCTCTGTCTCTCGCCCTCTCTCTGTCTGTCTCTCGCCCTCTCTCTGTCTGTCTCTCGCCCTCTCTCTCTCTGTCTCTCGCCCTCTGTCTGTCTCTCGCCCTCTCTCTGTCTGTCTCTCGCCCTCTCTCTGTCTGTCTCTCGCCCTCTCTCTGTCTGTCTCTCGCCCTCTCTCTGTCTGTCTCTCGCCCTCTCTCTGTCTGTCTCTCGCCCTCTCTCTGTCTGTCTCTCGCCCTCTCTCTGTCTGTCTCTCGCCCTCTCTCTGTCTGTCTCTCGCCCTCTGTCTGTCTCTCGCCCTCTGTCTGTCTCTCGCCCTCTGTCTGTCTCTCGCCCTCTCTCTGTCTGTCTCTCGCCCTCTCTCTGTCTGTCTCTCGCCCTCTCTCTGTCTGTCTCTCGCTCTCTCTCTGTCTGTCTCTCGCTCTCTCTCTGTCTGTCTCTCGCCCTCTCTCTGTCTGTCTCTCGCCCTCTCTCTGTCTGTCTCTCGCCCTCTCTCTGTCTGTCTCTCGCCCTCTCTCTGTCTGTCTCTCGCCCTCTCTCTGTCTGTCTCTCGCCCTCTCTCTGTCTGTCTCTCGCCCTCTCTCTGTCTGTCTCTCGCTCTCTCTCTCTGTCTCTCGCCCTCTCTCTGTCTGTCTCTCGCCCTCTCTCTGTCTGTCTCTCGCCCTCTCTCTGTCTGTCTCTCGCCCTCTCTCTGTCTGTCTCTCGCCCTCTCTCTGTCTGTCTCTCGCCCTCTCTCTGTCTGTCTCTCGCCCTCTCTCTGTCTCTCTCGCCCTCTCTCTGTCTGTCTCTCGCCCTCTCTCTGTCTGTCACTCCCTCTCTGTCTGTCTGTCTCTCGCCCTCTCTCTCTGTCTCTCGCCCTCTCTCTCTCTGTCTCTCGCCCTCTCTCTCTCTGTCTCTCGCCCTCTCTCTCTCTGTCTCTCGCCCTCTGTCTGTCTCTCGCCCTCTCTCTGTCTGTCTCTCGCCCTCTCTCTGTCTGTCTCTCGCCCTCTCTCTGTCTGTCTCTCGCCCTCTCTCTGTCTGTCTCTCGCCCTCTCTCTGTCTGTCTCTCGCCCTCTCTCTGTCTGTCTCTCGCCCTCTCTCTGTCTGTCTCTCGCCCTCTCTCTGTCTGTCTCTCGCCCTCTGTCTGTCTCTCGCCCTCTGTCTGTCTCTCGCCCTCTGTCTGTCTCTCGCCCTCTCTCTGTCTGTCTCTCGCCCTCTCTCTGTCTGTCTCTCGCCCTCTCTCTGTCTGTCTCTCGCCCTCTCTCTCTCTGTCTCTCGCCCTCTCTCTATCTGTCTCTCGCCCTCTCTCTGTCTGTCTCTCGCCCTCTCTCTGTCTGTCTCTCGCCCTCTCTCTGTCTGTCTCTCGCCCTCTCTCTGTCTGTCTCTCGCCCTCTCTCTGTCTGTCTCTCGCTCTCTCTGTCTCTCGCCCTCTCTCTGTCTGTCTCTCGCCCGCTCTCTCTCTTTCTCTCGCCAGCTCTCTCTCTATCTCCATCACTCCATCTCTGGCTCACCTGGTCAGGATTACAATAGATTTTTTGCCGTGTCAAAGTTACAAGTCCCCTGCGGCTTGACTCAGCCCTTTTCAGATCCCCAGAAAATCCTTGAAGAATGCTGGTTTCATGCTCTCTACCTCATTCATTTATGTTTCTCCCTCTCCTGCTCTCTACCTCTCTTTCTCCTTTCAATTCAATTCAAGAGGCTTCATTGGTATGGGAAACGTGTTAACATTGCCAAAGCAAGTGAGGTAGATAATATACAAAAGTGAAATAAACAATGAAAATTAACAGTAAACCTAACACATACAGAAGTTTCAAAACAATAAAGACATTACAAATGTCATATTATGTATATATACAGTGTTGTAACAATGTTCAAATGGTTAAAGAACACAAGGGAAAATAAATAAGCATTAATATGGGTTGTATTTACAATGGTGTTTGTTCTTCACTGGTTGCCCTTTTCTCGTGGCAACAGGTCACAAATCTTGCTGCTGTGATGGCACACTGTGGAATTTCACCCAGTAGATATGGGAGTTTATCAAAATTGGATTTGTTTTAGAATTCTTTGTGGATCCGTGTACTCTGAGGGAAATATGTCTCAGCTCAGTTTCCACCTCATTTTGTGGGCACTGAGTCTGTACATAGTCAAAGCTTTCCTTAAGTTTGGGTCAGTCACAGTGGTCAGGCATTCTGCCACTGTGTACTCTCTGTTTAGGGCCACTAACAGTGGTCAGGTATTCTGCCGCTGTGTTCTCTCTGTTTAGGGCCAAATAGCATTCTAGTTTGCTCAGTTATTTTGTTAATTACTTGGCACATTGGAAATAATTATCTTTTTGTTTTCTCATGATTTGGTTGGGTCTAATTGTGCTGTTGTCCTGGGGCTCTGTAGGGTGTGTTTGTGTTTGTGAACAGAGCCCCAGGACCAGCTTGCTTAGGGGACTCTTCTCCCAGGTTCATCTCTCTGTAGATGATGTCTTTGTTGTGGAAGGTTTGGGAATCGCTTCCTTTTAGGTGGTTATAGAATTTATAGAATTTAACGGCTCTTTTCTGGATTTTGATAATTAGTGGGTATCGGCCTAATTCTGCTCTGCATACATTATTTGGTGTTCTACGTTGTACACAGAGGATATTTTTGCAGAATTCTGCATGTAGAGTCACATTTTGGTGTTTGTCACATTTTGTGAAGTCTTGGTTGGTGAGCGGACCCCAGACCGCACAACCATAAAGGGCAATGGGCTCTATGACTGATTCAAGTATTTTTAGCCAGATCCTAATTGGTATGTTGAAATTGATGTTCCTTTTGATGGCATATGATGCCCATCTTGTCTCTAAGATCGTTCACAGCTCTGTGGAAGTTAACTGTGGCGCTGATGTTGAGGCTAAGGTATGTAATGTTTTTTTGTGTGCTCTAGGGCAAAAGTGTCTAGATGGAATTTGTATTTGTGGTCCTAGTGACTGTACCTTTTTTGGAATACCATTATTTTGGTCTTACTGAGATTTACTGTCAGGGCCCAGGTCTGACAGAATCTGCATGAGATCTAGCTGCTGCTGTAGGCCCTCCTTGGTTGGTGACAGAAGCACCAGATCATCAGCAAACAGCAGACATTTGACTTTGGATTCTAGTAGGGTGAGGCCGGGTGCTGCAGACTTTTCTAGTGCCCGCGCCAATTCGTTGATATATATGTTGAAGAGGGTGGGGCTTTAGCTGCATCCCTGTCTCACCCCACGACCCTGTGTGAAGTGGACGTCATTTCCGGTCACAACTTGCAGACTTGTTTTCGAGTTGCTGTGCGTTTTGTTGCCAACCTGTTTTGCTACCTGACAAATTTACGATTTTTACTTTTTAATTACCGTTTATATATATATTTTTTTTCCTCAACTTTTTACCTCCGGACGATTTATCTGGACATGATTCGTCAGGACCTCCAACAGCCGAAGCTAAGTAGTAACATTAACATGATGCCTTCTAATTGCAGTCGCTGTACTCGCCTTACGGCGAGGATAGCTGTGCTACAAGCTCAGCTTCAGACGCAATCGTTAGGCAAGGGTAATTTCAGTGTAGGAAAGGATGAAACAGCGTCTGTGCCACCAGTAAGTACAGATAGTATCGTTAGTATAAATCCCCTCACACGGTCCCCGCAGCCGGACAACTTTCTCACGGTTTCTGGAAGGAAATGCTGTAGGAACGCTCAACCGGTGTTGCTCATTCAGCCGACAGAAACTTTCAACCGGTTTTCCCCATTAAGCAGCGGGTCGGAGTCAGAGGCCGAGTCTTCTCTGGTCTCTACTCCTCCCGTTACGGGGTCTGAGACGCCGAAGCTTCCCACCATTAGCTCTGACAAATTGAAAACTCTAGTCATTGGCGACTCATTACCCGCAGTATTAGACTTAAAACGAATCATCCAGCGATCATACACTGTTTACCGGGGGGCAGGGCTACTGACGTTAAGGCTAATCTGAAGATGGTGCTGGCTAAAACTGGCGAGTGTAGAGAGTGTAGAGATATTGTTATCCACGTCGGCACCAACGATTGTAGGATGAAACAGTCAGAGATCACCAAGCGCAACATAGCTTCTGCGTGTAAATCAGCTAGAAAGATGTGTCGGCATCGAGTAATTGTCTCTGGCCCCCTCCCAGTTAGGTGGAGTGATGAGCTCTACAGCAGAGTCTCACAACTCAATCGCTGGTTGAAAACTGTTTTCTGCCCCTCCCAAAAGATAGAATTTGTAGATAATTGGCCCTCTTTCTGGGACTCATCCACAAACAGGACCAAGCCTGACCTGCTGAGGAGTGACGGACTCCATCCTAGCTGGAGGGGTGCTCTCATTTTATCTACCAACATAGACAGGGCTCTAACTCCTCTAGCTCCACAATGAAATAGGGTGCAGGCCAGGCAGCAGGCTGTTAGCCAGCCTGCCAGCATAGTGGAGTCTGCCACTAGCACAGTCAGTGTAGTCAGCTCAGCTATCACCATTGAGACCGTGTCTGTGCCTCGACCTAGGTTGGGCAAAACTAAACATGGCGGTGTTCGCCTTAGCAATCTCACTAGGATAAAGACCACCTCCATTCCTGTCATTATTGAAAGAGATCATGATACCTCACATCTCAAAATAGGGCTACTTAATGTTAGATCCCTTACTTCAAAGGCAATTATAGTCAATGAACTAATCACTGATCATAATCTTGATGTGATTGGCCTGACTGAAACATGGCTTAAGCCTGATGAATTTACTGTGTTAAATGAGGCCTCACCTCCTGGCTACACTAGTGACCATATCCCCCGTGCATCCCGCAAAGGCGGAGGTGTTGCTAACATTTACGATAGCAAATTTCAATTTACAAAATAAAAAATGACGTTTTCGTCTTTTGAGCTTCTAGTCATGAAATCTATGCAGCCTACTCAATCACTTTTTATAGCTACTGTTTACAGGCATCCTGGGCCATATCCAGCGTTCCTCACTGAGGTCTCTGAATTCCTATCAGACCTCGTAGTCATAGCAGATAATATTCTAATCTTTGGTGACTTTAATATTCACATGGAAAAGTCCACAGACCCACTCCAAAAGGCTTTCGGAGCCATCATCGACTCAGTGGGTTTTGTACAACATGTCTCTGGACCCACTCACTGTCACAGTCATACGCTGGACCTAGTTTTGTCCCATGGAATAAATGTTGTGGATCTTAATGTTTTTCCTCATAATCCTGGACTATCGGACCACCATTTTATTACGTTTGCAATTGCAACAAATAATCTGCTCAGACCCCAACCAAGGATCATCAAAAGTCGTGCTATAAATTCACAGACAACACAAAGATTCCTTGATGTCCTTCCAGATTCCCTCTGTCTACCCAAGGACGCCAGAGGACAAAAATCAGTTAACCACCTAACTGAGGAACTCAATTTAACCATGCGCAATACCCTAGATGCAGTTGCACCCCTAAAAACTAAAAACATTTCTCATAAGAAACTAGCTCCCTGGTACACAGAAAATACCCGAGCTCTGAAGCAAGCTTCCAGAAAATTGGAACGGAAATGGCGCCACACCAAACTGGAAGTCTTCCGACTAGCTTGGAAAGACAGTACTGTGCAGTACCGAAGAGCCCTTACTGCTGCTCGATCATCCTATTTTTCTAACTTAATTGAGGAAAATAAGAACAATCCGAAATTCCTTTTTGATACTGTCGCAAAGCTAACTAAAAAGCAGCATTCCCCAAGAGAGGATGACTTTCACTTTAGCAGTGATGAATTCATGAACTTCTTTGAGGAAAAGATTATGATTATTAGAAAGCAAATTACGGACTCCTCTTTAAATCTGCGTATTCCTTCAAAGCTCAGTTGTCCACAACTCTGCCAGGACCTAGGACCAACTAAACTACTGAAAGAGCTGCTTCCTGTGCTTGGCTCTCCTATGTTGACCATAATAAACGTCTCTCTATCCACCGGATGTGTACCAAACTCACTAAAAGGGGCAGTAATAAAACCTCTCTTGAAAAAGCCAAACCTTGACTCAGAAAATATAAAAAACTAATCGGCCTATGTCGAATCTTCCATTCCTCTCAAAAATTTTAGAAAAGGCTGTTGGGCAGCAACTCACTGTCTTCCTGAAGACAAACAATGTATACAAAATGCTTCAGTCTGGTTTTAGACCCCATCATAGCACTGAGACGGCCCTTGTGAAGGTGGTAAATGACATTTTAATGGCATCGGACCGAGGCTCTGCATCTGTCCTTGTGCTCCTAGACCTTAGTGCTGCTTTTGATACCATCGATCACCACATTCTTTTGGAGAGATTGGAAACCCAAATTGGTCTACACGGACAAGTTCTGGCCTGGTTTAGATCTTATCTGTCGGAAAGATATCAGTTTGTCTCTGTGAATGATTTGTCCTCTGACAAATCAACTGTAAATTTCGGTTTTTCTCAAGGTTCCGTTTTAGGACCATTATTGTTTTCACTATATATTTTACCTCTTGTGGATGTTATTCGAAAACATAATGTTAACTTTCACTGCTATGCGGATGACACAGAGCTGTACATTTCAATGAAACATGGTGAAGCCCCAAAATTGCCCTGGCTAGAAGCATGTGTTTCAGACATAAGGAAGTGGATGGCTGCAAGCTTTCTACTTTTAAACTCGGACAAAACAGAGATGCTTGTTCTAGGTCCCAAGAAACAAAGAGATCTTCTGTTGAATCTGACAGCTTTTTTCCATCTATGTAACATTGCAAAAATCAGAAACTTGCAGAACAATTTATCCATGCTTTTGTCACTTCTAGGTTAGACTACTGCAATGCTCTACTTTCCGGCTACCCGGATAAAGCACTAAATAAACTTCAGTTAGTGATAAATACGGCTGCTAGAATCCTGACTAGAACCAAAAAATTTTATCATATTACTCCAGTGCTAGCCTCTCTACACTGGCTTCCTGTCAAAGCAAGGGCTGATTTCAAGGTTTTACTGCTAACCTACAAAGCATTACATGGGCTTGCTCCTACCTATCTCTCTGATTTGGTCCTGCCGTACATACCTACACGTACGCTACGGTCACAAGACGCAGGCCTCCTAATTGTCCCTAGAATTTCTAAGCAAACAGCTGGAGGCAGGGCTTTCTCCTATAGAGCTCCATTTTTATGGAACGGTCTGCCTACCCATGTCAGAGAAGCAAACTCGGTCTCAACCTTTAAGTCTTTACTGAAGACTCATCTCTTCAGTGGGTCATATGATTGAGTGTAGTCTGGCCCAGGAGTGGGAAGGTGAACGGAAAGGCTCTGGAGCAACGAACCGCCCTTGATGTCTCTGCCTGGCCGGTTCCCCTCTTTCCACTGGGATTCTCTGCCTCTAACCCTATTACAGGGGCTGAGTCACTGGCTTACTGGGGCTCTCTCATGCCGTTACCTGGAGGGGGTGCGTCACCTGAGTGGGTTGATTCACTGATGTGGTCATCCTGTCTGGGTAGGCCCCCCCCCCCCCCCCCCCCCCCCCCCATGGGGTTGTGCCGTGGCGGAGGTCTTTGTGGGCTATACTCAGCCTTGTCTCAGGATGGTAAGTTGGTGGTTGAAGATATCCCTCTAGTGGTGTGGGGGCTGTGCTTTGGCAAAGTGGGTGGGGTTATATCCTTCCTGTTTGGCACTGTCCGGGGGTGTCCTCGGATGGGGCCACAGTGTCTCCTGACCCCTCCTGTCTCAGCCTCCAGTATTTATGCTGCAGTAGTTTGTGTCGGGGGGCTAGGGTCAGTTTGTTATATCTGGAGTACTTCTCCGGTCCTATTCGGTGTCCTGTGTGAATCTAAGTGTGCATTCTCTAATTCTCTCCTTCTCTCTTTCTTTCTCTCTCTCGGAGGACCTGAGCCCTAGGACCATGCCCCAGGACTACCTGAAATGATGACTCCTTGCTGTCCCCAGTCCACCTGGCCGTGCTGCTGCTCCAGTTTCAGCTGACCTGAGCCCTAGGACCATGCCCCAGGACTACCTGACATGATGATTCCTTGCTGTCCCCGGTCCACCTGACCGTGCTGCTGCTCCAGTTTCAAATGTTCTGCCTTATTATTATTCGACCATGCTGGTCATTTATGAACATTTGAACATCTTGGCCATGTTCTGTTATAATCTCCACCCGGCACAGCCAGAAGAGGACTGGCCACCCCACATAGCCTCGTTCCTCTCTAGTTTTCTTCCTAGGTTTTGGCCTTTCTAGGGAGTTTTTCCTAGCCACCGTGCTTCTACACCTGCACTGCTTGATGTTTGGGGTTTTAGACTGGGTTTCTGTACAGCACTTTGTGATATCAGCTGATGTACGAAGGGCTATATAAATACATTTGATTTGATTTTGATTTGATTTGAAGAAATGTGTGTGTTTTTTGCCCAATTTTAACCGCACACTTGTTGTTTGTGTACATGGATTTTATAATGTTGTATGTTTTACCCCCAACACCACTTTTCATCAGTTTGTATAGCAGACCCTAATGCCAAATTGAGTCGAAGGCCTTTTTGAAATCAACAAATTATGAGAAGACTTTGCCTTTGTTTTGGTTTGTTTGGTTGTCAATTAGGGTGTGCAGGGTGAATACATGGTCTGTTGTACGGTAATTTGGTAAAAAGCCAATTTGACATTTGCTCAGTACATTGTTTTCATTGAGGAAATGTACGAGTCTGCTGTTGATAATGCAGAGGATTTTCCCAAGGTTACTGTTGACGCATATTCCACTGTAGTTATTGGGGTCAAATTTGTCTCCACTTTTGTGAATTGGGGGGGATCAGTCCTTGGTTCCAAATATTGGGGAAGATACCAGGGCTAAGGATGATGTTAAAGAGTTTTAATATAGCCAATTGTTATTTGTTGTCTGTATATTTGGACATTTCATTGAGGATACCATCAACACCACAGGCCTTTTTGGGTTGGAGGGTTTTTATTTTGTCCTGTAACTCATTCAATGTAATTGGATAATCCAGTGGGTTCTGGCCTTTCTCCATCCCTTCTTCCCTCCCCATCTCATTCCTCTATTTACCACTTTCCATTTCACTCCATCACTTTCTCTCTCTCTCTCTCTCTCCCTCTCTTCTACCCTATATCATCTATGTGAAACGCAATCCACCTGGTCTGTGTTAATGTGGGTGTCTGCTCTCAGACCCCCTGGTCTGTGTTCATGTGAGGGTCTGCTCTCAGACCACCTGGTCTGTGTTCATGTGGTGTAAGATGTGCTGAATGTCATTTTCGCAACATGTTTACAATCCAGAATTGTTATTGAACCATTACTACACTTAACCCCTTTAAATGAATGTCCTGTTATCTTCAATCCTCTGGAGGACATGAGTCGAGACGAGACGACAGAACAGAACAGAACAGAGGAAGATACCAATAAAGAGAGACAAACATGCTTCACTTCTTTCTTAAGCTTATAATAATGTTGTTGCTACCTCTGTATTTTCTCAACACCTCACCCATAGCCCCAGTCCCAGAGTAGATCAGTCCCAGTCAGTCCAAGACCCAGTCAGTCCAAGACCCAGTCAGTCCAAGACCGAGTCATCCCCAGACCAAGTCATCCCCAGACCAAGTCATCCCCAGACCCAGTCAGTACTAGACCCAGTCTTCCATAGACCCATTCAGTACTAGACCCAGTCATCCCCAGACCCAGTCATCCCCAGACCCAGTCATCCCCAGACCCAGTCAGTCCTAGAGCCAGTCTTCCCCAGACCCAGTCAGTCCTGTACTTCATAATGTTGAGCAGCCAGACAGCAGGGATCCTTTACTTCATATTGCTGGGTTGCTCCCCTCTCAGACAGATGTAAAACCATTACACACAACCAACCAACGTAAATACAATACCTCTAAGATGTACACCCATTACACACACAGGACCCGGTACCGTAGTCTACATCCATTACACAAAACTAATCAACATATCTCAGACATGTAAGATACGGAGGACGAGGTGTAGTGCTACCAGGCTAGCCAAGGGCATTGAGTCAGGAGACTACAGCTAATGCAATGGATACTGTTCTCCTGCAATGGGAGGGAGGAATAATCCTCTTTGCAGACATCTGTCCTGTTACAAACAACCAGCATACTGTACTTTACAGCACGGCTCTCAATCCCTGATCCTGGAAAACTACTGTCCTTTAGGTTTAATCTCCATCCTTGTTCTTGGACAACTGTAGATTTACTCTCAATCCCTCTTCCTGGAAAACGACTGTCCTGTAGGTTTAGTCTCCAAACCTGTTCCTGGAGAGATACCCTCCTGTAGGTTTAGTCTCCATCCCTGTTCCTGGAGAGATACCCTCCTGTAGGTTTAGTCTCCATCCCTGTTCCTGGAGAGATACCCTCCTGTAGGTTTAGTCTCCAAACCTGTTCCTGGAGAGATACCCTCCTGTAGGTTTATTCTCCATCCCTGTTCCTGGAAAACTACTGTCGTGTAGGTTTAGTCTCCAACCCTGTTCCTGGAGAGAGACCCTCCTGCAGGTTTAGTCTCCAAACCTGTTCCTGGAGAGAGACCCTCCTGCAGGTTTAGTCTCCAAACCTGTTCCTGGAGAGAGACCCTCCTGCAGGTTTAGTCTCCAAACCTGTTCCTGGAGAGAGACACGCCTGCAGGTTTAGTCTCCAAACCTGTTCCTGGAGAGAGACCCTCCTGCAGGTTTAGTCTCCAAACCTGTTCCTGGAGAGAGACCCTCTTGTAGGTTTAGTCTCCAAACCTGTTCCTGGAGAGAGACCCTCCTGTAGGTTTTAACTTCTAACCGCTACCGTACCTTAGGTTTTAACTTCTAACCGGTTCCTGGAGTGCTATCGTCTTGTTAGTTTTAACTTCTACCCTGTCCTGTAGGTTTACACTCCAACCCTAATGTAGCGCACCTGATTCTAATAGTTAGCTGGTTGAGAAGCTGGATCTGGTTAGTTACAACTGGGGTTGGAGTGAAAGGGTAGCTCTCCAGGAACAGGGTTGGAGTTAAAACCTACAGGAGGGTCTCTCTCCAAGGACATGGTTGGAGTTAAAACCTACAGGAGGGTATCTCTCCAGGAATAGGGTTGGAGTTAAAACCGACAGGAGGGTATCTCTCCAGGAACAGGGTTGGAGAGCCCTGCCTCAGAGGTACCAACCAAGAAAAAAATTACAATACAGCCAGGCATGCCTTCTGAAGCTTCTCCCAAATGCTCTGCTTTCTCATCAGCTCAGGCATTAAATAACCGTCGTACAATCATTACACACATGTGCACGGTACCAGGTACTAGGAGATCTCAGAGATGGTTCCATAGAAGATAGTGATAATGTGCTCTAGTGATAATCAGTGGTATACAATCAGAGTCCTGTAATTAAAAGAGGAACCCACTCCTCCCTGACAGCTGTACAACCATTATCCACAAGGTACCAGGGTAGCTGAGATGTTTGGGGTCATGGAAATGGAGTACGATGTAATGGCGGCAGATAGCCGGGAGGTTAGAGCACTCGAGCCGTTAAGGTGAAACATTCTGTCGCTGTGTCCTTGAGCAAGGCACTGAACCCTGAGATGCTCCAGGGGCGTTGTAATACTATGGCTGACCCTGTAAAACAACACCTATCATACTACTATGACTGACCCTGTAAAACAACACCTATCATACTACTATGACTGAGCCTGTAAAACAACACCTATCATACTACTATGACTGACCCTGTAAAACAACACCTATCATACTCCTATGACTGACCCTGTAGAACAACACCTATCATACTCCTATGACTGACCCTGTACAACAACACCTATCATACTACTATGGCTGACCCTGTAAAACAACACCTATCATACTACTATGACTGACCCTGTAAAACAACACATTACACTGCACCTATCATACTCCTATGGCTGACAGTGTAAAACAACACATAACACTGCACCTATCATAGAGAGAGAGAATATTACATTTGAAATGTCTCTACACTTTTGGTGATTTTGTGAGTGTAATATTGACTGTTAATTCTTTATTATCTATTTCCCTTCCAATGTAAACATGTGTCTCCAAAGCAAATAATGCCCTTAGAATTGAAGAGAGAGAGAGAGTGTGGCAGAGCCAGCGATATAGTGTGTTATATGGACCATGGTTAATATGTGACATATTAAATAAGAAATATGCAGTTCTTCCCCTGGGTGGGAGGAAATAGTTTACAAATCCATCTATTCTCCCACATAATACTGCACATCACTAGTAAATAACACTGTGGTCTCCCACACAATACTGAACATCACTAAGAAGTAAAACTGTGGTCTCCCACACAATACTGAACATCACTAAGAAGTAAAACTGTGGTCTCCCACATAATATTGAACATCACTAAGAAGTAAAACTGTGTTCTCCCACATAATACTGCACATCACTAGGACTACTTCCGGCGCCGACAGAGATGGCCGCTTCGCTTCGCGTTCGTATTATTTTGTGTTATTCTCTTACATTGGTACCCCAATACAGTCGGGAGGAACTACTAAATATAAGAGCAACTCACCATCATTACGACCAGGAATATGACTTTCCCGAAGCGGATCCTGTGTTCTGCCTTCCACCCAGCACAACGAATTGGATGCCAGCCGGCGACCCAAAACAAAGACGTTGTAAAAGAGGCAAACGAGGCGGTCTTCTGGTCAGGCTCCGGAGACGGGCACATCGCACACCACTCCCTAGCATACTACTCGCCAATATCCAGTCTCTTGACAACAAGGTTGATGAAATCCGAGCAAGGGTAGCATTCCAGAGGGACATCAGAGACTGTAACGTTCTTTGCTTCAAAGAAACATGGCTCCATCGAGAGACGCTAACGAAGTCGATGCAGCCAGCTGGGTTCTTCACGCATCGCGCCGATAGAAACAAGCATCTTTCTGGTAAGAAGAGGGGCGGGGGGGGGGGGGGGGGGTATGCCTTAAGATTAACGAGACGTGGTGTGATCATAACAACATACAGCAACTCAAGTCCTTCTGTTCACCTGACTTAGAATTCCTCACAATCAAATGTCGACCGCATTATCTACCAAGGGAATTCTCTTCGATTATAATCACAGCCGTATATATTCCCCCCCAAGCAGACACATCGATGGCCCTGAACGAACTTGTTTTGACTCTATGCAAACTGGAAACCACATATCCTGAGGCTGCATAAATTGTAGCTGGGGATTTTAACAAGGCTAATCTGAAAACAAGACTCCCTAAATTGTATCAGCATATCGATTGTGCAACCAGGGCTTTGTTATTCTAACTTCCGCGATGCATATAAGGCCCTCCCCCGCCCTCCTTTCGGAAAAGCTGACCACGACTCCATTTTGTTGCTCCCTGCCTACAGACAGAAACAAGAAGCTCCCGCGCTCAGGTCTGTTAAACGCTGGTCCGACCAATCTGATTCCACGCTTCAAGACTGCTTTGATCACGTGGATTGGGATATGTTCCATATTGCGTCCAACAACAACATTGACAAATACGCTGATTCGGTGAGCGAGTTCATTAGAAAGTGCATTGACGATGTCGTACCCATAGCAACGATTAAAACAAAGCAGAAACTGGCAGCATTGGCGTGAAACAGAAAGCACAAATCATTGCTTTTAACCAGGGCAAGGTGACCGGAAACATGACCGAATACAAACAGTGTAGCTATTCCCTCCGCAAGGCAATCAAACAAGCTAAGTGTCAGTATAGAGTCAAAGTAGAGTCACAATTCAACGGCTCAGACACGAGGTATGTGGCAGGGTCTACAGTCAATCACTGATTACAAAAAGAAAACTAGTCTTGCTCCCAGGCAGACTAAATAACTTTTTTTGCCCGCTTTGAGGACAATACAGTGCCACTGACATGGCCCGCAAACAAAACCTGTGGACTCTCCTTCACTGCAGCTGATGTGAGTAAAACATTTAAACGTGTTAACCCTCGCAAGGCTGCAGGACCAGACGGCATCCCCAGCCGCGTCCTCAGAGCATGCGCAGAGCAGCTGGCTGGTGTGTTTACAGACATATTCAATCAATCCTTATCCCAGTCTGCTGTTCCCAAATGCTTCAAGAGGGCTACCATTGTCCCTGTTCCCAAGAAAGCTAAGGTAACTGAAGTGCTTTGAGAGACTAGTCAAGGACCATATCGCCTCCACTCTACCTGACACCCTAGACCCACTCCAATTTGCTTACTGCCCAAATAGGTCCACAGACGCCGCAATCACAATCACAACCACACTGCACACTGCCCTAACCCATCTGGATAAGAGGAATACCTATGTGAGAATGCTGTACATCGATTACAGCTCAGCATTTAACACCATAGTACCCTCCAAACTCATGTCAGTACAGTTGCATCAAAGCAGGGGCCGAGAGACTGAAATACAGCTTCTATTTCAAGGCCATCAAACTGTTAAACAGCCACCACTAACACTGAGTGGCTGCTGCCAACACACTGACTCAACTACAGCCACTTTAGTAATGGAAATTGATGTAAAATATATCACTAGCCACTTTAAACAATGCCACTTAATATAATGTTTACACACCCTACATTACTCATCTCATATGTATATGTATATACTGTACTCTATATCATCTACTGCATCTTGCAATCTTTGTAATACATGTATCACTAGCCACTTTAAACTATGCCACTTTATGTTTATTTACCCTACATAATTCATCTCATATGTATATACTGTACTCTGTGCCATCTACTGCATCTTGCCTGTGCCGTTCTGTACCATCACTCATTCATATCTTTATGTACATATTCTTTATCCCTTTACACTTGTGTGTATAAGGTAGTAGTTTGGAATTGTTAGGTTAGATTACTCGTTGGTTATTACTGCATTGTCGGAACTAGAAGCACAAGCATTTCGCTACACTCGCATTAACATCTGCTAACCATGTGTATGTGACAAATACATTTGATTTGATTTGACGTGGAGCTTTGGGATATCCCTCTTGTCATGCAGTGTTGTGATATCCCTCTTGTCATGGAGCTTTGGGATATCTCTGTCATGGAGCGTTGGGATATCACTCTTGTCATGTAGCGTTGTGATATCCCTATTATCATGAAGAGTTTTTGATATCCCTATTGTCATAAAGAGTTTGATATCCCTATCGTCATGGAGAGTTTGTGATATCCCTATCGTCATGGAGAGTTTGTGATATCCCTATCGTCATGGAGAGTTTGTGATATCCCTATCGTCATGGAGAGTTTGACATCCCTATCGTCATGAAGAGTTTGACATCCCTATCGTCATGGAGAGTTTGTGACATCCCTATCGTCATGGAGAGTTTGTGACATCCCTATCGTCATGGAGAGTTTGTGAGATCCCTCTTTGGATGAATTGCTGGTCTCTGTCTACTTTGACTCTCATGCTGTTATTGGCCCTGCACAATGTTTGTACCATATTGTGCTGTTGGGTCTCTCTTCATGGGGTATGACGCTGTCTCTCTTGTTGTGGTGTGCTCTGTTTCCACTGTCTGTCTGATGGTGCTGTTGGGTCTCTCTTCATGGGGTATGACGCTGTCTCTTGTCGTGGTGTGCTCTGTTTCCACTGTCTGTCTGACGGTGCTGTTGCTATTGTCAAGTGTCTTCCTTCCGTGTCATTTTGTGTTACATCTAATCCTCATCCCACAGAAGGCCTTTTGACACCTGCCAGGCCAACATTGTAAATAAGAATATGTTCTTAATTTGACCTGCCTGGTAAAATAAAGATGAAATAAAACACAACAAACAATGGAAGAGAGAGAGAGCTGTGCATGGAAGCTACAGATAACGTGGCTAATAAAGCTGAGGGATGGGGGTGCAGAATCGTAACCACTTTCAGATTCCTAGATGGCGCTACGGAAGCAGGTACTGACAGAAGGAGAGCGTAACAGTATTAGTTCTGATGATGTACTGTGTGTATCTTCCTTTAAGGTTTTGTCCTGCACCTGCCATGATCTCTGGAGACAGAAAACAAAGGGTTTGTCCTTGACAGAGGAAGGACTTCAGTGTGTGTGTGTGTGTGTGGTGTGTGTGTAGGATGCTAACAAAATGCTATAGCTAGCACAGGATGGAGTTAGAATGAGAACAAAAGGTATTGCAGACAGGCCTTTGAACCGGGCTTGGATGCGAGGTTTATGCGTGGTGGATGGTGGATGTGAGGTGGATGGTGGATGTGAGGTGGATGTGAGGTGGATGTGAGGTGGATGCGAGGTGGATGGTGGATGCGAGGTGGATGGTGGATGTGAGGTGGATGTGAGGTGGATGTTGGATGTGAGGTGGATTTGAGGTTGATGGAGGATGTGAGGTGGATGTTAGGTGGATGGAGGATGTGAGGTGGATGTGAGGATATGAGGTGGATGTGAGGTGGATGTGAGGTGGATGTTGGATGTGAGGTGGATGTGAGGTGGATGTTGGATGTGAGGTGGATGTGAGGTGGATGTTGGATGTGAAGTGGATGTTGGATGTGAGGTGGATGTGGGATGTGAGGTGGATGGGGGATGTGAGGTGGATGTTGGATGTGAGGTGGATGTGGGATGTGAGGTGGATGGGGGATGTGAGGTGGATGGGGGATGTGAGGTGGATGTGAGGTGGATGGGGGATGTGAGGTGGATGTGAGGTGGATGTGAGGTGGATGTGAGGTGGATGGGGGATGTGAGGTGGATGTGAGGTGGATGTGAGGTGGATGTGAGGTGGATGGGGGATGTGAGATGGATGTGGGGTGGATGTGAGGGGA
The DNA here is from genome assembly GCF_045791955.1 of Oncorhynchus clarkii lewisi. Lineage (NCBI taxonomy): Eukaryota > Metazoa > Chordata > Actinopteri > Salmoniformes > Salmonidae > Oncorhynchus > Oncorhynchus clarkii. The sequence goes on along the minus strand of NC_092163.1, from coordinate 80,010,457 downwards.
ATGGTGGATTTGAGATGGGTGTCAGGTGGATGTGAGGTGAATGTGAGGTTGATGTGAGGTGGATGTGTGGTTTATGTGATGTGGATGTGAGATGGTGGATGTGAGGTGGATGGGGGATGTGAGGTGGATGTGAGGTGGATGTGAGGTGGATGTGAGGTGGATGGGGGATGTGAGGTGGATGTGAGGTGGATGTGAGGTGGATGAGAGGTGGATGGGGGATGTGAGGTGGATGTGGGGTGGATGTGAGGGGAATGGTGGATTTGAGATGGGTGTCAGGTGGATGTGAGGTGAATGTGAGGTTGATGTGAGGTGGATGTGTGGTTTATGTGATGTGGATGTGAGATGGTGGATGTGAGGTGGATGTAAGGTGGATGCTGGATGTGAGGTGGATGTGTGTTAGAGGTCGACCGACTATGATTTTTCAATGCTTATTCCGATTATTGGAGGACCAAAAAAAGCTGTTATCGATTAATCGGACGATTTTGATTTATTTATTTGTAATAATGACAATTACAACAATACTGAATGAACACTTATTTTAACTTAATATAATACATCAGTGGTTCTTAACCTGGGTTCGATCGAACCACCGGGGGTTTGGTGAGTCAGTCTCAGGGGTTCGGCGGAGGTCAAGACACACATCCGAATCATATGATTCGTGATGACACGCCCCGCTTGGCCATCATTGGCTGCAGGTGATCACGCTACATCGCTTGGCCTATCTGTGCTGCAGGGGATTTGGTGCGCTCAGTAGTCGACTTGTGACTGTCGTGATGGTACGTCTTGTGATTTCTTTCTTAATATTTTAATCCCTTCATACTTACTATGTCGAGCAAAAAAAGAAAGTGGTCGGACGAATATGTACAATATGGATTCACATGTATAACGGAACGTGATGGGAGTCAGCATCCTAACTGCATCATTTGCAATGCCAAGTTGAGCAATTCTAGTGTAGCACCGGCAAAACTAAGAGAACACTTCCTTAAGCTGCATGGAGATGGAAAATACAAGAACACAACGCTCGCTGAATTCAAGGTGAAGAGAGCCAGATTCGATGAAAAGGCTACTCTGCCTGTTCTCGGCTTTGTACCCATCAACAAACCGATCCTCACAGCATCGTACGAAGTTGCTTACCTGATCGCAAAGCAGGGCAAACCACACACCATTGATGAAACACTCATAAAACCAGCTGTGTTGAAGATGGCGAATATCATTCTGGGAAAAGAGGCTGAAGTTAAATTATCCCAAATTCCTCTTTCAAATGACACCATCAGCGACAGAATAGAGGACGTGAGCAAAGACATCTTGGCTCAAGTAGTTGTAGATCTGATTTCAAGCCTGGCAAATTTCAGCCTTCAACTCGACGAGAACACAGACGTTTCCAATCTAAGCCAGTTTGCTGTATTCGTGCGCTATGTGAAAAACGACGTGATAAAGGAAGATTTTTTATTTTGTAAGCCTCTTACAACAACAACTAAGGCAGCCGATGTGAAAACTTGTGGATGACTTCTTCAAAGACAACAATCTTTCGTGGGATATGGTTTCTGCAGTTTGTTCGGATGGAGCTCCAGTCATGCTGGGAAGAAAGTCTTGTTTTGGTGCGTTAGTGAAAGCCGATGCACCACACATGGTTACACATTGTATTCTGCACAGACATGCGTTGGCAACACAAACCTTGCCTCCAAAACTGGTAGAAGTATTACAAATTGTAGTGGAATGCGTGAACTATGTGCGAACTAGTGCTCTGAGGCACCGCATCTTCAGTGAGCTGTGTAAAGAAATGGGCTCTGAATTCGAGGTACTTCTGTACCATTCTAACGTTCGGTAGTTAACCCGGGGACCGGTGCTGAATCGTGTTTTTGCCGTGCGTGTGGAATTAGCCCTGTTTTTGCAAGAGCACCAACATTGTCATGCAGATTGCTTCAAAAATTCTGAGTTCATTCTCATTTTAGCGTACATGGCCGATATCTTCGCAGCTCTCAATCATCTCAATCAAAAGATGCAGGGCGGTGGAGTCAACATCATCGAAGCGGAGGAAAACCGGAAGGCTTTTCAAAAAAAGCTACCGTTATGGAAACGACGAACAGAGAACGATAACTTCGCAAACTTTCCCCTGCTGGACGACTGTAAGTAAGATCGAAGATGTATCTGGAATTGGAGACATTTCTGTACCCGCGGAACTGAAGCAAGCAATTGCCACGCACTTAGATGAGCTTTCAAAGTCTCTCGACGGATACTTCCCTACAAGAGAGTCATATCCAGCATGGGTGAGACAGCCATTCACGTTTAGTGTTGAGACAACAGATACCTCGATGAAATCAACAAATGGTAGTACCCTGTTATTGCTTAGAAAGCTCTGGAGATTTTCATGCCGTTTGTTACAACATATCTTTGCGAGCAATCCTTTTCGAGGATGCTGGACATAAAAACGAAGAAAAGGAACAGACTTTTATTTTTCCAATTAAGAAGGGTTCGGTGAATGCCGAACGTTAGAAGGTTCAGTACCACTGTAATACATCAATAAAATCAATTTAGCCTCAAATAAATAATGAAACATTTTCAATTTGGTTTAAATAATGCAAAAACAAAGTGTTGGAGAAGAAAGTATAAGTGCAATATGTGCCATGCAAGAAAGCTAACGTTTCAGTTCCTTGCTCAGAACATGAGAACATATGAAAGCTAGTGGTTCCTTTTAACATGAGTCTTCATAATTCCCAGGTAAGATGTTTTAGGGTTAGTTATTATAGGAATTAAAGGACTATTTATCTCTATACCATTTGTTTTTAATATACCTTTGCCTATTGGATGTTCTTATAGGCACTTTAGTATTGCCAGAGTAACAGTATAGCTTCCGGTCCTCTCCTTGCCCCTACCTGGGCTCAAACCAGGAACACATCGACAACAGCCATCCTCGAAGCAGCGTTACCCATGCAGAGCAAGGGGAATACCTTCTCCAAGTCTCAGAGCGAGTGATGATCGAAACGCTATTAGCACGCACCCCGCTAACTAGCTAGTCATTTCACATTGGTTACACCAGCCTATTCTTGGGAGTTGATAGGCTTGAAGTCATAAACGGCGCAATGCTTGAATCACAACGACGAGCTGCTGGCAAAATGCACGAAAGTGCTGTTTGAATGAATGCTTACGAGCCTGCTGGAGCCTACCATCGCTCAGTCATTCTGCTCTATCAAATCCTAGACTTAATTATAACATAATAACACACAGAAATACAAGCCTTAGTTTCCGGATTCGACCATATTAATGACCTATCATCTCGAAAACAAGACATTTATTCTTCCAGTGAAATACGGAACCGTTCCGTATTTTATCTAACGGGTGGACTCGAAGTCTAAATAGTCCTGTTACATTGCACAACCTTCAATGTTATGTCATAATTTCGTAAAATTCTGGCAAATTAGGCGGCCCAAACTGTTGCATATACCCTGACTCTGCGTGCAATGAACTCAAGAGAAGTGCCACAATTTCACATGGTTAAACCTCTTCATCCTACCCCCTCCTTTTTCGAACATTCTGTTAAAAATCGCGCAACTTTTCAGCGTCCTGCTACTCATGCCAGGAATATGGTATATGCATATGATTAGTATGTGTGGATAGAAAACACTCTGAAGTTTCTAAAACTGGTTAAATCACGGCTGTGACTATAACAGATCGTGTGTTTCATCGAAAAGCGCAAGAAGAACTGCTCTCTGAAAGCTAAAAATAATTTCCATGCGTCACTTTCATGGGTTGTTAAAAGGGCACAAAATTAATTATGGACCTGCATGCAATTCCGTCATTTTCCAGGGAGTTTTTTGTTGGTAAATCCAACTAACTGGATTCAATTTCTTCCGGTCTCCGCCAGGATGTTGTGAAGTGCACATTTTCAGCCATTGATTTGAAGACGAGGAGCTATTGAATACACATCGCCCTGTAATCAGTTTGATAGATTATAAATGTTTACTAATACCTAAAGTTGGATTACAAAAGTATTTCGAAGTGTTTTGTGAAAGTTTATCGTCAACTTTTTTAATTTTAAAAAATGACGCTGCGTTTTAAAACAATGTTTTTTTCTGAATTACACAGCTTCCATAGAAAGCTATTTTGGGTATATATGGACCGATTTAAACGAAAAAAAGACCCAATAGTGATGTTTATGGGGCATATAGGAGTGCCAAGAAAGAAGCTCGTCAAAGGTAATGAATGTTTTATATTTTATTTCTGCGTTTTGTGTAGCGCCGGCTACGCTAAATCTTTGTTTACGTCGCATTCAGGCATTTTGGGGTGTTGCATGCTATCAGATAATTGCTTCTCATGCTTTCGCCGAAAAGCATTTTAAAAATCTGACTTGTTGGCTAGGTTCACAACGAGTGTAGCTTTAATTCAATAGCCTGCATGTGCATTTTGATGAACGTTTGAGTTTTAACGAGTACATTTAGCATTTAGCGTAGCGCATTTGCATTTCCAGGTGTCTACTTGAGACATCTGCGTCTCAAGTAGGAGCAAGAAGTTAATATTGCCTGCTAACCTGAATTTCTTTTAGCTAAATATGCCGGTTTAAAAATATATACTTATGTGTATTGATTTTAAGAAAGGCATTGATGTTTATGGTTAGGTACACATTGGAGCAAGGACAGTCCTTTCTCGCGAATACGCACCGCATCGATTATATGCAACGCAGGACACGCTAGATAAACTAGTAATAACATCAACCATGTGATTATGATTTAATTATATTTTTTTTATAAGATCAGTTTAATGCTAGCTAGCATCTTACCTTGGCTTCTACTGCATTCGCGTAACAGGCAGTCTCCTCGTGGAGTGCAATGAGAGGCAGGTGGTTAGAGCGTTGGACTAGTAAGCGGAAGGTTGCAAGATTGAATCCCAGAGCTGACAAGGTAAAAATCTGTCGTTCTGCCCATAAACAAGGCAGTTAACCCACCGTTCCTAGGCCGTCAGGAACACATTCTTATGTTCAATAACTGACTTATCTAGTTAAATAAAGATTAAATAAAGGTGTAAATAAAATAAAAAATATAAAAATATAAAAAATCGGTCCAAAAATACCGATTTCCAACTGTTATGAAAACTTGAAATCAGCCCTAATTAATCGGCCATTCCGATTAATCGGTCGACCTCTAATGTGTGTGTATGTGTTTGTGTGTGTTCTTGTACTGGTGGGTTTGGGGACTGTGTCATCCCACATGTAAAATTGATGTGAACACTAAAACGTTGATTATGTAATGTGCGCTGCAGATGTTCTGCAGCAAACTCTTCCCTCGCGAAGGTAGAAAGAAATGATGATGTATGAAGAATGTGTGACTCACCACCTGGATTTGGTCTTATGTTGCAAATTTTGAAATTGTGTTTTTTTGTTTTTTACAATGGATGAAAGTAGAGACTCAGAGCAGTGGTGTTGAGGATCAATGGGCAAGTAATTCTGCTTTGAAAGTTGATCAACTTGTCAACTCACTTTTGAGAAATGTCCTTTTAATATTTCGGTATCTAGTGATGAGCTCTTTTTCTACACACATTCAGCATCGTTCACACCCTCTTAAGCTTTAACCCCAACCATCTCATTTCGCTCTCAGAGCGCACACTTGACTCTCTGGCCGATTATTTTTTTTAACCTATGGATAACATGAAAACAGCCTAACCAGCTCTGCTGGCAACAATTTCATTTTGTTTTTTTGCAGAGCTTTACTGACATATTCAATGGGTGTTGTACACACATCACAGAACGTTAGCTAACGAGCCAGACAGCTAACATTAGGTAGGTAAAAAACAATGAACACAGTGCTAACAATGCCACAGTTCTGGGAGCTAACCAACCAGATTCAATATTAGCTAGTTAACATTAGGCGCTAACTAGAAAAGCAAATAGCTCTGGGATACAAATAACAACATCAGCTAGCGAGACAGCCAGCTAATGTTAGCTAGCTAGCTAACAGTACAATTTAGCTTGAATGAAAACACTTTCTGTCAAAATTAGAAACGTGTAATATCTGAAAATATAGCTAGCTAACACTAGACTATCTTACCTTAATACATCATCATGCATGATGGATGTGTCCCCCTGTCAGGAACGCCATACCAAGATTGCCCTTAGTTTGAGATGTAATTCGGAGACAGGTGTTTTCTCCATCCCTAGCTATCATACTCTAATTCCATTAATTTCAAAACTTGATCTTCCAGAAAGTGGAGAACAACAATATACAATACACAATACTTTTCTTTTTAAAGAAATTTATAAAAAAAGCCACGTTCAACAGGATTACCAACACAGACTGACCAGCTCAAATAGACAGAAGCCTTCTATATGGCAGACCAATCCAAACTCATCTCTCAGTGGCACTGTATTGTCCTCAATCCGAGCAAAGAAGTTGTTTTAATTTGTCTGGGAACAAGACGTCGCTATCCGAGACGGGGATGGTTTTCTTTTTGTAATCTGTGATTGTCTACAGACCCTGCCACATACGTATCGTGTTTGAGCTGTTGAATTGTGACTCTACTTTGTCTCTATACTGACGCTTTGCTTGTTTGATTGCCTTGCGGATGGAATAGCTGCACTGTTTGTTTTCGGTCGCCATGCCATGATTAAAAGCAGGGTTCCGCACTTTCAGTTTTGCGCGAATGCTGCCATCAATCCACGGTTTCTGGATACTAAATGTTTTAAGGGTGGGTACGACATCTCCAATGCACTTGCTAATTTACTCGCTCACAGAGTCAGCATACACATCAATGTTATTGTTTGAGGCTATCCGGAACATATCCCAGTCCACGTGATAGAAGCAATCCTGAAGCGTGGAATTCCATTGATCAGACCAGTGTTGGACAGAACTGAGCACGGGCCATTCCTGTTTTAGTTTGTCTATGGGCTGGGAGCAACAAAATGGAGTCATGGTCAGATTTGCCTAAGGCTGGGTGGGGGAGGGCTTTGTATGCATCGTGGAAGTTAGAGTAGCAATGATCCAGAATGCTAGTAGCCCGTGTCATGCATTCGATATCCCAGGACAAAATGACCGCAACTGGAGATTACGCACGAATTTAGGGCGGACCCCTGGAAAATGTAGTCTCTTATGGCCAATCTTCCAATGATATGCCTACAAATACGTCACAATGCTGCAGACATCTTGAAGAAACGACAGAAAGGGCAGTCTCGTTCCTGCTGCATTCACAGCCATATAAGGAGACATTTGAAAACAGAGCTTCAGAGATTCTGCTCATTTCCTGTTTGACGTTTGATCTTGGTTTCGCCTGTAGAATGAGTTCTGTGGCACTCACAGATAATATCTTTGGAAACGTTAGACTGTGTTCTTTCCAAAGCTGTCAATTCTATGCATAGTCAAGCATCTTTTCGTGGCAAAATATTGCGCTTAAAACGGGCACGTTTTTTTATCCAATAATGAAATAGCGCCCCTATAGGCTTAACAGGTTTTAACTTTCTGCAAAAATTAGAAAAGTGTAATATCTGAAAATGTATACTAGCTAGACTATCTTACCCATATACCCAGAATGATGCTTCTCCCCCTCTGTTACAGATTCCATGGTTGCCCTTAGTTTGAAGATGTAATCCAGAGACAGGTGTTTATACAGCAGCCTTTTGTGTGTTCTCTTTTCGACTCTGTCTGCATATTTGTAAGCAAACACCAGGATTTTCTATATCTCCTTAGCTAGCATACTCTAACTCTGTCCTCCAGAAAGTGGAGAGCAACACTTTTACAGTTCTATTACGTGATATCTTCAAAAAAGCTGTGTTAGAAAGGATTACCTAGGCATACTGACCAGCTCATGTTTAAGTTCAAATAGCCCTCCTGTGTAGTAGTGACACACGGCATATGCCTATCTTCCTGAAACGAGTTACATATGACTATGAATGAAGGTAGAGATAATATGGTGATACATGAAGGTAGCGAGAATATAATGATACATAAATTAGTAAGCTCAGATGTGTTGGGAATTGATTAAGGTGTTGATTATCTTTCAATTGTTAATTAACCAGGATATGATAATGATGACATACAGTGGCTTGTGAAAGTATTCACCCCCTTTGTCATTTTTCCTATTTTGTTGCCTTACACCCTGGAATTAAAATATATTTTTGGGGGGGTCTGTATCATTTGATTTACACAAGATGCCTACCACTTTGAAGATTAAAAATATTTGTTATTGTGAAAAAAAGAAATAAGACAAAAAAACAGAACTTGAAAGTGCAGAACTATTCAACCCCCCAAAGTCAATGCTTTATTGAGCCATATTTTGCAGCAAATACAGATGCAAGTATTTTGTCCCTATAAGCTTGGTACATCTAGCAACTGGGATTTTTGCCCATTCTTCAAGGCAGACCTGCTCCAGCTTCTTCAAGTTGGATGGGTTCCGCTGGTGTACAGCGATCTTTAAGTCATACCACAGATTCTCAATTGGATTGAGGTCTGGGCTTTGATTAGGACATTCCAAGACATTTAAATGTTTCCCCTTAATACATCTTCTTTGGGATAGGGGGACAGCATTTTCACTTTTGGATGACTAGCATGCCCAAATTCAACTGCCTGCTACTCATCCCGAGGATATATGACATGCAGATGATTAGTAGATCTGGATAGAAAACACGCTGACGTTTCTAAAACTGTTAGAATCATGTCTGTGAGTATAACAGAACTTATGTAGCAGGCAAGACCCCGAGGAAAAAACATTCCGATTTTTTTGGGGGGGGTCACTGTCTTTTCAATATGCTTTCATTGGGAAACCAGATTTCTAAGGGACTTGCTTGCAGTTACTATCGCTTCCACTGGATGTCACCAGTCTTTAGAAATTGGTTGAGATTTTTCCTTTGTGTAATGAAGAATTACGGCCATCTTGAATGAGAGTCACTTGAAGTGGACTGTTTGAGAGATAGAGGTGCTTGACCAGAAAAGTAGCGTCAGTTTGTTGTCTTCCTGTATTGAACACAGATCATCCCGTCTTCAATTTTATCGATTATTTACGTTTAAAAATACCTAAAGTTGTATTACAAAAGTAGTTTGAAATGTTTTGGCAAAGTTTACATGTAACTTTTGAGATATTTTGACGTTGGTCAAGTTGGAATCTGTGTTTATCTGGATCAAACACGCCAAATAAATGGACATTTTGGATATATATGGACGGAATTAATCGAACAAAATGACCATTTATGATGTTTATGGGACATATTGGAGTGCCAACAAAAGAAGCTTGTCAAAGGTAAGGCATGATTTATATTTTATTTCTGCGTTTTGGGTTGCGCCTGCAGGGTTGAAATATGCTACTCTCTCATTGTTTACTGTTGTGCTATCATAAGCTAATAGCATATTATGCTTTTGCCGAAAACCCTTTTTGAAATCTAACATGTTAGCTGGATTCACAACGAGTGTAGCTTTCATTTGCTATCTTGCATGTGTGATTTAATGAAAGTTATATTTTTATAGTAATTGAATTTGGCGCTCTGCATTTTCCCTGGCTTTTGGACAGGTGGGACACAAGCGTCCCCCCTATCCCAGAGAGGTTTTTAAACCACCCGAGTGTTACTTTAGCAGTATGCTTAGGGTCATTGTCCTGCTGGAAGGTGAACCTCCGTCCCAGTCTCAAATCTCTGGGAGACTGAAACAGGTTTCCCTCAAGTATTTCCTGTATTAATCACCATCGTTCCTTCAATTCTGAACAGTTTCCCTGCCGATGAAAAACATCCCCAAAGGTGGATGTTGCCACCCCAATGCTTCACTGTGGGGATGATGTTCTCGGGGTGATGATAGGTGTAGGGTTTCTGCCAGATATAGCATTTTCCTTGATGGCCAAAAGGCTCAATTTTTGTTTCATCTGACAAGAGTACCTTCTTCCATGTCTTTGGGGAGTCTCCCACATGCCTTTTGGTGAACACCAAATGTGTTTCCTTATTTTTTTTTTTAAGCAATCGCTTTTATCTGGCAACTCTTCCATAAAGCCCAGCCCTGTTGAGTGTAAGGCTGAAAGTGGTCCTACTGACAGATACACTAATCTCCGCTGTGGAGCCTTGCAGCTCCTTCAGGGTTATCTTTGGTCTCTTTGCCTCTCTGATTAATGCCCTCTTTGCCTGGTCTGTGATTTTTGGTGGGCGTCCCTCTCTTGGCAGGTTTGTTGTGGTGTCATGTCCTTTCCATTTTTTAATAATGGATTTAATGGTGCTCCGTGGAATGTTCAACGTTTCTGATATTTTTTTATAACCCAACCCTGATCTGTACTTCTACACAACTTTGTCCCTGACATGTTTGGAGAGCTCCTTGGTCTTCATAGTGCTGCTCGTTTGGTGGTGCCCCTTGCTTAGTGGTGTTGCAGACTCTAGGGCCTTTCAGAACAGGTGTATATATACTGACATCATGTGACAGATCATGTGACACTTACGTTGCGCACAGGTGGACTTAATTTAACTAATTATCTGACTTCTGAAAGTAATTAGTTGCACCAGATCTTATTTAGGGGCTTCATAGCAAAGGGGGTGAATACATATGCACTCACCACTTTTATTTTATTTTTTTTTAAATTAACATTTTTGAAATAAGTTATTTTTTGTATTTCACTTCTCCAATTTGAACTCTTTGTGTCAATTACATGAAATCCCCCCCCCCCAAATCTATTTAAATTACACGTTGTAATGCAACAAAATAGGAAAAATGCCAGAAGGACCAAGTGCACTTCATAGGGAATAGGGTGTCATTTGGGACGCATGAATACTTTTGCTGTAACACTGAAACTATATAATTCCCCCCTTGTAATACACAAACACACACACAAACAAACACATTCACAAAAACACCTTGAAGCAACGCTCTACGTGTAGGTCTCTAACTATGCTGTTCTGAAGCCAGCTGATTAAGTTAACTGAGTTAAAGGAATCCTCTAGTGCTTGTTCTTCTACCAGCTGATGAAGTTAACTGAGTTGAAGGCATTCTCTAGTGTTTGTTCTTCTGTTTGTCTCGATCACAGCCGACGCAAGACAGTACATCAGACAAAGAGCAGATCAATGACCCCTTCTCTTCACATCCTCAACAACAAAAGACCGTTTTTTTCTCTCCTAAATGGCACCCTACTCCCTGTATAGTGCACTACTTTTTTTACCATAGGACCAAGTGCACTTCATAGGGAATAGGGTGCCATTTGGGACGCATTTTTATTGACATTCCCCATACCCTTGAGCTCCTTCCGTAGAGCCGAACCTGTTTGGTTACTGTTTTAATCCACTCTGTCTGTTCGTCACAAATGTCCCTCTATTTCTCCTATACACTAAGCAGTGCTCTCTGTAGGGAATAGAGTGCCATTTTGGAGATAGCTTGTGTGTTTTATCAACATCGTAATGCACCAGGCATGGAGAATACAAATGGCTCATTATATCTCATCAAGTTTACTATTCCTCTGCCACAAAGAAAAACACACACACGCACACACAGGAAGTGACCATCTTCCTCTTCTATCCAAAACATCTGTTCAAATGGATGGATGCAAATCTTCTGTGCATGTTTTTGTAGGAGAAAGGCTGGTGAGAGGGAGAGTTTTAATAAGAAAACAAAAAGATAATTACTTGACAAAATTGGAAAAAAATCTACCAACAAACCCCAGAACAAACTGGAATGTTATCTGGCCTTAAACCGAGAGTACACCGTGGCAGAACACCCACGTAGTGACTAGGGAGTGACTAGGGAGTGACACCGTGGCAGAACACCCACGTAGTGACTAGAGAGTGACTATGTAGTGACACTGTGGCAGAACACCCACGTAGTGACTAGGGAGGGACTATGTAGTGACACCGTGGCAGAACACCCACATGTAGTGACAATGTGGCAGAACACCCCAAATTAATATGGAACGTCTTGACTATGTAGTGACAAGGGAAAGTGTTGATTAAGTAGTGACTACGTAGTGACTATGTAGTGACAATGAAGTGACTATGTAGTGACTGGAGAGTTACTTTGTAGTGACTAGGGAAAGTGTTGATTAAGTAGTGACTACATAGTGACTAGGAATTTGACTATGTAGTGACTATGTAGTGACTAGGGAAAGTGTTGATTAAGAAGTGACTACGTAGTGACTAGGGAGTGACTATGTAGTGACTGGAGACCGACTATGTAGTGACTATGTAGTGACAATGAAGTGACTATGTAGTGACTGGAGACTGACTATGTAGTGACTAGGGAGTGATTATGTAGTGACTATGTAGTGACTAGGGAGTCACGATGTAGTGACTAGGGAGTGACGATGTAGTGACTAGGGAGTGACGATGAAGTGACTAGGGAGTGACGATGTAGTGACTAGGGAGTGACGATGTAGTGACTAGGGAGTGACGATGTAGTGACTAGGGAGTGACTATGTAGTGACTGGAGACTGACTATGTAGTGACTGGTGTTGTAACTTTAATGTGTTACAGAGTTAATGTTTAAGTTTATTCTTTGAGCTGTATCTAAAGATATTTCTTTAGATTTATTTGCATATGTAATTGTATTGGGTTGTGTTGAATTACGCTTTTTGACTGCAAGTCCCAGAATGCCTTGCGAGAGGAATGAGTGATAACGCGCCAATTATGTGCAGGTGCGGATGATTGTGGCTGACTTTCCAACAGCATCTTACCTGCATTGCTCTGTACCAAAACAATTGTTGTTAAATGTAACGTAAACAAGTATTCTTACTAAAATAAGCTTTCGTATCAAACCCGACGTCCCGAGTCATTACTAAGAAGTTAGTTAATCTAGACTGACTATGTAGTGACTGGAGACTGACTATGTAGTGACTAGGGAGTGATTATGTAGTGACTAGGGAGTGATTATGTAGTGACTAGGGAGTGATTATGTAGTGACTAGGGAATGACTATGTAGTAACTGTAATGACTGGAGACTGACTAGTGACTAGGGAGTGACTATGTAGTGACAATGAAGTGACTATGTAGTGACAATGAAGTGACTATGTAGTGACTGGAGACTGACTATGTAGTGACTAGGGAGTGATTATGTAGTGACTAGGGAATGACTATGTAGTGACAATGAAGTGACTATGTAGTGACTGGGGACTGACTATGTAGTGATTATGTAATGACTATGCTATGTAGTGACTAGGGAGTGACTATGTAGTGACAATTAAGTGACTGTAGTGACTGGAGAGTTACTTTGTAGTGACTATGGAGTGACTGTGCAGTGACTGGGGACTGACTAGGGAGTGATTATGTAGTTACTATGCAGTGACTATGCAGTGACTATGCAGTGACTAGGGACTGACTATGTAATGACTAGGGAGTGATCATGTAGTGACTATGCTATGTAGTGACTATGTAGTGACTAGGGAGTGACTATGTAGTGACTATGTAGTGATTAGAGAGTGACTATGTAGTGACTATGTAGTGACTAGGGACCGACTATGTAGTGACTAGGGACCGACTATGTAGTGACAAGGGAGTAATTATGTAGTGATTATGTAGTGACTATGTAATCAAATCAAATGTATTTATATAGCCCTTCGTACATCAGCTGATATCTCAAAGTGCTGTACAGAAACCCAGCCTAAAACCCCAAACAGCAAGCAATGCAGGTGTTGAAGCACGTTGGCTAGGAAAAACTCGCCAGAAAGGCCTAAACCTAGAAGGAAACCTAAAGAGGCACGTCCGGTGAACAGGTCAGGATTCCATAGCCGCAGGCAGAACAGTTGAAACTGGAGCAGCAGCACGGCCAGGTGGACTGGGGACAGCAAGGAGTCATCATGCCACGTAGTAATGAGGCATGGTCCTAGGGCTCAGGTCCTCTGAGAGAGAGAGAGAGAGAGAAAGAGAGAATTAGAGAGAGCATACTTCCTGTGTGAAGAGCATACTTCACACAGGACACCGGATAAGACAGGAGAAGTACTTCAGATATAAAATCAAATCAAATGTATTCATATAGCCTTTCGTACATCAGCTGATATCTCAAAGTGCTGTACTGAAACCCAGCCTAAAACCCCAAACAGCAAGCTATGCAGGTGTATAACAAACTGACTCTAGCCCCTCGACACATAAACTACTGCAGCATAAATACTGGAGGCTGAGACAGGAGGGGTCAGGACACACTGTGGCCCCATCCGATGATACCCCCGGGCAGGTCCAAACAGGAAGGATATAACCCCACCCACTTTGCCAAAGCACAGCCCCCACACCACTAGAGGGATAACTTCAACCACCAACTTACCATCCTGAGACAAGGCCGAGAATAGCCCACAAATATCTCCGCCACGTCACAACCCAAGGGGGGGGGGCGCCAACCCAGACTAGGGACTGATTATGTAGTGACTATGTAATGACTAGGGACTGATTATGTAGTGACTATGTAGTGACTACAGCGTACAAAGATACGATAATACGTCTTATCTTTGTAATCCCTGATGAAGCTACCCTGCTGGCCGAAAGTTTAAAAATAACATTTGTTCCGTTGAACATGCCATACAAATATAGGAATTTTAATTAATTATATGAATAGTGCCTTGGTCCTCCTTTCTTTTAGATTCTGTGTCTTGTGGTAAAATTGTATAGCTTGTAAATATATGAATGAAACATTTGGCACTATCCATTTTTGCTGTGATACAGCTGAAAACAGTGGTGCCGGATGGGCTTTGCCTGTGAGGAATGAGAGGAGAGTACTGATCAAGTCTCTGAGTGAAACTGTGAAAAATTGGCCCATTGCGTGGCAGTCCCATCTAGCTACTGTGTGTGTGTGTGTGTGTGTGTGTGTGTGTAGCACTGCTCTGCCTCCTGCAGAGGAAATATAGCAGTCGTTCTGATTGAAGTTTAAGCACATAAAACCCAATAGAGAGCAAGAGTGGAAGGAGAAACCGAGAGCGAGACAGGATGGAGAAACCGAGAGCGAGACAGGAAGGAGAAACCGAGAGCGAGACAGGATGGAGAAACAGAGAGGAAGGAGAAACAGAGAGGAAGGAGAAATCTACAACCAGAATGAATATATCTGACTATAGCAGGGTAGCTTCTTCTGCCTGAGTATTTATTTTAGATTTACCTTTATTTAATTAGGCAAGTCAGTTAAGAACAAATTCTTATTTTCAATGGCGGCCTAGGAACAGTGGGTTAACTGCCTTGTTCAGGGGCAGAAAGACAGATTTGTCCCTTGTCAGCTCGGCGATTCGATCTTGCAACCTTTCGGTTACTGGTCTAACGCTCTAACCACTAGGCTATCCTGCCGCCCCCAGTATAGCAGGGTGGCTTCTTCTGCTTCTGCCTGAGTTTAGCAGGGTGGCTTCTTCTGCTTCTGCCTGAGTATAGCAGGGTGGCTTCTTCTGCTTCTGCCTGAGTATAGCAGGGTGGCTTCTTCTGCTTCTGCCTGAGTATAGCAGGGTGGCTTCTTCTGCTTCTGCCTGAGTATAGCAGGGTGGCTTCTTCTGCTTCTGCCTGAGTATAGCAGGGTGGCTTCTGCTTTTGAGAGAAAGAGAAACAGAGTCCTCCAACCATTGCCATCTCCATTCCGCAGCAGGCTGAGCTGCAGTGGTGGAGGTAGGATGCTGGCTGGGGAGCTTGACTGTCCTGTCTCCTGTCCCTCTCCCTCAACAATACCAGTTGACTGTCCTGTCTCCTGTCCCCTTCCCTCAACAATACCTTTTGACTGACCTGTATCCTGTCCCCTTCCCTCAACAATACCAGTTGGCTGTCCTGTCTCCTGTCCCCCTCCCTCAACAATACCTGTTGATTGTCCTGTCTCCTGTCCCTCTCTCTCAACAATACCTGTTGACTATCCTGTCTCCTGTCCCCTTCCCTCAAAAATACCTGTTGACTATCCTGTCCCCCTCTCTCAACAATACCAGTTGACTGTCCTGTCTCCTGTCCCTTACCCTACGTTCTCCACACTACTGAGCCAATCCGAGCCATGCCAAGCCGAACTGTAATTGTTGATACTGTACTCTATAAGACAATATGAAAATATTTGATTCAGTTTAGGCCACCCTGTAGCCTCCCTTCTGCTGCCAACCTCTCTCTCTCTCTCCCTCTCTCTCTCCCTCTTCTCCTGTCGGCCAGATTAATGGTGCCCATCCTTCCATCCCGGGGCCTGCTCGTCTGGTCGTATAGCTGCCTGATGGGCTGATGATGAGCAGTGAGTGTCCTCCAGGCAGGCCCACCCATCTCTCTATCTTTATCCCACACTTATTTTTCTCTCCCATCTCTCTCTCTCTGCTCTCTCTCTGCCCTCTCTCTTCCAATCTCTCTCTCTTTCTCTCTCTCTCTCTCTCTCTCTCTCTCTCTCTCTCTCTCTCTCTCTCTCTCTTCATCTCTCTCTCTCTCTCTTCCCATCTTCCTCCCAATTCAAGGGCTTTATTGGCATGGGAAACATGTGTTAACATTGCCAAAGCAAGTGAGGTAGTGAATATATAAAGTGAAATAAACAATACAAATTAACAGTAAACATTACACCTACAGAAGTTTCAAAACAATAAAGACATTACAAATGTCTTTATTTTGGTGTTTGTTCTTCACGGGTTGCCCTTTTCTCGTGGCAACAGGTCACAAATCTTGCTGCTGTGATGGCACACTGTGGAATTTCACATAGTAGATATGGGAGTTTTTCAAATTTGGATTTGTTTTCGAATTCTTTGTGGATCTGTGTAATCTGAGGGAAATATGTCTCTCTAATATGGTCATACATTGGGCAGGAGGTTAGGAAGTGCAGCTCAGTTTCCACCTCATTTTGTGGGCAGTGAGCACATAGCCTGTCTTCTCTTGAGAGCCATGTCTGCCTACGGCGGCCTTTCTCAATAGCAAGGCTATGCTCACTGAGTCTGTACATAGTCAAAGCTTTCCTTAATTTTGGGTCAGTCACAGTGGTCAGGTATTCTGCCGCTGTGTACTCTCTGTTTAGGGCCAAATAGCATTCTAGTTTGCTCTGTTTTTTTGTTAATTCTTTCCAATGTGTCAAGTAATTATCTTTTTGTTTTCTCATGATTTGGTTGGGTCTAATTGTGCTGTTGTCCTGGGGCTCTGTAGGGTGTGTTTGTGTTTGTGAACAGAGCCCCAGGACCAGCTTGCTTAGGGGACTCTTCTCCAGGTTCATCTCTCTGTAGGTGATGGCTTTGTTATGGAAGGTTTGTGAATCACTTCCTTTTAGGTGGTTGTAGAATTTAACGGCTCTTTTCTGGATTTTGATAATTAGTGGGTATCGGCCTAATTCTGCTCTGCATGCATCTCTCTCTCTACCCATCTCTCTCTCTACCCATCTCTCTCGCTACCCATCTCTCTCTCCCTCTCTCTCTCCCTCTCTCATCCCATCAGTCTCTCTCTCTCTCCCTCTCTCTTCCCATCTCTCTCTCTCCCTCTCTTCCCATCTCTCTCTCTCTCTCTCTCTTTCCATCTCTCTCTTCCCATCTCTCTCTCGCTCCCTATCTTCCCATCTCTCTCTCCCTCTCTCCCTCTCTCATCCCATCAGTCTCTCTCTCTTTCCATCTCTCTCTTTACATCTCTCTCTCCCTCTCTATTCCCATCTCTCTCTCTACCCATCTCTCTCTCTACCCATCTCCCTCTCTATTCCCATCTCTCTCTCTACCCATCTCTCTCTCTACCCATCTCTCTCTCTCTCTCTCTCTTTCCATCTCTCTCTCTTTCCATCTCTCTCTCCCTCTCTATTCCCATCTCTCTCTCTACCCATCTCTCTCTCTACCCACCTCCCTCTCTACCCATCTCTCTCTCTACCCATCTCTCTCTCCCTCTCTCCCTCTCTCATCCCATCAGTCTCTCTTTCTCTCCCTTTCTCTTCCCATCTCTCTCTTCCCATCTCTCTCTCTCCCTCTCTTCCCATCTCTCTCTCTCTCTCTCTCTCTCTTTCCATCTCTCTCTTCCCATCTCTCTCTCTCCCTCTCTTCCCATCTCTCTCTCTCTCTCTCTTTCCATCTCTCTCTCTTTCCATCTCTCTCTCCCTCTCTATTCCCATCTCTCTCTCTACCCATCTCTCTCTACCCATTTCCCTCTCTCTACCCATCTCTCTCTCTACCCATCTCTCTCTCTACCCATCTCTCTCTCTACCCATCTCTCTCTCTACCCATCTCTCTCTCTACCCATCTCTCTCTACCCATCTCTCTCTCCCTCTCTCATCCCATCAGTCTCTCTCTCTCTTCCCATCTCTCTCTTCCCATCTCTCTCTCTCTTTCCATCTCTCTCTCTCTTTCCATCTCTCTCTCTTTCCATCTCTCTCTCTCTTTCCATCACTCTCTCTCTCTTTCCATCTCTCTCTCTCTCTTTCCATCTCTCCTCACATCAGTCTCTCTTCCCATCTCTCTCTTCCCATCTCTCTCTTCCCATCTCTCTCTTCCCATCTCTCTCTTCCCATCTCTGTCTCTGTCTCTCTCTCACACACACACACACACACACACACACACACACACACACACACACACACACACACACACACACACACACACACTAATTGTTGCTGATTTATCAGCACACTCCAGTATGTCTCTCTCTGTCCTCAAGCAGCACAGACCATCCATTGGCCAAGCACCCCTCCTTTCCTCCTAACAACTGAAAGGATAGGGAGGAGAGGGAGGAGAGTTGTAATAGGGAGGAGAGGGAGGAGGGGTGTAATAGGGAGGAGAGTTGTAATAGGGAGGAGAGGGAGGAGGGGTGAAATAGGGAGGAGAGGGAGGAGAGAAATAATAGGGAGGAGAGGGAGGAGGGGTGAAATAGGGAGGAGAGGGAGGAGAGTTGTAATAGGGAGGATCGTTGGAATAGGGATGAGAGGGAGGAGGGTTGGAATATGGAGGAGGGGTGTAAGAGGGAGGAGGGGGAGGAGGGGTGTAATAGAGAGGAGGGGGAGGAGGGTTGTAATAGGGAGGAGGGGTGTAAAAGGGAGGATGGGGAGGAGGGGTGTAATAGAGAGGAGGGGGAGGAGGTGTGTAATAGGGAGGAGGGGGAGGAGGGGTGTAATAGGGAGGAGAGGGAGGAGGGGTGTTATTGGGAGGAGGGGTGTAAAAGGGAGGAGGGGGAGGAGGGGTGTAATAGGGAGGAGGGGTGTAAGAGGGAGGAGAAGGAGGAGGGTTGTAATGGGGAGGAGAGGGAGGAGGGTTGTAATAGGGAGGAGGGGTGTAAGAGGGAGGGGGAGGAGGGGTGTAATAGGGAGGAGGGGTGTAAGAGGGAGGAGAAGGAGGAGGGTTGTAATAGGGAGGAGGGGTGTAAGAGGGAGGAGAAGGAGGAGGGTTGTAATGGGGAGGAGAGGGAGGAGGGTTGTAATAGGGAGGAGGGGTGTAAGAGGGAGGTTGCGGAGGAGGGGTGTAATAGGGAGGAGGGGGAGGAGGGTTGTAATAGGGAGGAGGGGTGTAAGAAGGAGGAGGCGGAAGAGGGGTGTAATAGGGAGGAGGGGGAGGAGGGTTGTAATAGGGAGGAGGGGTGTAAAAGGGAGGATGGGGAGGAGGGGTGTAATAGGGAGGAGGGGGAGGAGGGGTGTATTAGGGAGGAGAGGGAGGAGGGGGAGGAGGGGTGTAATAGGGAGGAGGGGGAGGAGGGGTGTAATAGGGAGGAGAGGGAGGAGGGGTGTAATAGGGAGGAGGGGTGTAAAAGGGAGGAGGGGGAGGAGGGGTGTAATAGGGAGGAGGGGGAGGAGGGGTGTAATAGAGAGGAGGGGGAGGAGGGTTGTAATAGGGAGGAGGGGTGTAAAAGGGAGGATGGGGAGGAGGGGTGTAATATGGAGGAGGGGTGTAATAGGGAGGAGGGGGAGGAGGGGTGGAATAGGGAGGAGGGGGAGGAGGGGTGTAATAGGGAGGAGGGGGAGGAGGGGTGTAATAGGGAGGAAGGGTGTAAAAGGGAGGAGGGGGAGGAGGGGTGTAATAGGGAGGAGGGGTGTAATAGGGAGGAGGGGTGTAATAGGGAGGAGAGGGAGGAGGGGTGTAATAGGGAGGAGAGGGAGGAGAGTTGTAATAGGGAGGAGGGGTGTAAGCGGGAGGAGAAGGAGGAGGGTTGTAATGGGGAGGAGAGGGAGGAGGGTTGTAATAGGGAGGAGGGGTGTAAAAGGGAGGAGGGGGAGGAGGGGTGTAATAGGGAGGAGGGGGAGGAGGGGTGTAATAGGGAGGAGAGGGAGGAGGGGTGTAATAGGGAGGAGGGGGAGGGGTGTAATAGGGAGGAGAGGGAGGAGGGGTGTAATTGGGAGGAGAGGGAGGAGGGGTGTAATAGGGAGGAGAGGGAGAAGGGTTGTGAGAGGGAGAAGGGGTGTAATAGGGAGGAGAGGCAGAGGGGTTTGGAGGTAGGAGAGGGTGGAGGGTTAGAATAGGGAGGAGAGGGAGAAGGGTTGGAATAGGGAGGAGAGGGGGGAGGGGTGTAATAGGGAGGAAGGTTGTAATAGGGAGGAGAGGGAGGAGGGGTGTAATAGGGAGGAGAGGGAGGAGAGTTCTAATAGGGAGGGGTGAAATAGGGAGGAGAGGGAGGAGAGTTGTAATAGGGAGGAGAGGGAGGAGGGGTGTAATAGGGAGGAGGGTTGTAATAGGGAGGAGAGGGAGGCGGGTTGTAATAGTGAGGAGAGGGAGGAGGGGTGTAATAGGGAGGAGAGGGAGGAGAGTTGTAATAGGGAGGAAAGGGAGGAGGGGTGTAATAGGGAGGAGGGGTGTAATAGGGAGGAGAGGGAGGAGAGTTGTAATAGGGAGGACAGGGAGGAGGGGTGAAATAGGGAGGAGAGGGAGGAGAGTTGTAATAGGGAGGAGAGGGAGGAGAGGGAGGAGGGGTGAAATAGGGAGGATCGTTGGAATAGGGAGGAGAGGGAGGAGGGTTGGAATAGGGAGGAGAGGGAGGAGGGTTGGAATAGGGAGGAGAGGGAGGAGGGTTGGAATAGGGAGGAGAGGGAGGAGAGGGAGGAGGGGTGCAATAGAGAGGAGAGGGATGCGGTTTGGAATAAGGATTAGAGGGAGGATGGTTGTAAAAGAGAGGAGAGGGATGAGGGTTGGAATTGGGATTAGAGGATGAGGGTTAGAATAGGGGGGAGAGGGAGGAGGGGTGTAATAGGGAGGAGTTGGAATAGGGAGGAGGGTTGCTGCTCCAGTTTCAACTGTTCTGCCTTATTATTATTCGACCATGCTGGTCATTTATGAACATTTGAACATCTTGACCATGTTCTGTTATAATCTCCACCCGGCACATCCAGAAGAGGACTGGCCACCCCTGATAGCCTGGTTCCTCTCTAGGTTTATAATCTCCACCCGGCACAGCCAGAAGAGGACTGGCCACCCCACATAGCCTGGTTCCTCTCTAGGTTTCTTCCTAGGTTTTGGCCTTTCTAGGGAGTTTTTCCTAGCCACCGTGCTTCTACACCTGCATTGCTTGCTGTTTGGGGTTTTAGGCTGGGTTTCTGTACTGCACTTTGAGATATCAGCTGATCTACAAAGGGCTATATAAATACATTTGATTTGATTTGGTTGGAATAGGGAGGAGAGGAAGGAGGGTGTAATAGGGAGGAGAGGGAGACAGGTGTGTGCCTTTTTCAAATCATATCCAATCAATTCAATTTACCACAGTTGGACTCCTTTCAAGTTGTTGAAACATCTCAAGGATGATGCATTTTGCCCCTGAGCTCAACTTCGAGTCTCATAGCAAAGGTTCTGAATACTTATAAGGTATTTCTGTTTTTTCATCTTAAAACATTTGCGAAAATTTCTACCAACCTGTTTTTGCTTTTTAATTATGGGGTATTGTGTATAGATTGCTGTGGATTTTAGATTTATTTAATAACATAACAAAATGTAGAAAAAGTCAAGAGGTCTCAACACTTTCCTGTTTATCAATGAATTGGCGAGGGCACTATAGAACAGTCTGCAGCACCCGGCCTCACCCTACTAGAATCTGAAGTCAAATGTCTACTGTTTGCTGATGATCTGGTGCTTCTGTCACCAACCAAGCAGGGTCTACAGCAGCACCTAGATATTCTGCAACAGATTCTGTCAGACCTGGCCACTGACAGTAAATCTCAGTAAGACAAAAATAATGGGCTTCCTAAAAAGGTCCTGTTGCCAGGACCACAAATACAAATTCCATCTAGACATCCTTTGCCCTAGAGCATCACAAAAAACGATACATACCATGGCTTAAACACCAAAGGTAACTTTCACAAAGTTGTGAACAATCTGAGTGACAAGACATGAAGGGCCTTCTACACGATCAAAAATAACATGAAAATTTACCAATCAGGACCTGGCAAAAAATACTTGAATCTGTTATAGAACCCAAATGGTTGTGAGGTCTGGGGTCTGATCACCTACGAAGAATTCACAAAATGAGACAAACACCAAATTTAGACTTCACATGCAGAATACTGCAAAAATACAGCAAAAACAGAATACTGCAAAAAAATTGCAGAATACTGCAAAAATATCCTCTGTGTACAACACAAAACACTGCATACAGAGCAGAATTTGTCCGATATCCGCTAATTATGAAAATACAGAAAAGAGCCGATAAATTCTACATCCAAATAAAAGCAAGCGATTCCCAAACCTGCCATAACAAAGTACTCACCTACAGAGAGATGAACCTGAAGAAGATGCTAAAATCGGTTTCCTACTGACCACACCTCTGTCCGTAAAAAGCATAGTTTGATTACGTTTTAGGGTATCTGAGGAGTAAACATAATCGTATTTGACTTGTTGAAACAATGTTTAGGAGTAGATTTTCGGATTCCAAATACTTTGATGTGGGGTGACGTCCTGAAATAATTGCATGGCATGTTTTTGCTGTAATAGCTACTGTAAAATGCATTTAGATTAACAAGAATTTAAACTTTCAACCAATACAAGACCCTTTTACGGCATCATGGCTGGAACACAGAAGTCTGACCAGTGGAGGTGGGCTGCAGAGGTTTTGTGGCAACATCTACAACCAGACTGCTTAGAGACCTGGGAATTAAGGGCCAGAGCCAGCGTGCGGCAGAAGGCAGCAGTCAGTGGCTCTGGATGAAGAGGAAAGACCCCAGCAACTGATGACTGCAACTGGTGACTGCAACTGCGTTGGTGACTGCAACTGGTGACTGCAACTGGTGACTGCAACTGCGTTGGTGACAACAGCAGTCAAGCACCCAAGCTAACTGGCTTACTTGGTGACTGCAACTGCGTTGGTGACTGCAACTGGTGAATGCAACTGGTGACTGCAGCTGGTGACTGCAACTGGTGACTGCAACTGTGTTGCGCTTTTTTTGCTAATGTTTACTGACACCGGCCAATGGGTGTTAAGCATTCGCAAATTCGTCAGTTATTCTTCGCTCTGGCACACTCAGAATAGAGGGCTCTGAAATCAGAGTGAATTTTCCAGCTATGTCCATCAACAGTTACCTCAATGACATTCTATTAAAATGGATACTAGCATAATGGAGTCTTTTGTTTAAACATGTAGCAAGCTAGGTAGCTAAACAATGAACCATAATCCCAACTCATGACATTACTACCCTGCATGAACATGCAGGTAGCTAATTTACCAGGTTCAATGTCAGCTAGCTAACGTTAGGCTATAACTAGCAAAGCAAATGGCTCTGAGATACTAATAATAAGATTGTGAACGTAGCATTCGCAAGCGAGCCAGATAGCTAACATTAGGCTATAACTAGCAAAGCAAATGGCTCTGAGATACTAATAATAAGATCGTGGACGTAGCATTCGCAAGCGAGCCAGCTAGCTAACATTAGCTAGCAAGCTAACAGTACACTTTAACTTGACGTGGTATAAGCATCAAAATAAATACAATAGAATAGAAATGTAATATCTGAAAATGTAGCAAGACTATCTTACCCGTACACATGGAATGGATTCTTCTCTCTTCACGGATACCATGGTTGCCTTTAGTTTGAAGATGTAATTCGGAGACATGTGTTTTCTCCTTCTCCTTAGCTATCATTCTCAAATTCCACTGTTTTCAAAACTAGGTTCTCCAGAAAGTGGGGAGCAACACTTATGCAGATCTACAATGTGATATATATATTTTTTAAAGCCATGTCAGGCATGATTACCTAGACATACTGACCAGCTCAAATAGACAGAAGCCTGCTACATGGCAGACCAATCCAAACTCATTTCTCGGTATGTCCAGCCCACTCATTATCTCAGCCAATCGTGGCTAGCGGGAAGGTTGCTGACTTTTTCTGTGGCTCAACAAACTAGGCTCGTAATTTAACAATTTTGTTTGTATTTACAGATGGCACACGTTTGCTATTAAGGCACATGAAAGTTCATATATTCCAGAAGACATTTCTGCCCAAAAACGCATTTTTGATTAAAAAATTGTTTTCTTTCAAATGCCTTCCCTGTGAAATAGCGACCCACTACATACGCCTAGTTTCCTGAAACGAGTCACATTTTGGAGCCACATATTTCCCTCAGATTACACAGATCCACGAAGAATTTGAAAACAAACCCAATTTTGATAATACCACAGTGCCATCACAGCAGCAAGATGTGTGACCTGTTGCCACAAGAAAAGGGCAACCAGTGAAGAACAAACACCATTGTAAATACAACCCATATTTATGTTTATTTATTTTCCCTTTTGTACTTTAACCATTTGCACATCATTACAACACTCTACATAGCCATGATATGACATTTGAAATGTCTCTATTCATTTGAAACGTCTGTGAGTGTAATGTTTACTGTTCATTTGTTTTATTGTTTATTTTCTATTGTACTTGCTTTGGTAATGTTATTCATATGTTTCACATGCCAATAAAGCCTGTAAATTGAAAATTGAATTTAGAGAGAAAGAGAGAGAGAGAGAGAGAGAGAAAGAGCGAGAGTGGGGTGGAGAGAGAGCGAGAAAAAGAGAGTGGGGTAGAGAGAGAGTGGGGTGGACAGAGAGAAAGAGAGAGAGTAGAGTGGAGAGAGAGTAGTGGAGAGAGAGTAGAGTGGAGAGAAGAGTGGAGAGAGAGCGAGAGGGGTAGAGAGAGAGCGAGAGTGGGGTGGAGAGAGAGTGAGAGAAAGAGAGAGAGAAAAAGAGAGTGGGGTACAGAGAGCATAGAGTGGAGAGCGCGAGAGTGGGGTGGAGAGAGAGCGAGAGAAAGAGAGAGGAAAAAGAGAGAGAGTGGGGTAGAGCGAGAGAGTGGAGAGAGCGAGAGTGTGGTGGAGAGAGAGAGTGGAGAGAGCGAGAGTGGGGTGGAGAGAGAGAGAGAGTGGGGTAGAGAGAGCGAGAGAAAGAGAGAGAGAAAAAGAGAGACTGGGGTAGAGAGAGAGTAGAGTGGAGAGAGCGAGAGTGGGGTGGAGAGAGAGAGTACACGTTTCCAATGCCAATAAAGAATTTAATTGAATAGAGAAAGAGAGAGAGCGAGAGGAGGAAAGGACATTCCTTCAAGTGCCCTGTTCTCCTTCCCTGTTCCTTCCTTCCTTAACTTAAGAGCTTCAGGCAATTAAGTTAAACAATAACCAGGTTTAATCTGACTAACCATTCTGCCTGTTCAGTCAATGACCCTGCTGTGTTCGCTGTGTCCACTAAGGGAATAGAAAAACGTCCTCAAAGTTATATCACCTTTTCACTACTTCCTAAATCCCAGGATGTTTCTTCGTCTCATTTTAAGTATTAGGGGAGCGGAGAGAGAAAGAAAATCAGAGAGTGAGAGAGTGGGATAAATGGAGAGAGCGAGACAGAGAGCGAGACAGGTTGAGAGAGACAGGTTGAGAGAGACAGGTAGAGAGAGAGACTGAGAGAGAGAAAGAGAGACATAGAGAGAGAGAGAAAGAGAGACAGAGAGAGAGAGGTATAAAGCGAGACAGGTAGAGAGAGAGAAAGAGAAAGCGAGACGAGAGAGAGAGAGAGACACACACAGAGAGAGAGAGAGAGAGACACAGAGAGAGAGAGAGACACGGAGAGAGAGACACAGAGAGAGAGAGACACACAGAAAGAGAGAGAGAGAGAGAGAGAGAGACACAGAGAGAGAGAGAGAGACACAGAGAGAGAGAGAGACACAGAGAGAGAGAGAGACACACAGAGAGAGAGAGACACACAGAGAGAGAGAGACACACAAAGAGAGAGAGACACAGAGAGAGAGAGACTCAGAGAGAGAGAGACTCAGAGAGAGAGACTCAGAGAGAGAAGTGTGAAGAACAGCATGATGGGAAAGTAATGGGAGAGTTTTCTACATAAGATGAGCAATTTGCTGCATTTCAACGACAATCAATGGCTTATGTCGTTTGGATCTGCAATTGGCAGTGTTTTGGGAGATTACGTAATGCTTTGTTTACTTTGATTTGATACAATACTACTAAAATGGGCACTTTCTATTTATATCTACAGTTGCATTTGGAAGTTTACATACACTTTAGTTGGAGTCATTAAATAGCTTTTTTCAACCATTCCACAAATTTCTTGAAAAAAAAACTATACTTTTGGCAAGTTGGTTAGGACATCTACTTTGTGCATGACACAAGTAATTTCTCCAACAATTGTTTACAGATAATTTCAAATCAAATCAAAGTTTATTTGTCACATGCGCCGAATACAACAGGTGTAGTAGACCTCACAGTGAAATGCTGAATACAACAGGTGTAGGAAGACCTTACAGTGAAATGCTGAATACAACAGGTGCAGTAGACCTCACAGTGAAATGCTGAATACAACAGGTGTAGTAGACCTTACAGTGAAATGCTGAATACAACAGGTGTAGTAGACCTTACAGTGAAATGCTGAATACAACAGGTGTAGTAGACCTCACAGTGAAATGCTGAATACAACAGGTGTAGTAGACCTTACAGTGAAATGCTGAATACAACGGGTGTAGGAAGACCTTACAGTGAAATGCTGAATACAACAGGTGCAGTAGACCTTACAGTGAAATGCTGAATACAACAGGTGTAGTAGACCTTACAGTGAAATGCTGAATACAACAGGTGTAGTAGACCTTACAGTGAAATGCTGAATACAACAGGTGTAGTAGACCTTACAGTGAAATGCTGAATACAACAGGTGTAGTAGACCTTACAGTGAAATGCTGAATACAACAGGTGTAGTAGACCTCACAGTGAAATGCTGAATACAACAGGTGTAGTAGACCTTACAGTGAAATGCTGAATACAACGGGTGTAGGAAGACCTTACAGTGAAATGCTGAATACAACAGGTGCAGTAGACCTTACAGTGAAATGCTGAATACAACAGGTGTAGTAGACCTTACAGTGAAATGCTGAATACAACAGGTGTAGTAGACCTTACAGTGAAATGCTGAATAAAACAGGTGTAGTAGACCTTACAGTGAAATGCTGAATACAACAGGTGTAGGAAGACCTTACAGTGAAATGCTGAATACAACAGGTGTAGTAGACCTTACAGTGAAATGCTGAATAAAACAGGTGTAGTAGACCTTACAGTGAAATGCTGAATACAACAGGTGTAGGAAGACCTTACAGTGAAATGCTGAATAAAACAGGTGTAGTAGACCTTACAGTGAAATGCTGAATAAAACAGGTGTAGTAGACCTTACAGTGAAATGCTTACTTACAGACTCTAACCGACAGTGCAAAAAAATGTATTAGGTGAACAATAGGTAAGTAAAGAAATAAAAACAACAGTAAAACGACAGGCTATATACAGTAGAGAGGCTATATACAGTAGAGACGCTATATACAGTATAGAGACTATATACAGTAGAGAGGCTATATACAGTAGAGAGGCTATATACAGTAGAGAGGCTATATACAGTAGAGAGGTTATATACAGTAGAGACGCTATATACAGTATAGAGACTATATACAGTAGAGAGGCTATATACAGTAGAGAGGCTATATACAGTAGAGACGCTATATACAGTATAGAGACTATATACAGTAGAGATGCTATATACAGTAGAGAGGCTATATACAGTAGAGGGGCTATATACAGTAGAGAGGCTATATACAGTAGAGGGGCTATATACAGTAGAGAGGCTATTTACAGTAGAGAGGCTATATACAGTAGAGAGGCTATATACAGTAGAGGGGCTATATACAGTAGAGAAGCTATATAGAGTAGAGAGGCTATATACAGTAGAGAGGCTATATACAGTAGAGAGGCTATATACAGTAGAGGGGCTATATACAGTAGAGGGGCTATATACAGTAGAGAGGCTATATACAGTAGAGAGGCTATATACAGTAGAGAGGCTATATACAGTAGTGATGCTACAGACAGACACCGGGTAGTCAGGCTGATTGAGGTAGTATGTACATGTAGGTATTGTTAAAGTGACTATGCATATATGATGAACAGAGAGTAGCAGTAGCGTAAAGAGGGGTTGGTGGGTGGTGGGACAGAATGCAGATAGCCCGCTTAGCCAATGTGCGGGAGCCCTGGTTGATCGGCCCAATTGAGGTAGTATCTACATATGTGCAAAGTTAAAGTGACAGTGCATATAATGATAAACAGAGTAGCAGCAACATAAAAGAGGGTTTGGGGGAGGCACACAATGCAAATAGTCCGGGTAGCCATTTCATTACCTGTTCAGGAGTTTTATGGTTTGGGGGTTGCCTGGTGTAGAGGTCCTGGATGGCAGGCAGCTTAGTCCCAGTGATGTACTGGGCTGTACGCACTTCCCTCTGAAGTGCCTTGCAGTCAGAGGCCTGAACAATTGCTGTACCAGGCAGTGATACAACCAGTCAGGAGGCTCTCGATGTTGCAGCTGTAGAACATTTTGAGAATCTCAGGACCCATGCCAAATCTTTTTAGTTTCCTGAGGAGGAATAGGATTTGTCGTTCCCTCTTTCCAACTGTCTTGGTGTGTTTGGACCATTCTAGTTTGCTGTTGATGTGGACACCAAGGAACTTGAAGCTCTCAACCTGCTCAACTACAGCCCCATCGATGAGAATGGGGGCGTGCTCAGTCCTCCTTTTCCTGTAGTCCACAATCATCTCCTTAGTCTTGGTTACGTTGAGCGATAGGTTGATATTTTGTCACCACCCGGCCAGGTATCTGACCTCCTCCCTATAGGCTGTCTCGTCGTTGTCGGTGATCAGGAAAACAACTGTGTCGTCTGCAAGGTTAAAGATGGTGTTGGAGTTGTGCCTGGCAGTTGTGGGTGAACAGGGAGTACAGGAGGGGACTGAGCACGCACCCCTGGGGAGCTCCAGTGTTGAGAATCAGTGTGGCAGATGAGTTGCTACCTACCCTCACCACCTAGTCCCAGGATCCTTAGCTTAGTGATGAGCTTTGAGGGTACTATGATGTTGGGGCGGTATGCAAATTGGAGTGGGTCTAGGGGATAATGGTGATGAGATAATGGTGATGTGAGCCATTACCAACCTTTCAAAGCACTTCATGGCTACGGACGTGAGTGCTACGGGTCTGTAGTCATTTAAGCAGGTTACCTTGGTGTTCTTGGGCACAGGGAATATGTTGGTCTGCTTGAAACATGTTGGTAATACAGACTCAATCAGGGATGTTGAAAATGTTGTTGAAGACAGCTGCCAGTTGGTCAGCACATGCTCAGAGCACACGTCCAGGTAATCCGTCAGGCCCCGTATCTATTTAAAGGTCTTACTCACATCGGCTACGGCGAGTGTGATCACATAGTCGTCCGGAACAGCTGATGCTCTCATGCATGCCTCAGTGTTACTTGCCCCGAAGCGAGCATTGAAGTGGTTTAGCTCGTCTGGTAGGCTCGTGTCACTGGGCAGCTCGTGGCTGTGCTTCCCTTTGTAGTCTGCAATAGTTGGCAAGCCCTGCCACATAAGACAAGCGTCGGAGCCGGTGTAGTACGATTCAATCGTAGTACTTTATTGACACTTTGTCTGTTTCATGGTTCGTCGGAGGGCATAGCAAGATTTCTTATAAGCTTCCGGGTTAGAGTTCCGCACCATGAAAGTGGCAGCTCTACCCTTTAGCTCAGTGCAAACGCTGCCTGTAATCCATGGCTTCTGGTTAGGGTATGCACGTACAGTCACTGTAGGGACGACGTCCTCGATGCACTTATTGATAAAGCCAGTGACTGATGTGGTGTACTCCTCAATGCCATCGGAAGAATCTTAGAACATATTCCAGTCTGTGGCAGCAAAACAGTCCTGTAGTTTAGCATATGTTTCATCTGACTTCTTTATAGACCGAGTTACTGGTGCTTCCTGCTTTAATTTTTGCTTGTAATTCACTGTATCACAATTCCAGTGGATCAGAAGTTTACATACACTAAGTTGACTGTGCCTTTAAACAGCTTGGAAAATTCCAGAACATGATATCATGGCTTGAAGCTTCTGATAGGCTAATTGACATAATTTGAGTCAATTGGAGGTGTACCTGTGTGTGTATTTCAAGGCCTACCATCAAACTCAGTGCCTCTTTGCTTGACATCATGGGAAAATCAAAAGAAATCAGCCAAGACCTCAGAAAAAAACTGTAGACCTCCACAAGTCTGATTCATCTTTGGGAGCAATTTCCAAACGCATGAAGGTACCACGTTTATCTGTACAAACAATACTAAGCAAGTATAAACACCATGGGACCACGCAGCCGTCATACCACTCAGGAAGGAGACGCGTTCTGTCTCCTAGAGATGAACATACTTTGGTGCGAGAAGTGCAAATCAATCCCAGAACAACAGCAATGGACCTTGTGAAGATGCTGGAGGGAACAGGTACAACAGTATCTATATACACAATAAAACGAGTTCTATATCGACATAACCTGAAATGCCGCTCAGCAAGGAAGAAGCCAATGCTCTAAAACTGCTATAAAAAGCCAGACTAAGTTTTGCAACTGCACATGGGGACAAAGATCGTACTTTTTGGAGAAATGTCCTCTGGTCTGATGAAACAAAAATATAACTGTTTGGCCATAATGACCATTGTTATGTTTGGAGGAAGAAGGGGGAGGCTTGCAAGCTGAAGAACACCATCCCAACCGCGAGGCACGGGGGTGGCAGCATCATGTTGTGTGGGTGCTTTGCAGCAGGAGGGACTAGTGCACTTCACAAAATAGATGGCGACATGAGGGAGGAAAATTATCTGGATATATTGAAGAGAGAGAAATCTCTCCTTATAGAGAGAGAGAAATCTCTCCTTATGGAGAGAGAGAGAAATCTCTCCTTATGGAGAGAGAGAGAAATCTCTCCTTATGGAGAGAGAGAGAAATCTCTCCTTATGGAGAGAGAGAGAGATCTCTCCTTATGGAGAGAGAGAGAGAGAGATCTCCTTATAGAGATTGTACAAGAGGAAGAGAATTCCACCACCACCAATCAATTACAAACAGAGAGTCAGGAAACAAAAGACAGACTCCCACTCCCTCTGTATCTGTGTTAATTATCTCTCTTCCTATCTCCATCCCTCTCTCTCATCTTCTCTCTGTCTCCCTCTTTATCTGTGTTCATTCTCTCTCGTCCTATCTCTATCCCTCTCTCTCTCTCATATTCTCTCTGTCCCACTCCCTCTGTATCTGTGTTCATTCTCTCTCTTCCTATCTCCATCCCTCTCTCTCTCGTCTTCTCTCTGTCCCACTCCCTCTATCTGTGTTAATTCTCTCTCTTCCTTTCTCCATCCCTCTCTCTCTCTCTCATCTTCTCCCTGTCTCCCTCTGTATCTGTGTTCATTTTCTCTCTTCCTATCTCCATCTCTCTCTCTCTCTCTCATCTTCTCTCCGTCTCCCTCTGTATCTGTGTTCATTCTCTCTCTTCCTATCTCCATCCCTCTCTCTCTCATCTTCTCTCTGTCCCACTCCCTCTGTATCTATGTTCATTCTCTCTCTTCCTATCTCCATCCCTCTCTCGCTCTCATCTTCTCTCTGTCTCCCTCTCTATCTGTGTTAATTCTCTCTCTTCCTATCTCAATCCCTCTCTCTCTCTCTCTCTCTCTCTTTCTCTCCTCTCTGTCTCCCTCTGTATCTGTGTTCATTCTCTCTCTTCCTATCTCAATCCCTCTCTCTCCTTCTCTCTCTTTCTCTCATCTTCTCTCTGTCTCCCTCTGTATCTGTGTTCATTCTCTCTCTTCCTATCTCCATCCTTCTCTCTCTCTCTCTCTCTCTCTCTCTCATCTTCTCTCTGTTTCCCTCTGTATCTGTGTTCATTCTCTCTCTTCCTATCTCCATCCCTCTCTCTCTCTCTCATCTTCTCTCTGTCCCACTCCCTCTGTATCTGTGTTAATTCTCTCTCTTCCTATCTCCATCCCTCTCTCTCTCTCATCTTCTCTCTGTCTCCCTCTGTATTTTGCAAGAAATCTTCAAATAATATTGAGATGTTAATCTGTGTGAGTGACTCATACCGTTTTAAGATAACAGAAATGAAGCTTTTCTCTCAAAATAACAATAAATTACAGGCTTTCACATCACATCATCTCAGCTCTACCGCTTTGCTAACTGGAAATATGTGAAAAGGGGGAGGAAGAGATTGAAATGATTACCCTCAGATTTTCTACCATATTTCAAAATACCTACAATTTGCTACCATATTTACTGCAATTTCACTTCCAATGAACGCTACGCCATCGAGAGCCCATCACACACACATGTACACGCACACCCAGAAACACACATCCGCGCGCACACACACATACACAAACATACACACTCTTTCTGCCCATCGCGAAACGCTAATGATGTCTGTCGCCTGCCATGGTATTATTTATAAAGAGTGCATTGTATCTGGATAACATCACCTCTCCTGACACTACACCACCCTACAGCATCTCTGTGTATTTATATTATCTCACACCAAACATAATAGCCAACAAATAGCCAATAGCTGTTATTGGCTTTCCTTACCGATGGTTTTCATTTCCTTTCTCTCCCACGGAGTCTTTCATGCTATCTGGAAAGGCTAATGTATCTGAAAAAAATAATAATGAATTCTGCAGATACAGAGGATTCAATATGTTGTGGAGACTGGCTTAGTTATGATTCAATATGTAGACTAGCCACGATTAGTTAGTGGTTTAGTATGTATTGATGACATTACAGGGCCCGGCTCAGGATTAGACATGATGAGTTAGGGGTTTAGTAGGCCTTGGTGACATTAAAGGGCTCGGCTCAGGATTAGACATGATGAGTTAGGGGTTTAGTAGGTATTGGTGACATTAAAGGGCTCGGCTCAGGATTAGACATGATGAGTTAGGGGTTTAGTAGGCCTTGGTGACATTAAAGGGCTCGGCTCAGGATTAGACATGATGAGTTAGGGGTTTAGTAGGCCTTGGTGACATTAAAGGGCTCGGCTCAGGATTAGATATGATGAGTTAGGAGTTTAGTAGTTATTGATGACATTACAGGGCTCGGCTCAGGATTAGACACAAGAGACCGATTATGGAATTAATTCTTAAGAAAGGTTAGTACGCTTACACCACGTCACATTTTAAACATCTCACAATATGACAATCAATCTCCTTATGGAGAGAGAGAGAGATCTCCTTATGGAGAGAGAGAGAGATCTCCTTATGGAGAGAGAAAGAGATCTCCTTATGGAGAGAGAGAGAGAGATCTCCTTATGGAGAGAGAGAGAGAGATCTCCTTATGGAGAGAGAGAGAGAGATCTCCTTATGGAGAGAGAGAGAGAGATCTCCTTATGGGGAGAGAGAGAGAGATTTCCTTATGGAGAGAGAGAGAGAGATCTACTTATGGAGAGAGAGAGAGAGAGAGATCTCCTTATGGAGAGAGAGAGATCTCCTTATGGAGAGAGAGATATCTCCTTATGGAGAGAGAGAGGGAGAGAGATCTCCTTATGGAGAGAGAGAGAGAGAGATCTCCTTATGGAGAGAGGGAGAGAGATCTCCTTATGGAGAGAGAGAGGGAGAGAGATCTCCTTATGGAGAGAGAGAGGGATAGAGATCTCCTTATGGAGAGAGAGAGGGAGAGAGATCTCCTTATGGAGAGAGAGAGAGATCTCCTTATGGAGAGAGAGAGAGATCTCCTTATGGAGAGAGAGAGATATCTCCTTATGGAAAGAGAGAAATCTCTCCTTATGGAGAGAGAGAAATCTCTCCTTATGGAGAGAGAGAAATCTCTCCTTATGGAGAGAGAGAAATCTCTCCTTATGGAGAGAGAGAGATCTCTCCTTATGGAGAGAGAGAGAGAGAGATCTCCTTATGGAGACTGTACAAGAGGAAGAGAATTCCACCACCACCAATCGATTACAAACAGAGTGTCAGGAAACAAAAGACAGACTCCTAATCCTTCACACACACACACACACACACACACACACACACACACACACACACTGATTGGCCAGCTCCCCAAACAGATGTCACAAGCCGTTGTTCCAAGCCGACGTTAGTTACACTAATCCCAAAAGCCCCAGCCGATAAGAGAGAGAGAAAGTTTCCTCTTTGTTCTGAAGGGTTCACATTTCTAATCCTAGACAAATCCATTTGTATTCAGGCCTGGTGGAGCCAGCCAGCATGGTGCTCTGCCTGGTCTCTTTTCTCTCTGTCCTCTCTCTCCAGGAGTCTTCAGAGCCAGCACAGAGCTACAGTATATAGAAGCAGTGAAAAGTTAGAGGATAGTTGGATAGAGGCAGAGGATAACTGGATAGAGGCGGAGGATAGCTGGATAGAGGCGGAGGATAGCTGGATAGAGGCGGAGGATAGCTGGATAGAGGCGGAGGATAGCTGGATAGAGGCGGAGGATAGCTGGATAGAGGTGGAGGATAGCTGGATAGAGGCGGAGGATAGCTGGATAGAGGCGGAGGATAGCTGAAAAGAGGCGGAGGATAGCTGGATAGAGGCGGAGGATAGCTGGATAGAGGCGGAGGATAGCTGGATAGAGGCGGAGGATAGCTGGATAGAGGCGGAGGATAGCTGGATAGAGGCGGAGGAAAGCTGGATAGAGGCGGAGGATAGCTGGATAGAGGCGGAGGATAGCTGGATAGAGGCGGAGGATAGCTGGATAGAGGCGGAGGATAGCTGGATAGAGGCGGAGGATAGCTGGATAGAGGCGGAGGATAGCTGGATAGAGGCGGAGGATAGCTGGATAGAGGCGGAGGATAGCTGGATAGAGGCAGAGGATAGTTGGATAGAGACTGTATTGGAGGCTGTATTGTATAAGTGAATGTGAATGGAGGCCTCCTACAGGGAGGAACTGAGTGGAGGCCTCCTACAGGGAGGAACTGAATGGAGGCCTCCTACAGGGAGGAACTGAATGGAGGCCTCCTACAGGGAGGAACTGAATGGGGAGTCTCTGTGGGTCACTGCTGGTTGACTCTACTGTCTGCTGGGTTGAAGCAGAGTGGATGAACCAAGCCTAATTGAACCAGTGTTACATGATCACTGTAACAGAGGGTTACCAACCGTAACTTAAGTGACTACGCCTTGTTCACTTAACATGGCTAACAATGTTTAAAAAAGATTGAACATATTTGAGCTGCAGTACTGTATACACAGTGAGGCAAAAAAGTATTTAGTCAGCCACCAATTGTGCAAGTTCTCCCACTTAAAAAGATAAGAGAGGCCTGTAATTTTCATCATAGGTACACTTCAACTATGACAGACAAAAAAATCCAGAAAATCACATTGTAGGATTTTTTATGAATTTATTTGCAAATCATGGTGGAAAATAAGTATTTGGTCAATAACAACATTTTATCTCAATATTTATTGTATTTAAATTTCTAAATCAGATGTAACTTTTGCAGAGTATGAGATTATCATCCCCCTGAGGTACTCCTTAAAATCACCTGAAATTTTATCGGGGGTCGGCTTTTCTCCGTCCTCTATGTCTACATTTGTAAAGGTCTGTATGTTTTTTCAATACATTTTGGGTACAGAAGATGTACTGGGTTAATTCTATGGCTAAGTGAATTTTCTATTGGTGTAATTATAGATGATATTGTAGAATAATCAAATTAAAATAAAATCAAATTATTTATATAGCCCTTCGTACATCAGCTGATATCTCAAAGTGCTGTACAGAAACCCAGCCTAAAACCCCAAACAGCAAGCAATGCAGGTGTAGAAGCACGGTGGCTAGGAAAAACTCCCTAGAAAGGCCAAAACCTAGGAAGAAACCTAGAGAGGAACCAGGCTATGTGGGGTGGCCAGTCCTCTTCTGGCTGGGCCGGGTGGAGATTATAACAGAACATTGCCAAGATGTTCAAATGTTCATAAATGACCAGCATGGTCCAATAATAATAAGGCAGAACAGTTGAAACTGGAGCAGCAGCACGGCCAGGTGGACTGGGGACAGCAAGGAGTCATCATGTCAGGTAGTCCTGAGGCATGGTCCTAGGGCTCAGGTCCTCCGAGAGAGAGAAGGAAAGAGAGAAAGAGAGAATTAGAGAGAGAGCACACTTAAATTCACACAGGACACCGAATAGGACAGGAGAAGTACTTCAGATATATCAAACTGACCCTAGCCCCCCGACACATAAACTACTGCAGCATAAATACTGGAGGCTGAGACAGGAGGAGTCAGGAGACACTGTGGCCCCATCCGATTATACCCCCGGGCAGGGCCAAACAGGGAGGATATAACCCCACCCACTTTGCCAAAGCACAGCCCACACACCACTAGAAGGATATCTTCAAACACCAACTGACCATCCTGAGACAAGGCCGAGTATAGCCCACAAAGATCTCCGCCACGGCACAACCCAAAGGGGGGCGCCAACCCAGACAGGAAGACCACATCAGTGACTCAACCCACTCAAGTGACGCACCCCTCCTAGGGACGGTATGAAAGAGCCCTAGTAAGTCATTGACTCAGCCCCGGTAATAGGGTTAGAGGCAGAGAATCCCAGTGGAAAGAGGGGAACCGGCCAGGCAGAGACAGCAAGGGCGGTTCGTTGCTCCAGAGCCTTTCCGTTCACCTTCCCACTCCTGGGCCAGACTACACTCAATCATATGACCCACTGAAGAGATGAGTCTTCAGTAGAGACTTAAAGGTTGAGACCCACTGAAGAGATGATCCAATATAATCATGAATGTTTCAATCCAGTAAATTGTTGAGTGCATTTTTTTATTATATTTTGTAGGTGGGGATAATAATCTCCAGGTGTCCTGTAAGTAACTAGCTTGTTTGTTTGACTATTAACCTAGGTATGGCCTGGGGGAGCAGGGGGGGGGGGGGGGGGGATAACTTGCTTGTTTGTAGGGAGGAAGTTGTTCAGACTCTTTGTAGGCTCCCTAAATGTGACTTTTTAATTACTTATCAAATGTATGATATAGGCGACCTGCTAAAATAATAGTTCCTGTCTTGATTTGATCTGAATTCACCAACTACTTCTCTGACAGTGTTCAGTGTGTCAAATCGGAGGGCCTTGTTGTCCGGACCTCTAGAAGTCTCTATGGGGGTGCCACAGGGTTCATCCTCGGGCCGACTCTTTTCTCTGTATACATCAATGATGTCGCTCTTGCTGCTGGTGATTCTCCGATTCACCTCTACGCAGACGACACCATTCTGTAGACTTCTGGCCCTTCTTTGGACACTGTGTTAACTGACCTCCAGACGAGCTTCAATGCCATACATCTCTCCTTCCATGGCCGACAACTGCTCTTCAACTGATGGCCGAATCACTACTCTGGACAGTTGAACAGCTCTGCTCTTCAACTGATCGCTTCCCACACCTCCCCACCCGTCCCCACCCGTCCAGAATCACTACTCTGGACGGTTTTGACTTAGAATATGTGGACAACTACAAATACCTAGGTTTCTGGTTAGACTGTAAACTCTCCTTCCAGACTCACATTAAGCATCTCCAATCAAAATGAAATCTAGAATCCGCTTCCTATTTTGCAACAAATCATCCTTCACTCATGCTGCCAAACATACCCTCGTAAAACTGACCATCCTACAGATCCTTGACTTCGGCGATGTCATTTACAAAATAGCCTCCAACACTCTACTCAGCTAACTGGATGCAGTCTATCACAGTGCAATCTGTTTTGTCACCAAAGCCCCATGTTCTACCCACCACTGTGACCTGTATGCTCTCGTTTGCTGGCCCTCACTACATATTCGTCGCCAAACCCACTGGCTGCAGGTCATCTATAAGTCTTTGCTAGGTAAAGCCCTGCCTTATCTCAGCTCACTGGTCACCATTGCAGCACCCACCCGTAGCACGCGCTGTAGCAAGTATATTTCACTAGTCACCCCCAAAGCCAATTCCTACTTTGGCCGCCTTTCCTTCCAGTTCTCTGCTGCCAATGACTGGAACAATCTGGAAAAATCACTGGAGCTGAAGACTCACATCTCCCTCACTAACTTTAAGCACCAGCTGTCAGAGCAGCTCACAGATCACTGTACCTGTACATAGCCCATCTGTAAATAGCCCATCCAACTGCCTCATCCCCATACTGTTATTTATTTAGCTCCTTTGCACCCCAGTATCTCTACTTGCACACTCATCTTCTGCACATCTATCACTCCAGTGTTTAATTGCTATATTGTCATTATTTCGCCACTATGGCCTATTTATTGACGTACCTCCCTTGTCCTACCTCATTTGTACACACTGTATATAGACTTTTTCTACTGTATTATTGACTGTACGTTTGTTTATTCCATGTGTAACTCTGATGTCTGTGTCGCACTGCTTTAGAAAACATAGAACGCCCACCCTAATCACACTCTGACCAAACCAAATAGAGAAATAAAAAGGCTCTCTAAGGTCAGGGTGTGCCAGTTACTTCGTAGAGAAGAACAGTAAAGAAGAACAGTAGAGAAGAACAGTTAAATTGGGAACAATAAAGTCTAGAATGTAATGGGGGGGAGGGGCTTGCGATCATTTGGTCTTGGGCATCACCGTATGTATCCTTGTATGGGTATCTGCTGCC
The DNA here is from genome assembly GCF_045791955.1 of Oncorhynchus clarkii lewisi. Classification (NCBI taxonomy): domain Eukaryota; kingdom Metazoa; phylum Chordata; class Actinopteri; order Salmoniformes; family Salmonidae; genus Oncorhynchus; species Oncorhynchus clarkii. The sequence continues at coordinate 79,971,805 of NC_092163.1, read as the reverse complement.
TCTTCTCCTCAGGGCTCTGGGCTCTCTTTAAATGTATGTTTAAAAGGAACAAAATGAAGTGGTTCAGGTACAACTCAGTCTCTGTGTGAGTAGCCTCTGACATCTAACTAGATCCCAGTTATTTTTGCTACATGGTTACACGTTTTCTGTTTGAAAAATAGAGAAGACTCTGCGTCAATCCAAAATGTGCATCCTATTCCCTCTTTTATAGTGCACTACTTTTGACCAGAGACCTATGGGATTCTCCAGTAGTGCACCATATAGGGGTGCTGTTTGACACGTAGAACACTCCTCCTCTCCCAGGAGGTTGTCTGCTAAACACCTCGACCGAAATTACATTTTCAAACTGCCCTTTTTTTTTCTTTTTTCTCTTCTATTCAACAGACCGTCAGTATCAATGGAAAAAGGCATAAAAATGACAGGAAATTGATTTAGCATTCTTTAAAAAGGAGAAAGGGAGGCATGTAGTGTACTCTATTGTTAAATAAAACTACTGACACTGATGCCAATTTGACTGAGCCTTTGTTACTCTGCATGCTTCTCCTGTCATAGTAAAGTCTCAAGGTACATACCAAATGGCACCATATTCCCTATATAGTGCACTACTTTAGACCAGGGCCCTATTCCCTATATAGTGCACTACTTTAGACCAGGGCCCTATTCCCTATATAGTGCACTACTTTATACCAGGGCCCTATTCCCTATATAGTGCACTACTTTATACCAGGGCCCTATTCCCTATATAGGTCACTACTTTAGACCAGGGCCCTATTCCCTATAGAGTGCACTACTTTAGACCAGGGCCCTATTCCCTATATAGTGCACTACTTTAACCAGGGCCCTATTCCCTATATAGTGCACTACTTTAAACCAGGGCCCTATTCCCTATATAGTGCACTACTTTTGACCAGAGCCCTATGGGTAGTGCACTACTTTAGACCAGGAACCTATTCCCTATATAGTGCACTACTTTTGACCAGAGCCCTATGGGTAGTGCACTACTTTAGACCAGAGCCCTATTCCCTATATAGTGTACTACTTTAGACCAGGGCCCTATTCCCTATATAGTGCACTACTTTAGACCTGAGCCCTATTCCCTATATAGTGCACTACTTTAGACCAGAGCCCTATTCCCTATATAGTGTACTACATTAGACCAGGGCCCTATTCCCTATATAGTGCACTACTTTAAACCAGGGCCCTATTCCCTATATAGTGCACTACTTTAAACCAGAGCCCTATTCCCTATATAGTGCCTTACTTTAATCCAGGGCCCTATTCAATATATAGTGCACTACTTTAAACCAGAGCCCTATTCCCTATATAGTGCACTACTTTAGACCAGAGCCATATTCCCTATATAGTGCACTACTTTAAACCAGAGCCCTATTCCCTATATAGTGCACTACTTTAGTCCAGAGCCCAATTCCCTATATAGTGCACTACTTTAGACCAGGGCCCTATTCCCTACATAGTGCACTACTTTAGTCCAGGGCCCTATTCCCTATATAGTACACTACTTTAGACCAGAGCCCTATTCCCTATATAGTGCACTACTTTAGACCAGGGCCCTATTCCCTATATAGTGCACTACTTTAGACCAGGGCCCTATTCCCTATATAGTGCACTACTTTTTAACCTGAGACCAGGGCCCTATGTGTAGTGCACTACTTTAGACCAGGGCCCTATGGGTAGTGCACTACTTTAGACCAGGGCCCTATGGGTAGTGCACTACTTTAGACCAGGGCCCTATTCCCTATATAGTGCACTACATTAGACCAGAGCCCTATGGGGGGTAATAGGGTGTCATTTGGGACACGAAAATGGCTTAGATATGCAGATTGGACCTAGTATGATGCGTCATATTATTATGATGTCCGTCAGAGGGAAAGGCAGAGACCAACCCGACTCAGCAGAGGTTTGTTCATCAGATATGAACAAAGGATACACAAATAAGAGCCTCTTGCTGCCCCTCCTGACAACATCTCTATACTCACAGCCCCTCCTGACCTCATCTCTTCACTCACAGCCCCTCCTGACAACATCTCTACACTCACTGCCCCTCCTGACCTCATCTCTACACTCACAGCCCCTCCTGACAACATCTCTACACTCACTGCCCCTCCTGACAACATCTCTACACTCACAGCCCCTCCTGACAACATCTCTACACTCACTGCCCCTCCTGACAACATCTCTACACTCACTGCCCCTCCTGACAACATCTTTACATTCACTACCCCTCCTGACAACATCTCTACACTCACTGCCCCTCCTGACAACATCTCTAAACTCACTGCCCCTCCTGACAACATCTCTACACTCACTGCCCCTCCTGACAACATCTCTAAACTCACTGCCCCTCCTGACAACATCTCTAAACTCACTGCCCCTCCTGACAACATCTCTACACTCACTGCCCCTCCTGACAACATCTCTACACTCACTGCCCCTCCTGACAACATCTCTACACTCACTGCCCCTCCTGACAACATCTCTACACTTACTGCCCCTCCTGACAACATCTCTACACTCACTGCCCCTCCTGACAACATCTCTACACTCACTGCCTCTCCTGACAACATCTCTACACTCACTGCCCCTCCTGACAACATCTCTACACTCACTGCCCCTCCTGACAACATCTCTACACTCACTGCCCCTCCTGACAACATCTCTACACTCACTGCCCCTCCTGACAACATCTCTACACTCACTGCCCCTCCTGACAACATCTCTACACTCACTACCCCTCCTGACAACATCTCTACACTCACTGCCCCTCCTGACAACATCTCTACACTCACTGCCCCTCCTGACAACATCTCTACACTCACTGCCCCTCCTGACAACATCTCTACACTCACTGCCCCTCCTGACAACATCTCTACACTCACTGCCCCTCCTGACAACATCTCTAAACTCACTGCCCCTCCTGACAACATCTCTACACTCACTGCCCCTCCTGACAACATCTCTACACTCACTGCCCCTCCTGACAACATCTCTACACTCACTGCCCCTCCTGACAACATCTCTACACTCACTGCCCCTCCTGACAACATCTCTACACTCACTGCCCCTCCTGACAACATCTCTACACTCACTGCCCCTCCTGACAACATCTCTAAACTCACTGCCCCTCCTGACAACATCTCTACACTCACTGCCCCTCCTGACAACATCTCTACACTCACTGCCCCTCCTGACAACATCTCTACACTCACTGCCCCTCCTGAAAAAATCTCCACAAGGTATTTTGAAATTAAACAGATGTTCCTTTTCCGATTGATGTGGGAAGGCATGTGTAACTTTGCTTTACTCAAGCAACAGCCTAGCCACTTACAGTGCAACGTGTGATGACCGAACACCATCACAGCACTATTAACACATCTTCACAAGCAACGCACCTCCTCTTCATCATGCCATGTAATAATCTAATGAGAACTTTTTCTTACTGTTATGATTGATAAAATTTGGGAAGGCATTACATGTTACTGTGATTCTTCATTAGCTTAATGAGTCTCCACTTAGCTATTGTTCTTTCCGTTACCATCCTACAGTATCGTAGCCTTAGGAAGATATTCATGACTCGGGATAACAACATCTGCTAAATGACTCAAATGGAAATATTGGAAGAATAGGATCCGGTGTCAGTATTAGTGTGATCCAGATCTGCTGTTAAACAGGAAGAATAGGATCCGGTGTCAGTATTAGTGTGATCCAGATCTGCTGTTAAACAGGAAGAATAGGATCTGGTGTCAGTATTAGTGTGATCCAGATCTGCTGTTAAACAGGAAGAATAGGATCCGGTGTCAGTATTAGTGTGATCCAGATCTGCTGTTAAACAGGAAGAATAGGATCCGGTGTCAGTATTAGTGTGATCCAGATCTGCTGTTAAACAGGAAGAATAGGATCCGGTGTCAGTATTAGTGTGATCCAGATCTGCTGTTAAACAGCAAGACAGGCTTGTGTGTGTGTTTTACATGAGTTTTATTTAACCTTTATCTAACTTAGCAAGTCAGTTAAAAGAATAAATTCTTACTTACAATGACGGCCTACTAAAAAGGCAAAAGGCCTCCTGCTGGAACGGGACTGGGAGTAAAATAAAATCTAAATATATTTTTAAATATAGGACAAAACACACAACACAACACTACATAAAGAGAGACCTAAGATAGCAAGGCAGCAACACATAACAACACAGCGTGGAAACATGGTACAAACACAGTAGCTAAAAAACTAGGATGGTGGGATTTAGTCTTCAGTATTATAATTGTGTGAATACGTAATCAATGCTACGAATATGCTATACATCAAATGCCAAATAAATATTTGACATAATGAAAGTGATGTTTCTGACTCTTTCTCAACTGACTAGAAAATCTGTCCTCAACTCGCCTCTTCTTCTTCTTCGTTGCTCTGATCAGAAATAACTGACCAGTTACAAGCCAGCATATCGATGATGTCACGTTCGTACCAGTGCAGATGGAGGAGAAGAGACTAATTTTAAAACCAATAAATATAGCTTCAGTCTCGCACAGCCCAAGGCGATGCACCTCATTCAACAACCTCAGTCTTTCTCTGAGGCCTAGGGGAGGGCGGCTTCGACAGCTTTAAAAATAGAGAGAGTGTCATCGCCTCTCCGGGACGGCAGTAGCTACCGCAACATCGTCCTCACATGTCAAAACTGAGAGCGTCTCATTTTCAATCTGGTCCCCCCTTTGTCCACCACCCTTAACCTCTATCCCTGACCATCTCTTTGGTCACCCCCCTCAACCTCTATCCCTGACCATCTCTTCGGTCACCCCCCTCAACCCTCAACCTCTATCCCTGACCATCTCTTTGGTCACTCCCCTCAACCTCTATCCCTGACCATCTCTTCGGTCACCCCCCTCAACCCTCAACCTCTATCCCTGACCATCTCTTCGGTCACCCCCCTCAACCCTCAACCTCTATCCCTGACCATCTCTTTGGTCACTCCCCTCAACCTCTATCCCTGACCATCTCTTTGGTCACCCCCCTCAACCTCTATCCCTGACCATCTCTTTGGTCACTCCCGTCAACCTCTATCCCTGACCATCTCTTTGGTCACCCCCTTTAACCCTTAACCTCTATCCCTGACCATCCCTTTGGTCACACCCCTTAACCCTTAACCTCTATCCCTGACCATCACTTTGTCCACCCCCCTTAACCTTACTTTCCCAATCCCTTGCTTGTGACTGCCTTGTTGCACCCCAGGTCAAAGGTCAGAAGATCACACAACTCTCTAAGAGAGGTGAAACATCAAAGGCACAGCCCCTGCCTGGTTTTGGCTGACTGTCGGCAGGAATGTGGTTAGAGCGTTGGACTAGTAACCGAAAGGTTGCAAGTTCGAATCCCCGGGCTGACAAGGTACAAATCTGTCGTTCTGCCCCTGAACAGGCAGTTAACCCACTGTTCCTAGGCAGTCATTGAAAATAAGAATTTGTTCTTAACTGACTTTCCTAGTAAAATAAAGGTAAAAATAAAATAAAAAAAAGACAATAGCAGACGGTATTTCTTAAGTTTCATTTTTGCTTACGTGTTAGAAGAAGAGAAATATGCGATGTCTGATGTCCCATGCCTGCAGAATTTCTGAAAAAATGGCATGTCTGGGAAGTTTGTAACAGAACTGACCTAGAAATAAGGTAACGTAAGAACAACCTAAGAACAACAGCAATCCTCACCTGATAACACCAGGCCTGATGACTGATGATAAACAGCTCCTTGCTGCCCTGAAGTACACACCTCCAGGGAAAGAGGTGTAATCTTCAATCTGACAGAGACAGAGACAGACAGAGACAGACAGACATGAAGATAGATAGATATATATATTTACATACAGATACAGACAGACAGACAGACAGACAATAAAGAGAGAGAGAGAGAGAGATAATAAAGAGAGAGAGAGAGAGAGAGAGAGATAATAAAGAGAGAGAGAGAGAGAGAGAGATAATAAAGAGAGAGAAGTGACACAAACAACTGGGGCTAAATAACAGAGCCAAAGTATTCCTTAGTCTACGAGGAATTCTAATTGGGCCATGTGTGTGACTGGGGTGTAATATATCATTTGGCTTTTGGTGTGTGTGTGTTCTTGTTATGTCTCTTATTTAAAAAAAACACTTCCTTCATTTTTGTGACCCCCCCCCCCAAAAAAAAAAAAAATTTTGCATAATTGTCTTCACATTTGCTTAAGGTTTTTGCTAAGTTTTGCTGTGGAGAAATAAACTGCTTATTGAGTCCCATGGCATTTAATCTTTCCGTGGAACATCGCTTCTCATTTGTTCTCCTGTTATTAGTTATCTTCTGGCTCTCGGTGAAACTGTGAAACAAACAGAGTGTTTGGAGCAGCCACTTTTGAAAAATGCAGCTGTTGTGTGCCGTCTGCTGCGATTACCATGGTAACCGTCCTGACGAACGTTGTCCGAGACGTTATTCTGATCTGTAACATTCCAAGATAACCTTCTGCGCCACAACATCAATGTGTTCTTACCTTGACCCCTTTTTCCTTTACTAATCATCACGGTATGGACCTTAAAACCCAATGGAAACCTCTCCCATTAGATCTCTCTCTCTCTCACTCTCTCTCTCTGGTCAACATGTCTTCTGAATTCCAATTGACCCCTATGCCCTTGTACCCTAGGCACTAACGTGAAGCAGTCATTGGACAGGTATGTAAAACATTTTATTGCTCCACCTTGCCTCATCTTCTAGAATTTCCACCATACAGTTCTGCTATACAATGATTCACAGGAGTGGCTAGGGGCTAGGGGCTAGGGGCTAGGGGTTAACCTATGAACCAAAAGCTAGTGAGTAGCGGGTAGGAGTTATGGGGACCTGGGTGTCGATTTGGAATTTAAAATACGCCTACGGGGGGAGTCTGCTTTTAATCTATACTTCTCACCACCAAGGGTGCAGAGGTCTCCTCCACAACCCCCCCTGTATCTTTACAGCCTGACCTAAAGTCACAAACACACACACACACACACACCTCATAGTTATGAGGTTGTCTATTTAAACAGGACAAATCTGAGGGGCCACGAGCCTCTCTGCCCGCAATGGACATGACTAGTTTATCAAAGCTACTAGTAATTTATCAAAGTTACCAGGAATTTATCAAAGCTACCAGTAATTTATCAAAGCTACCAGTAATTTATTGAAGTTACCATTAATTTATCAAAGTTACCAGTAATTTATCAAAGTTACCAGTAATTTATCAAAGTTACCAGTAACTAATTTATTAAAGCTACCAGTAATTTATCAAAGCTACCAGTAATTTATCAAAGTTACCAGTAATGTATCAAAGTTACCAGGAATCTTCAATAATATTGGTAAATGACAGAAAATCTATGGCAATCTATCATAACGTTGGTTATATATCAAAAAATGTTTTAAAAGAAAAATAAGCTTATTCAAACCCTCATATCAAACACCAATGGTATTCATCGGTAAGGTTGTACTTTGTAATTCTATTTGTAAATTATCTTATTTTATTACTTATTATATTGTTCATGTTATTAAGGCCGACACAGTGGGCCACTTGTAAATATCTGAAGTACACAAAAAAGGGACATTAGATGTCTTGTGATTAAATACAATTGTTAAAATCTACCAAACTTCTAAAAGTTTACTGAAAGTTTCCAGTAATATACCCTTTGGTAGCAACACTAGGAATCATCACGCTTTAGGATCCCAACTCTCTCTGGGACACACACACACACACTTTAGGATCCTAACTCTCTCTGGGACGCACACACACACACACACACTTTAGGATTCTAACTCTCTCTAGGACACACACACACACACACACACACACACACTTTAGGATTCTAACTCTCTCTGGGACACACACACACACACTTTAGAATCCTAACTCTCTCTGGGAAATAATCATACCACAGAACACATTCATCTTGTCACCCTCACCTGCTCAATGACCTTCATACAGAGTCAACCAGAACTAACCTGTATGTAGAATCAACCAGAACTAACCTGTATGTAGAATCAACCAGAACTAACCTGTATGTAGAATCAACCAGAACTAACCTGTATGTAGAGTCAACCAGAACTAACCTGTATGTAGAGTCAACCAGAACTAACCTGTATGTAGAATCAACCAGAACTAACCTGTATGTAGAATCAACCAGAACTAACCTGTATGTAGAATCAACCAGAACTAACCTGTATGTAGAATCAACCAGAACTAACCTGTATGTAGAATCAACCAGAACTAACCTGTATGTAGAATCAACCAGAACTAACCTGTATGTAGAATCAACCAGAACTAACCTGTATGTAGAATCAACCAGAACTAACCTGTATGTAGAATCAACCAGAACTAACCTGCATGTAGAGTCAACCAGAACTAACCTGTATGTAGAATCAACCAGAACTAACCTGTATGTAGAATCAACCAGAACTAACCTGTATGTAGAATCAACCAGAACTAACCTGCATGTAGAATCAACCAGAACTAACCTGTATGTAGAATCAACCAGAACTAACCTGTATGTAGAATCAACCAGAACTAACCTGTATGTAGAATCAACCAGAACTAACCTGCATGTAGAGTCAACCAGAACTAACCTGTATGTAGATCTCAACCAGGGAATAAATGGCTGTAGGGGTCTGTAAGTACTGTGGGGAGAACAAGTATTTGATACACTGCCAATTTTGCAGGTTTTCCTACTTACAAAACATGTCTGTAATTTTTATTAAAATCCAGAAAATCACATTATGATTTTTCAGTAATTAATTTGCATTTTATTGCATGACATAAGTATTTGATACATCAGAAAAGCAGCTCCCTCCAAAGATGTTCTATTGGGTTCAGGTCTGGAGACTGGCTAGGCCACTCCAGGACCTTCAGATGCTTCTTACGGAGCCACTCCTTAGATGCCCTGGCTGTGTGTTTCAGGTCGTTGTCATGCTGGAAGATCCAGCCACGACCCATCTTCAATGCTCTTACTGAGTGAAGGAGGTTGTTGGCCAAGATCTCGCTATACATGGCCCCATCCATCCTCCCCTCAATACGGTGCAGTCGTCCTGTCCCCTTTGCAGAAAAGCATCCCCAAAGAATGATTTTTCCACCTCCATGCTTCCCGGTTGGGATGGTGTTCTTGGGGTTGTACTCATCCTTCTTCTTCCCCCAAACACGGCGAGTGGAGTTTAGACCAAAAATCTCTATTTTTGTCTCATCAGACCACATGACCTTCTCCCATTCCTCCTCTGGATCATCCAGATGGTCATTGGCAAACTTCAGACGGGCCTGGACATGCGCTGGCTTGAGCAGGGGGACCTTGCGTGCGCTGCAGGATTTTAATCCATGACGGCGTAGTGTGTTACTAATGGTTTTCTTTGAGACTGTGGTCCCAGCTCTCTTCAGGTCATTGACCAGGTCCTGCCGTGTAGTTCTGGGCTGATCCCTCACCTACCTCATGATCATTGATGCCCCACGAGGTGAGATCTTACATGGAGCCCCAGACCGAGGATGATTGACCGTCATCTTGAACTTCTTCCATTTTCTAATAATTGCACCAACAGTTGTTTCCTTCTCACCAAGCTGCTTGTCTATTGTCCTGTAGCCCATCCCAGCATTGTGCAGGTCTACAATTTTATCCCTGATGTCCTTACACAGCTCTCTGGTCTTGGCCATTGTGGAGAGGTTGGTGTCTGTTGATTGAGTGTGTGGACAGGTGTCTTTTATACAGGTAACGATATCAAACAGGTGCAGTTGATACAGGTAATGAGTGAAGAACAGGAGGGCTTCTTAAAGAAAAACGAACAGGTCTGTGAGAGCTGGAATTCTTAATTGGTTGGTAGGCGATCAAATACGTATGTCATGCAATACAATGCAAATGAATTACTTAAAAATTACACATGTGATTTTCTGGATTTTTGTTTTAGATTCCATCTCTCACAGTTGAAGTGTACCTATGATAACAATTACAGGCCTCTACATGCTTTATAAGTAGGAAAACCTGTAAAATTGGCAGTGTATCAAATACTTGTTCTCCCCACTGTAAATCTCAACCAGGGAAGCTTCCATGACCCTGTGCCTGGTTTCCAAGGCCCACTGCCTGGCTTCCACGACCCACTGCCTGGCTTCCAAGGCCCTCTGCAGGCTTCCACGGCCCTCTGCAGGTCTCCACGGCCCTCTGCAGGCTTCCACAGCTCTCTGCTGCCACAATAACAGGATATGCACTGAGGTCTGCCGTGTCCAATTGATGTGACAACCCTGCTATCTCCTCCGACACTCAGTTCACTGCAGTCAGACAATTCCTACACTTGGCTGTGTGTGTGTGTGTGTGTGTGTGTGTGTGTGTGTGTGTGTGTGTGTGTGTGTGTGTGTGTGTGTGTGTGTGTGTGTGTGTGTGTGTGTGTGTGTGTGTGTGTGTGTGTGTGTGTGCATATGCATTTTAACATTAATATGATGAAGCTGGGTTCACTTCAACTGGAAAATTCCATTCTTTCTTTTCTCTTTATCACTCTTTCTCTCTCTCTCGGTCTCTGTCTCTCCCCTTCTCACCCTCTCTCTCACCCCTTCCCCCTCTCTCTCTCTGTCTGTCTCTGTCTCTGTCTCTCCCCCTCTATCTCTCTCTCACCTCTCTCTCTGTCTGTCTCTGTCTCTCCTTCCCTCCCTCTCTCTCTCCCCCTCTCCCTCTCCCTCTCTCACCCCTCCCCCCTCTCTCTCTGTCTGTCTCTCTCTCCCCCTCTCCCTCTCTCTCTCTCACCCCTCCTCCCTCTCTCACTCTTTCTCATTTCCATAGCAGTGTGCTAAATGAGAAAGCATAACGAGGAGCTCCAGGGATGTGTGGTGAGCCTAAACAAACACAAAAATCATCAGAATATCAAATCAATGATATACAGTGCCTTGCGAAAGTATTTGGCCCCCTTGAACTTTGCGACCTTTTGCCACATTTCAGGCTTCAAACATAAAGATATAAAACTTTATTTTTTGGTGAAGAATCAACAACAAGTGGGAAACAATCATGAAGTGGAACGACATTTATTGGATAATTCAAACTTTTTTAACAAATCAAAAACTGAAAAATTGGGCGTGCAAAATTATTCAGCCCCTTTACTTTCAGTGCAGCAAACTCTCTCCAGAAGTTCAGTGAGGATCTCTGAATGATCCAATGTTGACCTAAATGACTAATGATGATAAATACAATCCACCTGTGTGTAATCAATTCTCCGTATAAATGCACCTGCACTGTGATAGTCTCAGAGGTCCGTCAAAAGGGCAGAGAGCATCATGAAGAACAAGGAACACACCAGGCAGGTCCGAGATACTGTTGTGAAGAAGTTTAAAGCCGGATTTGGATACAAAAATATTTCCCAAGCTTTAAACATCCCAAGGAGCACTGTGCAAGCGATAATATTGAAATGGAAGGAGTATCAGACCACTGCAAATCTACCAAGACCTGGCCGTCCCTCTAAACTTTCAGCTCATACAAGGAGAAGACTGATCAGAGATGCAGCCAAGAGGCCCATGATCACTCTGGATGAACTGCAGAGATCTACAGCTGAGGTGGAAGACTCTGTCCATAGGACAACAATCAGTCGTATATTGCACAAATCTGGCCTTTATGGAAGAGTGGCAAGAAGAAAGCCATTTCTTAAAGATATCCATAAAAAGTGTTGTTTAAAGTTTGCCACAAGCCACCTGGGAGACACACCAAACATGTGGAAGAAGGTGCTCTGGTCAGATGAAACCAAAATTGAACTTTTTGGCAACAATGCAAGACGTTATGTTTGGCGTAAAAGCAACACAGCTCATCACCCTGAGCTCATCACCCTGAACTCACCATCCCCACTGTCAAACATGGTGGTGGCAGCATCATGGTTTGGGCCTGCTTTTCTTCAGCAGGGACAGGGAAGATGGTTAAAATTGATGGGAAGATGGATGGAGCCAAATACAGGACCATTCTGGAAGAAAACCTGATGGAGTCTGCAAAAGACCTGAGACTGGGACGGAGATTTGTCTTCCAACAAGACAATGATCCAAAACATAAAGCAAAATCTACAATGGAATGGTTCAAAAATAAACATATCCAGGTGTTAGAATGGCCAAGTCAAAGTCTAGACCTGAATCCAATCGAGAATCTGTGGAAAGAACTGAAAACTGCTGTTCACAAATGCTCTCCATCCAACCTCACTGAGCTCGAGCTGTTTTGCAAGGAGGAATGGGAAAAAATGTCAGTCTCTCGATGTGCAAAACTGATAGAGACATACCCCAAGCGACTTACAGCTGTAATCGCAGCAAAAGGTGGCGCTACAAAGTATTAACTTAAGGGGGCTGAATAATTTTGCACGCCCAATTTTTCAGTTTTTGATTTGTTAAAAAAGTTTGAACTATCCAATAAACGTCGTTCCACTTCATGATTGTTTCCCACTTGTTGTTGATTCTTCACCAAAAAATACAGTTTTATATCTTTATGTTTGAAGCCTGAAATGTGGCAAAAAGTCGAAAAGTTCAAGGGGGCCGAATACTTTCGCAAGGCACTGTATGTGCATTGCTGCTGGTCATTAACTAAACTTGACTGAAGTCGATTGTTGGTACTACTGAAAGCAGAGGAACGTAACGGGGTTAACACCGTTATGAAAGATTCAGTACTGTATATCTTGTAAAGAAACTTGTGAACAAGTTTCGAAGCCTGTGATTTTTAAAAGGTGTGGTGTATTGTCGTTATCCAGTGATTACCATGGTTACTGCGGCTTTGCCGTCTTCCACTTTGCAGCTCTGACACACAGAAACAAACACCACCGCTCTCTCTTTCTCGGGAGGGTTTTCCTTTATACAGTATGAGTGATAACATACCTCCTTTTTACTGTCTTCCACTTTACCACTCTGACCGGTGTAACTCTCACACACACACACACACACACACACGCAAGCACACACATACGTACACACACACACACGCAAGCACACACACACACACATACATACACACATAAGCACACATACACACACACACGCACACACACACACACACGCACGCACACACACACACACACACACATACGTACATACATACATACATACATACATACAAAAGCCACACACACACGCACGCAAGCACACACACACACACACACACACACACGCAAGCACACACATACGTACACACATAAGCACGCATACACACACACACACACGCACACACATACATACACACAAGCACACATACACACGCAAGCACACACACACACGTACACGCACACACACACACACGCACATGCACACACACACACACACGCACACACACTCAAACTCTCTCTATCTCTCTCTCTCTCTCTCTCTCTCTCTCTCTCTCTCTCTCTCTCTCTCTCTCTCTCTCTCTCTCTCTCTCTCTCTCTCTCTCTCTCTCTCTCTCTCTCTCTCTCCTTCTCTCTCTCCTCTACTGTAGCTGAAGCCTTTCTCCCCTTTGTGTCCTTTTAAATGAGTCATGTCAACATGTCCACCAATCTGTGGCCTGACCTTCCGAGAGAATAGGAATGTGAGAGGAATCTTAAACTTTCCCCAACACCACAAAGGCATCCAACAAGGGAGGCGGCGGAGAAGAAAGGGGAACTGTGTGTGTGACCCTCAGCCCCTCCTCACCCCTGCTAACCCATCCCCATGGCCTCTTCAGGCCTGTTCCCTGGCCCCTCCTAACCCCCTCCCCATGGCCTCTTCAGGCCTGCACCCTGGCCCCTCCTAACCCCCTCCCCATGGCCTCTTCAGGCCTGCTCACTGGCCCCTCCTAACCCCCTCCCCATAGCCTCTTCAGGCCTACTCCCTGGCCCCTCCTAACCCCCTCCCCATAGCCTCTTCAGGCCTGCTTCCTGGCCCCTCCTAATAGCCTCTTCAGGCCTGCTTCCTGGCCCCTCCTAATAGCCTCTTCAGGCCTGCTACTTCTGCCTGATGTGGCTGCTCATTTGACAAACCAACCAAACACGGTTTATAAATCTTTAACAAAATGAGAAACTGAACAAAGAAGGAGGCAGCCTCTCTGTCTGGCGTTTTGATATTTTTTGGATGAGATATGGGGGAGGAGGGATGGAGAGAAGGGGAGGAGGGAGAGAGGGAGAAAGGGTGGTTGTCTTTTTTGTCTATTGATCCTTTATGACTCTTTTAAAGGCTTGAGGGACTGTAGTTTGAAGGTTCTTGTTACTCACGCTAGGCGCAAAAGTCTATTGAATCTGAAAGATATCAGATGAAGGAGAAGTTTTCTAGTTCACAATTCATAACCAATGGGCCAAAGGAATCCCTTTCTGTATCTGAATGAATTGGATGGACATAAGCAACAACAATCATTGTATTGCCTCGTGAAATGTCCGTAAAATTTTAGAAATAAGGCTTACTCCTATCCAATCATTTCAGATCAACAACGATGATAGACTAGGTGAGTCGGGGCAAGAGGTCGATTTAAAAGGCAGAGTATAACCTGTCTGGGAACGGGGTTCCGCTAGCGAACAGCCAACACCCAATGAAATTGCAGGGCGCCGAATTCAAATCACCAGAAATCTCGTAAATCATATTTCTCAAGCATACAAGTATTAGGCACCATTTTAAAGATAAAATTCTAGTTAATCCAGCCACAGTGTCTAATTTCAAAAAGGCTTTACAGCGAAAGCTCCACAAACGATTATGTTACCACCAACGATTAGGTCACCACCAAGTCACAGAAAACACAGCGATTTTTCGAACCAAAGAGAGTTGTCACAAATAGCTGAAATATAGACAAAATTAATCACTAACCTTTGATGACCTTCATCAGATGACACTCATAGGACTTCATGTTACACAATACATGTATACTTTGTTCGATAGTGAATATTTGTATCCAAAAATCTCATTTTACATTGGCGTTGTTATGTTCAGTAGTTCCAAAACATGCAGTGATTTTGCAGAGAGCCACATTCATTTACAGAAATACTCCTAATAAACATTGATAATAGATACAACCATTATACATGGAACTTTAGATAAACTTCTCCTTAATGCAACCGCTGTGTCAGATTTTTTTTAAACTTCACGGAAAAAGCACAATCTGAGTACGGCGCTCAGACAACAAATCAAGCCAAACAGATATCCGCCATGTTGGAGTCAACATTAGTCAGAAATAGCATTATAAATATTCACTTGCCTTTTGATGATCTTAATCAGAATGCACTCCCAGGAATCCCAGTAAATAACCTACAGTTTGCTAAACTAATCCAATCTGTTATTAAATTGGATTTATTGCACCCGTTACTGAGATGGTTGTTCCAGTTTAGAGTGATTGAGTCTCAGTATTCAATCTTCCCTACCCTGGCAGTCATTCTGAATGCAGGTGATTAACACGTTGTTGGATATCCTAAATCTGGCTGGTTTCCAATACGAATTACACATCACTTTGCAAGCCAGCATAATTCAATTTTAAAATTGCTTTATTGGCATGACGTAAAAATGTAAATATTGCCCAAGTGTACTTTGGAAATTAAGTGGTTCGGTTGCAATATTAACATAATTAATATAGTGATAATAGAGATTGTCAACGGGAAAATCAGTAACAACAATATCTCTCTCTCTCTCCTTATCTATTTCTGGTTTTCTTGCTCGGGAATGTAACACCACACACACACACACACACACACAGTAATTTGCTGCAGGCCAAAACAAAACATCAGGGTATTCAGATGACAAGGCTGGATGAGTAAATAACAAAACATCAGGGTATTCAGATGACAAGGCTGGATGAGTAGATAACAAAACATCAGGGTATTCAGATGACAAGGCTGGATGAGTAGATAACAAAACATCAGGGTATTCAGATGACAAGGCTGGATGAGTAAATAAGAAAACATCAGGGTATTCAGATGACAAGGCTGGATGAGTAGATAACAAAACATCAGGGTATTCAGATGACAGGGCTGGATGAGTAGATAACAAAAC
Source organism: Oncorhynchus clarkii lewisi (assembly GCF_045791955.1). Classification (NCBI taxonomy): domain Eukaryota; kingdom Metazoa; phylum Chordata; class Actinopteri; order Salmoniformes; family Salmonidae; genus Oncorhynchus; species Oncorhynchus clarkii. The sequence goes on along the minus strand of NC_092163.1, from coordinate 79,955,856 downwards.
ATCAGGGTATTCAGATGACAGGGCTGGATGAGTAGATAACAAAACATGGTAACCTATACCTAACCCGGAGTAAAATCAAGCACCAAAAACTGGGGAACAGTTTAATACTTATGATGTATTCAGACAGCATACATCTGAGATCCTCATCTTCATGGATGGCAGGGTAGCCTAGTGGTTAGTAACCGGAAGGTTGTAAGTTCAAATCCCCGAGCTGACAAGGTACAAATCTGTCGTTCTGCCCCTGAACAAGGCAGTTAACCCACTGTTCCTAGGCCATCATTGTAAATAAGAATTTGTTCGTAACTGACTTGCCTAGTTAAATAAAGGTCAAAAAATAAAAATAAAAAAAATATGGAAGGGTATACTACAGAAGTAGAGAAGTAGAGTAAAATAAAAACCATAGTAAAATACAGGTCAGGTGATTGTGGAGGCCAGGTCATCTGATACAGCACTCCATCACTCTCATTCTTTGTCAAATTTCCCTTACACTTCCTGGAGGTGTGTTGGGTCATTGTCCTGTTGAAAAACAAATGATAGTCCCACTAAGCGCAAACCAGATGGGATGGCGTATCACTGCAGAATGCTGTGGTAACCATGCTGGTTAAGTGTGCCTTGAATTCTAAATAAGTCACACCTCCTCCTCCATGCTTCACAGTGGGAACCACACATACAGAGATCCTCCGTTCACCTACTCTGTGTCTCACAAAGGCACGGCGGTTGCAACCAGAAACTCAAATTTGGACTCCAGACCAAAGGACAGATTTCCACCGGTCTGATGTCCATTGTTCGTGTTTCTTGGCCCAAGCAAGTCTCTTCTTATTACTTCTGTCTTTTAGTAGTGGTTTCTTTGCAGGAATTTGACCATTAAGGCCTGATTTACGTAGTCAACAGTTGATGTTGAGATGTGTCTGTTACTTGAACTCTGTGAAGCATTTATTTGGGCTGCAATTTCTGAGGCTGGTAACTCTAATTAACTTATCCTCTGCAGCAGAGATAAATCTGGATATTCCTTTCCTCTGGCAGCCCTCATGAGAGCCGGTTTCATCATAGTGCTTGGTGGTTTTTGCGACTGCACATGAAGAAACTGAAATTATTGAAATGTTCCCCGATTGACTGACCTTCATGTCTTAAAGTAATGATGGACTGTCATTTCTCTTTGCTTTTTTGAGCTGTTCTTGCCATAATACGGACTTTAACCAAATAGGGCTGTTTTCTGTATACCACCCCTACCTTGTCACAACACAACTGATATGGCTATGCATTAAGAAGGAAAGAAATTCCACAAATGAACTTTTAACAAGGCGCACACAACACTACCTCTTGAAGCTGGTTGAGAGAATGCCAAGAGTATGCTGTTGTCAAAGCAAAGGGTGGCTACTTTAAAGAATCTCAAATATATTTTGATTTCTATGCATGCCTATCCTCCATTTAAAGGGATATCAACCAGATATAAAGAAATAAAAGCTGAAAAAAATAATTCTCTCTACTATTATTCTGACATTTCACATTCTTAAAATAAAGTGATCCTTACTGACCCAAGACAGGGAAGTTTTACTAGGATTAAATGTCAGGAATTGTGAAAAACTCAGTTTAAATGTACTTGGCTAAGGTGGCTGTAAACTTCTAACTTCAACTGTATGTATGTTGGTTCTTCGTTCATGATCTATGTTGATTCTAGGTTCATGGCGTATGTTGCTTCTCGGTTCACGATGTGTGTTGATTCTTGGTTCATGTGTATGTTGATTCTAGGTTCATGTGTATGCTGGTTCATGGTGTATGTTGGTTCTAGGTTCATGGTGTATATTGGTTCTAGGTTCATGGTGTATGTTGGTTCTAGGTTCATGGTGTATGTTGGTTCATGGTGTATGTTGGTTCCAGGTTCATGGTGCGCTAGAGTTTGTCTTCCCCTTCCTAATTACAATTACTGTAATCAGTTACGTAAATCAGTCCCTAAAGCAAAGGCATCTGGAAAATTACCTTCAATGAATCAACAATTCACACTAATAGCAAGACGTGCAGCCTGTGTATGAAGCACGAGGGACAAAACGCACAAACGCACGGGACCTGGTTCACAATTTATACCAATATCCTGTTGCCCAGCGGACTGTAAACATGATCAACCCACGCAATTTAGTTCAGAGATGAGGTGTGGAGAGTTGTCTGTGTGTGTTTGTGTGCTTGCGTGTGTTTGTGTGTGCAAGCGAGTGCGTGCGTGTGTTTGTGTGTGCATGCGTGTGCATGCTTGTGTTTGTGTGCATGCGTGTGCTTGCTTATGTGTGTGTGTGTGTGTGTGTGTGTGTGTTGTTTGTCCAGAGATGAGGCATGGAGAGTTAATTTGTTTAAGATAACAGACTGAGAGACCACAGCTGCCATATTAGCCATGCATACCACAGTGTTACAGGGGGGGAGGGGGGGAGAAATATAATTCCCATGCATACCACAGTGTTACAGGGGGGGGGGGGACAAATATAATTCCCATGCATACCACAGTGTTACAGGGGGGGGGGGAGAAGACAAATATAATTCCCATGCATACCACAGTGTTACAGGGGGGGGAGAAGACAAATATAATTCCCATGCATACCACAGTGTTACAGGGGGGGGGAGAAGACAAATATAATTCCCATGCATACCACAGTGTTACAAATCAAATCGTATTTGTCACATACACATGGTTAGCAGATGTTAATGTGAGTGTAGCGAAATGCTTGTGCTTCTAGTTCCGACAATGCAGTCATAACCAACGAGTAATCTAGCTAACAATTCCAAACTACTACCTTATACACACAAGTGTAAAGGGATAAAGAATATGTACATAAAGATATATGAATGAGTGATGGTACAGAGCGGCATAGGCAAGATGCAGTAGATGGTATCGAGTACAGTATATGCATATGAGATGAGTATGTAAACATAGTGGCATAGTTTAAAGTGGCTAGTGATACATGTATTACATAAAGATGCAGTAGATGATATAGAGTACAGTATATACGTATATATATGAGATAAATAATGTAGGGTATGTAAACATTATATTAAGTAGCATTGTTTAAAGTGGCTAGTGATATATTTTACATCAATTCCCATCAATTCCCATTATTAAAGTGGCTGGAGTTGAGTCAGTGTGTTGGCAGCAGCCACTCAATGTTAGTGGTGGCTGTTTAACAGTCTGATGGCCTTGAGATAGAAGCTGTTTTTCAGTCTCTCGGTCCCTGCTTTGATGCACCTGTACTGACCTCGCCTTCTGGATGATAGCGGGGTGAACAGGCAGTGGCTCGGGTGGTTGTTGTCCTTGATGATCTTTATGGCCTTCCTGTGACATCAGGGTTGTAGGTGTCCTGGAGGGCAGGTAGTTTGCCCCCGGTGATGCGTTGTGCAGACCTCACTACCCTCTAGAGAGCCTTACGGTTGTGGGCGGAGCAGTTGCCGTACCAGGCGGTGACAGGATGTAGCCCGACAGGATGCTCTTGATTGTGCATCTGTAGAAGTATGTGAGTGCTTTTGGTGACAAGCCGAATTTCTTCAGCCTCCTCCTCTTGTCCAGATGGGTTAGGGCAGTGTGCAGTGTGGTTGAGATTGCGTCGTCTGTGGACCTATTTGGGCGGTAAGCAAATTGGAGTGGGTCTAGGGTGTCAGGTAGGGTGGAGGTGATATGGTCCTTGACTAGTCTCTCAAAGCACTTCATGATGACGGAAGTGAGTGCTACTCACTACGTTTAGCTCAGTTAGCTCAGTTAGCTCAGTTATCCTGGTCCGTGACGGGGCTGGTTTTCTTTTTGTAATCCGTGATTGACTGTAGACCCTGCCACATACCTCTTGTGTCTGAGTCGTTGAATTGCGATTCTACTTTGTCTCTATACTGACGCTTAGCTTGTTTGATTGCCTTGCGGAGGGAATAGCTACACTGTTTGTATTCGGTCATGTTTCCGGTCACCTTGCCCTGATTAAAAGCAGTGGTTCGTGCTTTCAGTTTCACGCGAATGCTGCCATCAATCCACGGTTTCTGGTTTGGGAATGTTTTAATCGTTGCCATGGGAACGACATCTTGAACGCACGTTCTAATGAACTCGCTCACCGAATCAGCGTATTCGTCAATGTTGTTGTTTCACGCAATACGAAACATATCCCAGTCCACGTGATGAAAGCAGTCTTGGAGTGAGCCATGTTTCCGTGAAGCAAAGAACGTTACAGTCTCTGATGTCTCTCTGGAATGCTACCCTTGCTCGGATTAATCAACCTTGTTGTCAAGAGACTGGACATTGGCGAGTAGTATGCTAGGAGTGGCACGCGATGTGCCCGTCTCCGGAGTCTGACCAGAAGACCGCTTCGTTTGCCTCTTTTACGACGTCGTTGTTTTGGGTCGCTGGCTGGGATCCATTCCGTTGTCCTGGGTGGAAGGCAGAAGACAGGATCTGCTCCGGGAAAGTCATATTCTTGGTCGTACTGATGGTGAGTTGATGCTGCTCTTATATTCAGAAGTTCTTCTCCACTGTATGTAATGAAACCTAAGATGACCTGGGGTAACAATGTAAGAAATAACACGTAAAAAAACAAAAAACTGCATAGTTTCCTAGGAACGCGAAGCGAGGCGGCATTCTCTGTCGGCGCCGGAAGTAACAGGGGGAGGGGGGGGGGGGGGGAAAGACAAATATAATTCCCATACATACCCCAGTCTTACAGGGGGGGACGACAGATGACAAGGCTTACAGGGGGGGGGGGGTATAGAGTGTCATTTGGGCCGCAAATCTAGCCTAGCAACCAGACTACAACAACTTCTTTAGTTGTGGGCCTAGCAACCAGACTACAGAAACGTATTTAGTTTTGGGCCTAGCAACCAGACTACAGAAACTTATTTTGTATTTTTAAAGTAATGACTGCCATGGCACCACCCAGCCGGTGGTGGATGGGGAACCCCCCCCCCCCCCCCTCTTACTATGTACAACTCTTTGTGATTCATTATTAAGGTGTTTGGAACATAGTAGCCTTGCCGTATCCTTTCTTTATAGCCCTTTATGGTTTCCGTCTATCGCCACAGAGATCTACACAAAAAGGGAAATCGATGCGGAGACGTTTGCTGATGACGTTCGTTAATTCAATATTCAGTTAGGAGCAGATATGTAATAAAGTAATGAGAATGTATAGCAGCAATGAATATAATTTAGGATTTAAATTAAAGTATGCAATTTCATATCGGTGCCCATAGTAGGGTATGTCCCAAACGGAACCCTATTCCGTATGTAGTGAAATAGATTTTGAGTATGAGCTAATAGTGTGAATAGTTGTAGAAGGCTAGAGGGCCATTTCTGGGATGAACAGGGGGGTATTTTTGGGATGTACCCAGTAAGTGCGTTTAAACAATCAGATTTGATTTAAGCGCCTATTAATAAGGGACATTAGAGAGAGCGTGGAAAATGAAAGGCTAGCAAAACAGGGACAGGTTGCAGGAGAGAGACCACATAGGCTGAGGTGCTGATTAGAAGACGGTGATGGTTTTCCTCGCATTTACACTTACACACACACACACACAAACGCACACATGTAAATGGATGCATCTACACACAAACTCAAGGCCCTGAGGCAGTGTGTGTGTGTGTGTGTGTGTGTGTGTGTGTGTGTGTGTGTGTGTGCGCGCGTGTGTTTGGTGTTACGTGTGTGTTACATGTGAGTTACGTGTGTGTGTGTGTGTGTGTGTGGAACTCCCAGCATAACAAATGAGGTTTAGTCATGAAGGCTTATTTCCTTTATGCGCCTGCTGGATATTTTACAACACTCTCAGATCCATAAAGGGCTTTTGAAGATGCCGCCGACTATCCAATAAAACTCAAACATCTGGAAGACCATCCCAGTACAGCAGGACAGAGGTAGCTAACACACACACACACACACACACACACACACACACACACACACACACACACACACACACACACACACACACACACACACACAAGCTCAGAGCAAGCAGGGGAAAGGTTACATTTATAGAGTCACTTCAACAGGAAGGTAAACTAAGATCTGTGCTATTATTAGCAGAACATTCTACTGGAGTCGTCTATAGCATTAAACAGATAACATGCACATTGGTGATAGGTTTCCATACAAAACAGATGGTTAGGACATAAAAGGCTTTAAATGTTGCTTTATTATGCCCTGACTCTACAATCATGTTGTGAATAATGTTAATAAAATAACCTTGTGTTGTCAATCATAAAGGGCACAACTCCACAGGATTATGCATTAAAGTTCCCGAGAACTCTTTACCCCATTAAAGTTCCTGAGAACTCTTTACCCCATTAAAGTTCCCGAGAACTCTTTACCCCCATTAAAGTTCCTGAGAACTCTTTACCCCATTAAAGTTCCTGAGAACTCTTTACCCCATTAAAGTACCCCTCTTTACCCCATTAAAGTTCCCTCTTTACCCCATTAAAGTTCCCCTCTTTACCCCATTAAAGTTCCTGAGAACTCTTTACTCCATTAAAGTTCCCGAGAACTCTTTACCCCCATTAAAGTTCCCGAGAACTCTTTACCCCATTAAAGTTCCCGAGAACTCTTTACCCCATTAAAGTTCCCGAGAACTCTTTACCCCATTAAAGTTCCCAAGAACTCTTTACCCCATTAAAGTTCCCGAGAACTCTTTACCCCATTAAAGTTCCCAATAATTCTTTACCCCATTAAAGTTCCCAAGAACTCTTTACCCCATTAAAGTTCCCAAGAACTCCCACACTCTTAGAAAAAAAGGTTTCCAAAAGGATTATTCGTCTGTCCCCATAGAAAACCCTTTTGGTTCCAAGTAGAACCCTTTTGGTTCCAAGTAGAACCCTTTTTGGTTCCAGGTAGAACCCTTTTTTTGGTTCCAGGTAGAACCCTTTTTAGGGTTTCATCTAGCACCCTTTTTAGGGTTTCATCTAGCACCCTTTTGGGTTCTACATGGAACACAAAACTTTTCTACTTGGAACAAATACAGGGTTCTACCTGGAACCAAAAGGTTTTACCTGGAAGCAAAAAAGGGGTGTTCAAATGGTTCTGCTATGGGGACGGACGAAGAACCATTTAAGGTTCTAGATAACACCTTTTTGAGAATATATCTGAATATATCTGTTCCAAAGTCTATTATATAGAACTTAGAATTTTAGAATGTCTGCTGTAAGCATTCTATCCAGTGAAGGTTCTGAGTTCCACAGCCCAGACAGACAGACAGACAGACAGTCAGGAAGCCTGTACTTCCCCCCCAGAGCCCCAGATGGTGTAGCTTTACTGCACCCAGGAGGCCAGGCAGAGCCTGTGACTTTTTCTCCTCGCCCCTACAGCTGACAGACTGCAACAGCTGGCCCTGCTACAACAAGTTCTCATACACACACGCAACAAGAACACAAATATTCACACATGCATACCACACGTACACACACACACACACACGAACAAACACAGCAAGGGTGCATTCACATTCATGAACACACACATGCACGCACACGCAGTAAGAACGGTGAGGAAGGACACTCAACCCAAAGGCACAGCAGGCTTTACGTGATTGACAGCAGCAGGCCCTCTCCCCAGCGCATTAAAACATGCATACACGCATACACGTTCATGTAGTTGGAGAAGGAAATGCATTGCTTTACATTTACCATCAGGTTGTACCCTCTTTCCGTGCATTCCAAAATGGTTGCACCAACCTATAAAAGGTGACCTGACCTACATCGCATTCTCTATCAATATGACCAAAGGGCATGGCTTACAGCCTTTAAGGGAGGGTGGAGGGAGGTGAGGGGGGAGTAAGATTTCAAATGATATTTCACTTTCTATTTTCGGACAGATCTCGCCCGAACCCGTTACTGGGTCCAAAACAAACAGAGTTTAAAATAAACCAAATTGACCCCGTAATTGGTATATAAACTCAATGCATAATGACTTGAAGAAGGATTTACCTGATGCATGCAAAGATGTTATCTGTTGTAGTTGTTGTTGTTTACAATGAAAAATTATGAGAGAAAACTTCAACTTAAAAGTGATTCATGATTTTTAAAAAGATCTAAATTAATTAAAATTGTATAATTTATGAGAACGAGAAAAGGAAGGAAGTTAAGAAAAAAAGAAACAAAAGGCAGGAATCAAATCTAAAATATTCACAGTCTGGAGAACAAAGTTAGTGCCGGAAGCCACATCAAAAGACTGCTATTATCTGAAAAGTCAATATCACTAATCAGAAGTAATTATAACAGAGGGTACAGCAGCAGCAGTGTGTGAATCTGCTTCTGGTTCCCTGACGCAGTTCCCGGGACGCGGAGTGCTTTGTCACAGACAAGAGGATGGATTCTATCCAAAACAAAATAATTCTAGACTCCAGATTCGACAGTAAGAGACGCCTGTACTGATCTGAATGACATGTGCTCTTATTATTAACCGTGGACTAAATTGACCTTCTTTGTCTCTTCCTCTCTTTATCTTCCTCCCTCTCTCTCCCCTACTCTGTCTCTCTCTCTGTATCTCATTCTCTCAGTCTCTCTCTGCCCCCCCCCCCTCTCTCTCACTCTCTCCCCTACTCTGTCTGTCTCTCTCTGACCCCCCCTCTCTCTCTCACTCTCTCCCCTACTCTGTCTGTCTCTCTCTGCCCCCCCCCTCTCTCACTCTCTCCCCTACTCTGTCTCTCTCTGTATCTCAATCTCAGTCTCTCGTTCTCAGTATCTCTCTCTCTCTGTATCTCAGTCTCTCTCTCTCTCTCTGTATCTGTCTCTCTCTCTCTGTATCTCAGTCTCTCTCTCTCTCTCTCTCTGTATCTGTCTCTCTCTCTCTGTATCTCAGTCTCTCTCTCTCTGTATCAATTCAATTCAATTCAAGGGCTTTATTGGCATGGGAAACATGTGTTAACATTGCCAAAGCAAGTGAGGTAGATAATATATAAAGTGAAATAAACAATAAAAATTAACAGTAAACATTACACATACAGAAGTTTCAAAACAATAAAGACATTACAAATGTCATATTATATATATATACAGTGTTTTAACAATGTACAAATGGTTAAAGGACAAAATATAAAATAAATAAGCATAAATATGGGTTGTATTTACAATGGTGTGTGTTCTTCACTGGTTGCCCTTTTCTCTTGGCAACAGGTCACAAGTCTTGCTGCTGTGATGGCACACTGTGGAATTTCACCCAGTAGATATGAGAGTTTATCAAAATTGGATTTGTTTTCGAATTCTTTGTGGATCTGTGTAATCTGAGGGAAATATGTCTCTCTAATATGGTCATACATTGGGCAGGAGGTTAGGAAGTGCAGCTCAGTTTCCACCTAATTTTGTGGGCAGTGAGTACATAGCCTGTCTTCTCTTGAGAGCCATGTCTGCCTACGGCGGCCTTTCTCAATAGCACGGCTATGCTCAATGTATCTCAGTCTCTCTCTCTCTCTCTGTATCTCAGTCTCTATCTCTCTCTCTCTCTCTCTGTATCTCAGTCTCTCTCTCTCTCTCTCTCTCTCTCTCTCTCTCTCTCTGTATCTCAGTCTCTCTCTCTCTCTCTGTATCTCAGTCTCTCTCTCTCTCTCTGTATCTCAGTCTGTCTCTCTCTCTCTCTGTATCTCAGTCTGTCTCTCTGTATATCAGTCTCTCTCTCTGTATCTCAGTCTCTCTCTCTGTATCTCAGTCTCTCTGTATCTCTCTCGCTAAACTTTGATATGTCTCTCTGTCTTACAGTAGGGGAGTATAAAGTGTCTGGCCAAAGCTCTAGTGAAATGGGAATTGGCCCAGGCAAATCAGGCGAAGATAATTGTACTATCAAACATGTCTGCACAACTGGTGGTCTGCTGAGGGTGACAGCAGGCAATAATCTGTAATTAAGAATCTGGGTGATGGAGAGGGAGGGAGGACAGCAGGGAGGGAGGGAGGGAGCCAGGGAAAGAGTCAGGGAGGGGAGTCAGGACAGCAGGGAGGGAGGGGAGTCAGGACAGCAGGGAGGGAGCGTGTGAGCCAGGGAAGGAGTCAGGGAGGGGAGTCAGGGTGGGCGGTAGGGAGGAGGAAGGAAGGGAGTCAGTGAGGGAGGAAGGAAGGGAGTCAGTGAGGGAGGGAGGAAGGAAGGAAGGGAGTCAGTGAGGGAGGGAGGAAGGAAGGAAGGGTGGTAGGGAAGGAGTCAAGGAGGGAGGAAGGGAGGGAGTCAGGGAGGGAGGGATGGAGTGTGGTTGGGCAGTAGGGAGTCAAGGAAGGGAGTCGGGGAGGGAGGAAGGAAGGAAGGGAGGGAGCGAGTCAGTGAGGGAGGTAGGGAGGGAGGTAGGGAGTCAGGGAGGAAGGGAGGAAGTAAGGAAGGGAGGGAGGGAGTCAGGGAGGGAGTCGGAGGGAGGAAGGAGGGAAGGGAGGGAGTCAGTGAGGGAGGGAGTCAGTGAGGGAGGGAGGGAGGGAGTCAGTCAGTCAGTCAGTCAGTCAGTCAGGATGTAAGGAAGGGAGTCAGGGGAGGAGGATGGGTGGTAGGGAGTCAGGGAGCGAGGAAGGGAGTCAGGGAGGGAGCAGGAGACATAGCCGGGGCTTCAGATAGAGCAGTGGGACATGGCAGGGGCATGGTCCTCTCTCTCTGGCAGCCAAACACACACACACAAGTTGTCTGACACACAGACACACCCTCGGCACGAGAGCGAATGTGCCACGGTCAAACCGACCATAGGACGGCGTGTCAAACTGATGATTGATTCAGCTCATAATCTCTGAGAGATGTGGAGAGAATCGAAAGAGATAGAGAGGGTGTTTCTGTGTGAAACTGTTCTTCTTGTCTCACTCAACAGAAAAGATCTACAGTCAATATGATGAATGACAGTCAATACGATGAATGGCAGTTAACTGAGGCAAGCAACACTGAACCATGCATGAGGCACCAACTATTCCGGACGACTATGTGATCTCACTCTCTGTAGCTGATGTGAGTAAGACCTTTAACATTCGCAAGGCCACGGGGTCAGACGGAATACCAAGACGCCAACTCAGAGAATGCGCTGACCATCTGGCAAGTGTCTTCACTGATATTTTCCAACTATCCCTGATGCGGTCTGCAATACCAACTTGGTTCAAACAGACGACCATAGTCCCCATTCCCAAGAACGACAAGGTAACGTTCCTAAATGACTATTGCCCCGTAGCACTCACAACTGTAGCCATGAAACCTTTGCTTTGAAAGGCTTGTCATGGCTCACATCAACACTATCATCCCAGACACCCTGCACCCACTCCAATTTGCATATTGCCCAAACAGATTCACAGATGACACAATCTCTATTGTACTCCACACTGCCCTCACCCACTTGGTCAAAATTAATACCTATGTAAGGGAAGACCCCCTGAAATGGACAAAAAGGAATGGGAACTTATTGGCACCGTACGAAACATATACACAATGTACAATACCACTCAAATGGACGGCATTTAATTCAAAATTTATTGCAAGTGTCACACGGCTAGAATCCAATAGATGGCGAGCGCGCTCCACAGTAAATTTTCATATTGCAAATGCACATCAAGTCAAGACCCAAGGGTCATATTTAGCATTTTTTTTTTTAAACGTATCACTCCCTTAAAGTGTGTTCTGGACCTTTTTTCGAAATTCTTTAGATTTTTTTTTGTATCAATTATACATGTATAAGAACTATATGAACATACTTTTGTCATATTTTATTGTCATATTTTTTTAATTGTCCACAAGGCATATGTTTTGTCCATTTCCAATATGATTTCATAGGAAGTCAAAAATCCAAATCAAAAATCAGTGAACCATGGCCAAATGCCATAAGAAATGTCCAAATGCAATATGAAAGTATTGAAAGTGCCAAATCAGGATGTTATGTCCATTTGCCATGTACGGTTATAGGAAGTCTGTTTCCAAACCCCAAAGTCATTGAACCATGTCCAAATGCCATTTATACTGCCCAAATGATATATAGCACTATGTTAAGCCATGGATCAACCTAGATGGTCTATTTGTCATGTATGATGAGGGAGAAGTGGGGCTCTTGTTTTATAATGATTTTTTGAAAAACTTCCAAAATGACCATGCCAGAATATGACTATTGGATGGGCACCTGGGGGGGGGGGGGGTGCTCCCTAACCAACCGTAGACCCCTTGCTCCCCCTAAAGGCATTAAAAGCAATTTTTAAATGTGCTCCTGGTAACCCATTCCAATCACCAGGTGCACAACTGTCCATTTGCAATATGTTTCAATGGGCATTTACCATCATGAATTTGACATGCTCAAAAATACTGCAGAAATGCAAAATTGACTGGCCCGATGAACTCGGGATGGCCGGGCAGTGATAGTGGTTCCTCTCCATCACTCGATGTCATGATTTCATCATATCCATTTGGTGTTGTTTTTTCACTGTTGAATCTTATTGCAAATGGACAAAAGTCAGCCAGCAAGTCACCGTCCATCAGTCAATTAGATATCATTCTGACACCAAACTGATACAAGCTGACACCACACCCACTTTTTCCAACTCGTTTAGAAGCCAACTATCACATATTTCAGAGCAGTTCCAAAATTCACAGCGCCTTCAGTTTAAACCATAATAAAAACATAAAACACGTACGTTTACCATTATACCATCCACCCATCTACCCATACCAATCTACCTATATACCCATCCAGCCATATACCCATCTACCTAACCACTCATATCACATTATACCATCCACCCATATACCATTATACCATCCACCCATCCTCCTATATATACCCATCAACCCATCAACCCACCCAACTACCCACCTAGCCATTTACCCATCCACCGATCCACACATCTAATCATCTACCAATATACCCATCCTCCCATCTACCTATCCACCCATATACCATTATACCATCCACCCATCTACCCATATACAAATCCACCAATATTCCCATATACCCATCCACCCATCTACCCATAAACCCATCCACCCATATAACCATCCACCCATCTACCCATAAACCCATCCACCCATCTACCTATCCACCGATCTACCCATATACAAATCCACCCATCTACCCAAGTATCTATCTACCCATCCTCCCATATACCCATCCAACAATCCAACCATATACCCATTGACCTATACACCCATTTACCTATCCACCCTGTATACCCATCTACCCATTTACGCATCCACCCATTTCTCCATCTACCCATCCACCCGCCTAGCCATCTATCCATTTATCCATCTATCCATCCTTCCAAAAACCCATCCACCCATCTACCCATCTAACTATCCACCAGCAACCCATCTTCCAACACACCCATCCTCCCGTATAACATCTAACCATCCACCAATCTACCAATATACCCATCCACCAATACACCCATCCACCCATAGACCCATCTACCTATCTACCCATATACCTAACCACCCATCTACCCATCTACCTACTCACCCATTCACCCATCCACCCATCTACCCATCTACCTATTCACCCATTCACCCATCTACCCATCTACCTATTCAGCCATTCACATATCCACCCATATACCCATCTACCCATATACCTATTCACCCATTCACACATCCACCCATATATCCATCTACCCAACCACCCATCTACCCATATACCTATTCACCCATCTACCATCATACCATCCACCAATCTACCCATATACATATCCACCCATATACCCATCCAACCATCCATACATCCACCCATATACCCAACCACCCATCTACCCATTCACCCATCCACACATCTACGTATCCACCCATATACCATTATACCCGCCACACATCTACCCATATACAAATCCATCCATCTACCCATCCAACCATCCACCCATAAACCTACCCACAAATATACCCATCTACCCATTTATCTATCCACCCATATATCCATCCACCCATCCAACCATAAACCCATATACCAATCCACCCATCCAACCATCTACCCATCTACCTATATACCATTATACCATCAACCCATATACCACTATACCCATCCAACCCGTCTACCCATCCACCCATCTATCCATTCAGCCATTAACCAATCTACCCATCTACATGTCCACCCATATACCTATGTACCCATGTATCTATCTACCCATCCTCCCATCTAGCCATATACCCATCTACCCTTCTAGCCATCCAACCATCCAACCATCTACCCATCTTCCCATCTATACATTTATCCATCTACACATCCTCCCATATACCCATCTACCCAGAAACCCATCCAGCCTTCTACCCATCCAACCATCCACCCATCCACCATTGCCTATCTACCCATCTACCCATCCTTCCATCCACCCATATACCATCCTCCCATCTACCCATCCACACATCTACCATGCACCCATCTATCCATGTACCCATGCACCCATCCACCCATGTACTCATGTACCTATTTACCTATGTACCCATCCACCCATAGACCCATCTACCCATGTACCCATCCTCCCATCTTCCCATATACCCATCTACCCATCTGCCCATCCACCCTTATGCCCATCTACACATCAAATCAAATCAAATGTATTTATATAGCCCTTCGTACATCAGCTGATATCTCAAAGTGCTGTACAGAAACCCAGCCTAAAACCCCAAACAGCAAGCAATGCAGGTGTAGAAGCACGGTGGCTAGGAAAAACTCCCTAGAAAGGCCAAAACCTAGGTGGAAACCTAGAGAGGAACCAGGCTATGTGGGGTGGCCAGTCCTCTTCTGGCTGTGCCGGGTGGAGATTATAACAGAACATGGCCAAGATGTTCAAATGTTCATAAATGACCAGCATGGTCCAATAATAATAATCACAGGCAGAACAGTTGAAACTGGAGCAGCAGCATGGCCAGGTGGACTGGGGACAGCAAGGAGTCATCATGTCAGGTAGTCCTGAGGCATGGTCCTAGGGCTCAGGTCCTCCGAGAGAGAGAAAGAAAGAGAGAAAGAGAATTAGAGAGAGCATACTTAAATTCACACAGGACACCGGATAGGACAGGAGAAGTACTCCAGATATAACAAACTGACCCTAGCCCCCGACACAAACTACTGCAGCATAAATACTGGAGGCTGAGACAGGAGGGGTCAGGAGACACTGTGGCCCCATCCAATGACACCCCGGACAGGGCCAAACAGGAAGATTATGACCCCACCCACTTTGCCAAAGCACAGCCCCCACGCCACTAGAGGAATATCTTCAACCACCAACTTACCATCCTGAGTATAGCCCACAAAGATCTCCGCCAAGGCACAGCCCAAGGGGGGGCGCCAACCCAGACAGGAAGATCACATCAGTGACTCAACCCACTCAAGTGACGCACCCCTCCTAGGGATGGTATGAAAGAGCCCTAGTAAGCCAGTGACTCAGCCCCTGTAATAGTGTTAGAGGCAGAGAATCCCAGTAGAAAGAGGGGAACCGGCCAGGCAGAGACAGCAAGGGCGGTCGTTGCTCCAGAGCCTTTCCGTTCACCTTCACACACCTGGGCCAGACTACACTCATTCATATGACCCACTGAAGAGATGAGTCTTCAGTAAAGACTTAAAGGTTGAGACCGAGTTTGCGTCTCTCACATGGGTAGGCAGACCATTCCATAAAAATTGAGCTCTATAGGAGAAAGCCCTGCCTCCAGCTGTTTGCTTAGAAATTTTAGGGACAATTAGGAGGCCTGCGTCTTGTGACCGTAGAGCACGTGTAGGTATGTACGGCAGGACCAAATCAGAGAGATAGGTAGGAGCAAGCCCATGTAATGCTTTGCAGGTTAGCAGTAAAACCTTGAAATCAGCCCTTGCCTTGACAGGAAGCCAGTGTAGGGAGGCTAGCACTGGAGTAATGTGATCAAATTGTTTAGTTCTAGTAAGGATTCTAGCAGCGTATTTAGCACTAACTGAAGTTTATTTAGTGCTTTATCCGGGTAGCCGGAAAGTAGAGCATTGCAGTAGTCTAACCTAGAAGTGACAAAAGCAAGGATTAATTTTTCTGCATCATATGGACAGAAAGTTTCTGATTTTTGCAATGTTACGTAGATGGAAAAAAGCTGTCCTTGAAACAGTCTTGATATGTTCTTCAAAAGAGAGATCAGGGTCCAGAGTAACGCCAAGGTCCTTCACAGTTTTATTTGAGATGACTGTACAACCATTAAGATTAATTGTCAGATTCAACAGAATATCTCTTTGTTTCTTGGGACCTAGAACAAGGATCTCTGTTTTGTCCAAGTTTAAAAGTAGAACGTTTGCAGCCATCCACTTCCTTATGTCTGAAACACATGCTTCTAGCGAGGGCAATTTTGGGGCTTCACCATGTTTCAGTGAAATGTACAGCTGTGTGTCATCCGCATAGCAGTGAAAGTTAACATTATGTTTTCGAATGTCATTTCCAAGAGGTAAAATATATAGTGAAAACAATAGTGGTCCTAAAATGGAACCTTGAGGAACACCGAAATTTACAGTTGATTTGTCAGAGGACAAACCATTCACAGAGACAAACTGATATCTTTCCGACAGATAAGATCTAAACCAGGCCAGAACTTGTCCGTGTAGACCAACTTGGGTTTCCAATCTCTCCAAAAGAATGTGGTGATCGATGGTATCAAAAGCAGCACTAAGGTCTAGGAGCACAAGGACAGATGCAGAGCCTCGGTCTGATGCCATTAAAAGGTAATTTATCACCTTCACAAGTGCAGTCTCCGTGCTATGATGGGGTCTAAAACCAGACTGGAGCATTTCGTATACCTTGTTTGTCTTCAGGAAGGCAGCGAGTTGCTGCGCAACAGCCTTTTCTAAAATGTTTGAGAGGAATGGAAGATTCGACATAGGCCGATTAGTTTTTTATATTTTCTGGGTCAAGGTTTGGCTTTTTCAAGAGAGGCTTTATTACTGCCACTTTTAGTGAGTTTGGTACACATGCGGTGGATAGAGAGCAGTTTATTATGTTCAACATAGGAGGGCCAAGCACAGGAAGCAGCTCTTTTAGTAGTTTACTTGGAATAGGGTCCAGTATGCAGCTTGAAGGTTTAGAGGCCATGTTAATTTTCATCATTGTGTCAAGAGATATAGTACTAAAACTCTTGAGTGTCTCTCTTGGTCCAAGGTCCTGGCAGAGTTGTGCAGACTCCAGACAACTGAGCATTGAAAGAATACGCAGATTTAAAGAGGAGTCCGTAATTTGCTTTCTAATAATCATGATATTTTCCTTAAAGAAGTTCATGAATTTATTACTGCTGAAGTGAAAGCCATCCTCTCTTGGGGAATGTTGCTTTTTAGTTAGCTTTGCGACAGTATCAAAAAGGAATTTCGGATTGTTCTTATTTTCCTCAATTCAGTTGGAAAAATAGGATGATCGAGCAGCAGTAAGTGCTCTTCGATACTGCACGGTACTGTCTTTCCAAGATAGTCGGAAGACTTCCAGTTTGGTGTGGCGCCATTTCCGTTCCAATTTTCTGGAAGCTTGCTTCAGAGCTCCGGTATTTTCGGTATACCAGGGAGCTAGTTTCTTATGAGAAATGTTTTTAGTTTTTAGGGGTGCAACTGCATCTAGGGTATTGTGCAAGGTTAAATTGAGGTTCTCAGTTAGGTGGTTAACTGATTTTTGTCCTCTGGCATCCTTGGGTAGACGGAGGGAGTCTGGAAGGACATCAAGGAATCTTTGTGTTGTCTGTGAATTTATAGCACGACTTTTGATGTTCCTTGGTTGGGGTCTGAGCAGATTATTTGTTGCAATTGCAAAAGTGATAAAATGGTGGTCCGAGAGTCCAGGATTATGAGGAAAAACATTAAGATCCACAACATTTATTCCATGGGACAAAACTAGGTCCACAGTATGACTGTGACAGTGAGTGGGTCCAGAGACATGTTGTACAAAACCCACTGAGTCCGAAAGCCTTTTGGAGTGGGTCTGTGGACTTTTCCATGTGAATATTAAAGTCACCAAAGATTATAATATTGTCTGCTATGACTACAAGGTCCGATAGGAATTCAGGGAACTCAATGAGGAATGCTGTATATGGCCCAGGATGCCTGTAAACAGTAGATAAAAAGTGATTGAGTAGGCTGCATAGATTTCATGACTAGAAGCTCAAATTTGTAAATTGAAATTTGCTATTGTAAATGTTAGCAACACCTCCGCCTTTGCGGGATGCACGTGGGATATGGTCACTAGTGTAGCCAGGAGGTAAGGCCTCATTTAACACAGTAAATTCATCAGTCTTAAGCAATGTTTCAGTCAGGCCAATCACATCAAGATTATGATCAGTGATTAGTTCATTGACTATAATTGCCTTTAAAGTAAGGGATCTAACATTAAGTAGCCCTATTTTGAGATGTGAGGTATCATGATCTCTTTCAATAATGACAGGAATGGAGGTCTTTATCCTAGTGAGATTGCTAAGGCGAACACCGCCATGTTTAGTTTTGCCCAACCTAGGTCGAGGCACAGACACGTTCTCAATGGGGATAGCTGAGCTAACTACACTGACTGTGCTAGTGGCAGACTCCACCATGCTGGCTGCCTGGCTAACAATCTGCTGCCTGGCCTGCACCCTATTTCATTGTGGAGCTAGAGGAGTTAGAGCCCTGTCTATGTTGGTAGATAAGATGAGAGCACCCCTCCAGCTAGGATGGAGTCCGCAGGTCAGGCTTGGTCCTGTTGGTCCTGTTTGTGGATGAGTCCCAGAAAGAGGGACAATTATCTACAAATTCAATATTTTGGGAGAAAACAGTTTTCAACCAGCGATTGAGTTGTGAGACTCTGCTGTAGAGCTCATCACTCCCCCTACCTGGGAGGGGGCCAGAGAAAATTACTCGATGCCGACACACCTTTCTAGCTGATTTACACGCTGAAGCAATGTTGTGCTTGGTGATCTCTGACTGTTTCAATATCTCTACACTCTCTACACTCTACAGTTTTAGTGCGAAGCTTCGGCGTCTCAGACCCCATAACGGGAGGACTAGAGACAAGAGAAGGCTCGGCCTCTGACTCCGACTCGTTGCTTAATGGGGAAAAGCGGTTGAAAGTTTGTCGGCTGAATGAGCGACACCGGTTGATCATTCCTACAGCATTTCCCTCCAGAAACCGTGAGAAAGTTGTCCGGCTGCGGGGACTGTGCCAGGGGATTTATACTACTATCTGTACTTACTGGTGGCACAGACGCTGTTTCATCCTTTCCTACACTGAAATCACCCTTGCCTAATGATTGCGTCTGAAGCTGGGCTAGCAGCATAGCTATCCTCGCCGTAAGGCGATCGTTCTCCTGTATATTTTTTTTAATTTTTTTAATTTTATTTCACCTTTATTTAACCAGGTAGGCTAGTTGAGAACAAGTTCTCATTTGCAACTGCGACCTGGCCAAGATAAGGCATAGCAGTGTGAACAGACAACACAGAGTTACACATGGAGTAAACAATTAACAAGTCAATAACACAGTAGAAAAAAGGGGAGTCTATATATACATTGTGTGCAAAAGGCATGAGAAGATAGGCAAATAATTACAATTATGCAGATTAACACTGGAGTGATAAATGATCAGATGGTTATGTACAGGTAGAGATATTGGTGTGCAAAAGAGCAGAAAAATAAATAAATAAAAACAGTATGGGGATGAGGTAGGTGAAAATGGGTGGGCTATTTACCAATAGACTATGTACAGCTGCAGCGATCGGTTAGCTGCTCAGATAGCAGATGTATTATGAGTACAGCGACTGCAATTAGAAGGCATCATGTTAATGTTACTACTTAGCTTCGGCTGTTGGAGGTCCTAACGAACCATGTCCAGATAAAGCGTCCGGATCACTTCAACTCAAAAGTTGAATGAAAAAAAAAAAGTTGAGGGAAAAAAGAAAAAAAAAACTGGTAATTAAAAAGTAAAAACCATAAAGTTCTCAGGTGGCAAAGTAAGTAAACAAAACGCACAGCAACACGTAAACAAGTCTGCAAGTTGTGACCGGAAATTCACCATCCATCTATCTACCCATCCATCCATCTACCCATCCATCCATCTAACCATCCATCCATATACCCATCCATCCATCCATCCATCCATCCTAACCATCCATCCATATACCCATCCATCCATCCATCCATCCATCCATCCATCCATCCATCCATCCATCTATCCATCCATCCATCCATCCATATACCCATCCATCCATCTACCCATCCATCCATCTACCCATCCATCCATATACCATCCATCCATCTACCTATCCATCCATCTACCCATCCATCCATCTACCCATCCATCCATCTACCCATCCATCCATCTACCCATCCATCCACCTACCCATCCATCCACCTACCCATCTAGCCATATATCCATCCATATACTCATCCATCCATACACCCATATATCCATCTATATACCCATCCATCCATCTACCCATCCATCCATCTACCCATCCATCTATATACCCATCCATCCATATACCCATCCATCCATCTACCCATCCATCCATCTACCCATCCATCCATCTACCCATCCATCTATATACCCATCCATCCATCTACCCATCCATCTATATACCCATCCATCCATCTACCCATCCATCCATCTACCCATCCATCTATATACCCATCCATCCATCTACCCATCCATCCATCTACCCATCCATCTATATACCCATCCATCCATCTACCCATCCATCCATCTACCCATCCATCCATCTACCCATCCATCTATATACCCATCCATCCATATACCCATCCATCCATCTACCCATCCATCCATCTACCCATCCATCTATATACCCATCCATCCATCTACCCATCCATCCATCTACCCATCCATCTATATACCCATCCATCCATCTACCCATCCATCTATATACCCATTCATCCATATACCCATCCATCCATCTACCCATCCATCCATCTACCCATCCATCTATATACCCATCCATCCATATACCCATCCATCCATCTACCCATCCATCCATCTACCCATCCATCCATATACCCATCCATCCATCTACCCATCCATCCATCTACCCATCCATCCATCTACCCATCCATCTACCTACCCATCCATCCACCTACCCATCTAGCCATATATCCATCCATCTACTCATCCATCCATATACCCATATATCCATCTATATACCCATCCATTCATCTACCCATCCATCCATCTACCCATCCATCCATCTACCCATCCATCCATATACCCATATATCCATCCATATACCCATCCATCCATCTACCCATCCATCCATCTACCCATCCATCCATATACCCATCCATCCATCTACCCATCCATCCATCTACCCATCCATCCATATACCCATCCATCCATCCATCCATCCATCCATCCATCCATCCATATACCCATTTACCCATCTAGCCATCTACCCATCCATCCATATACCCATCCATCCATCCATCCATCCATCCATATACCCATATACCCATCTAGCCATATACCCATCCATCCATATACCCATATACCCATCCATCCATCCATCTACCCATCATCCATCCATCCATCTACCCATCCATCCATCTACCCATCCATCCATATACCCATCCATCCATATACCCATCCATCCATCTACCCATCCATCCATATACCCATCCATCCATCTACCCATCCATCCATCTACCCATCCATCCATATACCCATCCATCCATATACCCATCCATCCATATACCCATCCATCCATCTACCCATCTAGCCAGATACCCATCCATCCATTCAGGCTGAAATGGCCTCAGGAATGGCTTCCCTGATCATTAGCAAGGTCACTATTAATTACTCACAATGTCTCTGTTTATATTTATCCAATGGGGAAACAACTTTTTTGTTTAATTATTCTCCCTCTTCACACGTTATAAATCAGCAGCATTGCTTGTTGTCTGAGAAATGGAGTCTTCATTGATTTTGGGATGGATTTAATAACCCTCTTCAACAAGCGTAGAAAATCACTTCACAGCGGTGTAAATGAAGGTCTGGGCTTGGATGTAATCAGAGGCACATTAGAGTAGACTTTCAGGTCATAGACTTTAAGTGTTGCTGCTCTGTTTCAAAGAGCCAAGATATTTATTAGAGGAGTTTGTTTACAAAAGCAAGCTGCTAATGTGAGTTTGGTGTGTGTGTCCGTGTGTGTGTGTTTGTGTGTGTGCATGCGCGTGCACATGTGTGTGTATGTGCGTGCCCGTGCACATGTGTTGATAAGTAGAAGCTCATATTCTAGCCAGCTTTGCTATGCTATGCTATGCTATGCTATGCTATGCTATGCTATGCTATGCTCAGTCCCCTGTGCCTGTCTGTGTTGGCTGACTGTCGTCTACCAAGTAAACTATCACCAGCAGTCACGGGCTTGATTGCTGGAGCAACACCATTCAATCCCCCTCGGGGGGGAGGGGAGTCCAGAAATATCCACCGTCAGACTCGGATTCAACTACTGTTCGAAATCATTCCAGATACTTTAGCTGTGCTTGATTGAGCTTGTCTGGCTTTAATAGACCAACAGAATAGTTCAAAAATGGCTAAATGTGTCACTCCAGGCAGCCTGAAGCAACGTCTTATACACATCCATAGCTGTGATGTGTTAGAGCTATCTCGAACACGTACTGACTGTTTGATCACAGCTTGATGTCTCCGCGTGAGAATCTAATTAGAGGCGACGACAACTTTACTCTGCCAACACACATTTCCCCGTGGTCTGTTTCTCTGCGTTCCTTCCCAGTTCCCCACACAGACATAGGGGCTGCGTGGCTGCCAGGCGTTCATTTATAATGTACCTTGAATTTCCGTTGGGTTGACTTTTTGTCTCTGCTTTATCTTCCCCTTCTCGTTTCAACCCCACTTTACATTTTCAGCTTTAGGAGATGAGCAGAGAGCCAAAGACAGCTGTCTCTTTACTTAGTGATTGTCTGTACTGGGATGTGATTCACTGGGATGTGATTCACTGGGATGTGATTCACTGGGATGTGATTCACTGGGATGTGATTCACTGGGATGTGATGCACTGGGATGTGATGCACTGGGATGTGATGCACTGGGATGTGATGCACTGGGATGTGATTCACTGGGATGTGATGCACTGCCTGATTTCACATCACGCAAACATTGACCAGGTGCTTTGCAAAACACTCCCTCCCTCCCTTCCTCCCTCCCTCCCTCACATCCCACCCACCCTCCCTCCCTCCCTCCCACCCTCCCTCCCTCCCTCCCACCCACCCTCCCTCCCTCCCTCCCTCCCTCCCTCCCTCCCTCCCTCCCTCCCTCCCTCCCTCCCACCCTCCATCCCTCCCTCCCTCCGCTCCCTCCCTCCCTCCCTCCCTCTCTCGCTCCCTCTCGCTTCCTCTCCCTCCCTCCCTCCCTCCCTCCCTCCCTCCCTCCCTCCCTCCATCCCTCCCTCCCTCTCTCGCTCCCTCTCGCTCCCCCTCCCTCCCTCCCTCCCTCGCTCCCTCCCTCCCTCTCTCGCTCTCTCCCTCCCACCCTCCCTCCCTCACCATGTTTCACACTATCAGGCAGACTTGTACCATACTTTGCTGTGTCTGACAATTTCCTTCCACATATTCATTTCTGGCATGGTGTCAACAACTGTGGTGGATACGTAACCAGACTACGTAACCAGACTACGTAACCAGACTAGAGTCCTGAATGGGTCCGTTCTTTTGGGGCCGCACCTGTCCTGCGCCGGCCAAACAGAAATCATGCCATGAATTCAAAAACGATAGGCCTATCTTCTTATTTTCGTAACGTGATGTGGCACATAGATGGCTCAAATCACTTCAAAAAAGAGCCTTCTAATCAAATAGTTTAATTGAAACTTAAATTTAAGAAAAATCCCAGAATCTAACAGGCTATAAAAAAATCCCAGATTTGAATAGGCCGCAGACTTTTACCAGTCACATAGGTTTGAACTTTATACGGCATGCGTGTGAGCTACATGTAAATCAGGGGGTCGGCAACAGGGGTGCCCCCCCCCCAAAAAAAAGTTTTTTTTATATAAAAACATTTTTTTATACAAAGTTTGATTTTGTGGGGTGATCGTGTCTCAACAAGTTATACAATTATAGTTATTTTACAAATACAATTTCTTGTTGTGCTTAGTTGTTGTCAGTTTGTACAAATTATTATAATTATTATAATTATGTTCCAGCCCCCGTGACCATCCACTCATACAAAACAATTCCTGCAGCATAATCTAGTTACCTACTCCTGGTCTAAACGAAGGAAAGACTGATTTCATCTTGTAATTATCTGATAATTAACTGAATTATCGTAAACAAACACTGAGTGTAAAAAATAAAATAAAAATGTTTCCTTGACATAGACTGAACAGCTATGATCCCTTATTGATGTCACTTGTTAAATCCACTTCAGATCAGTGTAGATGAAGGGAAGGAGACAGGTTAAAGAAGGATTTTTAAGCCAATGGAGACATGGATTGTGTATGTGTGCCATTTAGAGGGTGAGGGGGCAAGACAATATATTTAAGTGCCTTTTGAAGGGGGTATGGAATAAGGTACCAGGCGCACCGGTTTGTGTCAAGAACTGCACCACTGCTGGGGTTTTCACGCTCAACAGTCCCAATTCAGGACAAACTGTAGACCCTCTTTAGTCTCCTCTACAACACAAGGTAGAACCTCTTTAGTCTCCACTACATCGCGAGGTAGAACCTCTTTAGTCTCCACTACATCGCAAGGTAGAACCTCTTTAGTCTCCACTACATCGCAAGGTAGAACCTCTTTAGTCTCCACTACATCGCAAGGTAGAACCTCTTTAGTCTCCACTACATCGCAAGGTAGAACCTCTTTAGTCTCCACTACATCCCAAGGTAGAACCTCTTTAGTCTTCACTACATCCCGAGGTAGAACCTCTTTATTCTTCACTACATCACAAGGTAGAACCTCTTTAGTCTCCACTACATCGCAAGGTAGAACCTCTTTAGTCTCCACTACATCGCAAGGTAGAACCTCTTTAGTCTCCACTACATCGCAAGGTAGAACCTCTTTAGTCTTCACTACATCCCAAGGTAGAACCTCTTTATTCTTCACTACATCCCGAGGTAGAACTTCGTTATTCTTCACTACATCACAAGGTAGAACCTCTTTAGTCTTCACTACATCCCGAGGTAGAACTTCTTTATTCTTCACTACATCACAAGGTAGAACCTCTTTAGTCTTCTACATCCCGAGGTAGAACTTCTTTATTCTTCACTACATCACAAGGTAGAACCTCTTTAGTCTTCACTACATCCCGAGGTAGAACTTCTTTATAGTCGTGACCATGTCCAACAGGATGGTTAATACTTAGTCAACGATCAGAAGGTCCCACTTACACCACCTCTCGTCATACTTAATGTATTGGGGCGGCAGGGTAGCCTAGTGGTTAGCGTTGGACTAGTAACCGGAAGGTTGCAAGTTCAAACCCACTAGCTGGCAAGGTACAAATCTGTCGTTCTGCCCCTGAACAGGCAGTACCCACGGCCTGTTTCCTAGGCTGTCATTGAAAATAAGAATTTCTTCTTAACTGACTTGCCTATTTAAATAAAGGTAAAATATATATATTTTTTAAATCCCTCAATAGATCTACTAGATACTTCATTATGAATGATAAAAATGCAAACGACTGCTCAGAGAGTCAGTTAACTCCTTCAGATAGAGAATACTGAGTCCCAAATGGGACCCTATTACCTACACTACGTTCAATCAGAAACATATGGTCTAAAGTAGGGGCACTAAATAAGGAACAGGGTGCCATTTATGATGCACTCGAGGTCATTTCACCTTCTGTAATTACAGGTTGATGAAAAGCTCCACTCATATTTAATGCAAAATAAATGGTGTTCTTCTTGCGAAGTAGCACCTGAGTACTGAAGTGGAAAGAGGAAAATAATGTAGAAGGTCATTAAACATTTGACAATACTGCCTTAGCACTTTACAGCAGAGTAGCTGATTATTTATGAGACACTTGGTTGTCAGAGAGCGGTTGTACTTTAGACACATTAATAACAAACCCACACACACGTGCAGACGCACTCGCGCGCGCGCACACACACACACACACACACACACACACACACTATGAACTGTAGTCGTGACAGTTCATCTACTGCTCTTTCAGGTTTTTGAATACTCTGTGTTTCCCCCTGACTGTTTAACCCATTCATCATTATTCAGCTTTCCTCTTTAACACAAATTGAGTCAGAGTTTCTCAATGAGTCTCATGAGAGACATTAGTACAGTTTTTTTTTACAATCACTTTGGCACTGATTTCAGAAACGTGTGGTCATCTTTCAAAACTCTGGACACAAAACTCAAAACGGTCATCACTTGTAACACAGGCTGTCCAATGTTCAAAACATTGTATTGTGCATTCATATATTTAAAGAAACGTTGCACTTGCAGAATCATTGGTTCAAATAACTCATTTATCATGAAATACCATAGGAACATTCATTTAGATCAGCCACACACAAGACACACAAGATAGTTTCACTGTGTAGTTGTTCATACAATCATTAAATATTGTAGTACAGAATATGTGATACATGTCTCATTATGGTACTCCACGTAAATACATCACTGTAAAAGGACAAGTAGAGAGAATACTACAAACACAGTGGAATCATTGAACAAAATATGAAATGTATTTATGAAAAACAAAATAACAACGTAGGTTTCTTTGAATCATAACAAAACTAATTAGCTACAAAAAAAGAAAAAAACTACAGTAAAACATCAACTGCAGTGTTCCTCACCTGGCTTACTGTAAAACATCACTGCAGTGTTCCTCACCTGGCTTACTGTAAAACATCACTGCAGTGTTCCTCACCTGGCTTACTGTAAAACATCACTGCAGTGTTCCTCACCTGGCTTACTGTAAAACATCACTGCTGTGTTCCTCACCTGGCTTACTGTAAAACATCACTGCTGTGTTCCTCACCTGGCTTACTGTAAAACATCACTGCAGTGTTCCTCACCTGGCTTACTGTAAAACATCACTGCAGTGTTCCTCACCGATCTTACTGTAAAAATAAAAACAAAGGATTGATTACTGTACTTCTATATTTCCATCAATCCTGTCTTGTGGATTTGGCCACAGGTTCTCATCCACATCACAATGGATGTTTTCATTAGCCAAACATCTTGGGAAGAATCTTCGGGCATGGCCAATCCAGGCCTGACACTGGTCTGCCGTGATGTCATTGCATGGTGAATCCATGGCCTGGAGAAGGGTGGCTTGTTCGTGAGAACGCCTATCATATACCTTCCACCTTCCATGTGGAGAAAAAATGGTCAATCGGGTTAAGGAAAGGAGAGTATGAGGGTAAGTACAGGGTGGTAAATTGTGGATGGGCCTGAAACCATGCTTGCACCATTTTGAGCATGGTGGAACCTGACATTATCCTACACAATGACATAGGTCACGCCATCAGCTCTACAGACCTGCTTTATCTCATCAAGGAAGGTTACACAAGGAGAGCTGCATTATATGATCCAATACGAGGCCTGCGTCCCACCACACCATCTTCCGATATGTTGCCCGCTGGCCAATGAAATTCCGACCTCTCCTTTTTGTCTTGGCCAGTTTGAAGCCTGCCTCATCCAAAAAGAGGAATTGTGTGATCGTTTTCGTCAGCATCCAGCTCCATCACCCTCTAAAAATACATTTTGGAAAGAGAATTATTGATTTTTTGGTGGGAATTTTTTCACAACAGTCATCTTGAAACGGAACATACCTGAACATACTCAGTTCTCAGTTACTTCACTCTGTCTACATTTCTTTCCAAAGGCACAAGGTACAGCTGTTTTAGAGACACCTGGTGCCTTTTCAGCATGCCTGCAATAGTCGGCAAACTTATGGCTTCCACATTGTTGAACATGTCGTCATTGTCCAAGATGTGCTGCTGAATTTCTGTAAGAAGAATATAATTTCTGGCCCGAACAAAATTGACCACAGCCCGCTCTTGTTGGTCAGTCAGAATTTTCCCTCTGCCTCCCCCTATTTGGCCTAGTCTCAATTCTGCAGGGAAAATTACAGTAAGAACACATTTAGTCACATCACCTACTCTGTGGTACACATTGTCATGCAGTATACAGTCATTTGACAATTAGCCTAATGTTTAGTGCATGCTGAAGACTTACCGGTTCTCATTGCGTAAAGTTCTGATTGAGGCCACGGGTTGATCTTCTGAGGTTTGGTTGAATCATTGTAGCTGCCTCAGTCATTGTCATGCCATGATTTACGACATGGTCTACAGCTATTGCTTGGATTTCATTGGACACTCTTTGCTGTTGCTGCCGCTGCCTTGGTCCGTGGCCTTGTCGTCAACCACGTTCCCCACAGCTCTCCAACGAGGCCCACGACCACCTCTCAGAAGGGGTGCTTGTCCTCTACCACGTTCCCCACAGCTCTCCAACGAGGCCCACGACCACCTCTCAGAAGGGGTGCTTGGTCCGTGTCCTTGTCGTCAACCACATTCTCCCACACCTCTCAAACGAGGCCCACGACCACCTCTCAGAAGGGGTGCTTGGTCCGTGACCTTGTCGTCAACCACGTTCCCCACAGCTCTCCAACGAGGCCCACGACCACCTCTCAGAAGGGGTGCTTGGTCCGTGTCCTTGTCGTCAACCACATTCCCCCACACCTCTCAAACGAGGCCCACGACCACCTCTCAGAAGGGGTGCTTGGTCCGTGACCTTGTCGTCAACCACGTTCCCCACAGCTCTCCAACGAGGCCCACGACCACCTCTCAGAAGGGGTGCTTGGTCCGTGACCTTGTCGTCAACCACGTTCCCCCACACCTCTCAAACGAGGCCCACGACCACCTCTCAGAAGGGGTGCTTGTCCTCTGCCATTCCTTTCACCACCACGTCTTCCTCGTCTTCCTCGTCTTCCTCCTCCCACTGCTTGACCTCTATTGTGACCTGGATCACCTGCCGGCTCCTTGTTATCACTATGTTGTTGTAGGTGGATACCACTCATTTCACTATACAGCTCCATGATATCACTATGTTGTTGTAGGTGGATACCACTCAGTTCGCTATACAGCTCCATGTTATCACTATGTTGTTGTAGGTGGATACCACTCAGTTCACTATACACCTCCACTATACAGCTCCATGTTATCTCTACGTTGTTGTAGGTGGATACCACTCAGTTCACTATACAGCTCCATGATATCACTATGTTGTTGTAGGTGGATACCACTCAGTTCACAATACAGCTCCATGATATCACTATGTTGTTGTAGGTGGATACCACTCAGTTCACTATATACTCATACCCCAAGGTGAAATCAATCACTAGTAACGAGTTGGCAGTATTGGAAAAGCAATTAGAAGGGCCTGCATACATACACTCAATGGCCACTTTATTAGGTACACCTGTGTGTTATTAACGCAATTAGTCTGTTCCTTCAAACAGCGAATCATGTGGCTGCCTACAACTCAATAGATAGAGTAGAGAGCTTTAGTTGTTGTTCGACCAAACATTAGAACGGGCAAGATGCGTAATCTAAGCAACTTTGACCGTTGTATGATTGTTGATGCCACACATGCTGGTTCCAGCATCTCAGAAACAGCTGCCCTCCTGGGATTGTTACGCACTACAGTCTCCAGAGTTTACAGAGAATGGTGTGATAAACCAAACACATTCAGTGAGCGGCAGTTCTGTGGGCAAAAACACCTTGTTAATGAGAGAGGTCAGAGGAGAATGTCCAGACTCATTCAAGCTAACAGAAACACCTTGTTAGTGAGAGAGGTCAGAGGAGAATGTCCAGACTCATTCAGGATAACAGAAACACCTTGTTAATGAGAGAGGTCAGAGGAGAATGTCCAGACTCATTCAGGATAACAGAAAGGCCACACATGCTCAAATAACAGCTGTTTAAAACAGTGGTGTGCAGAAGAGCATCTCTTAACGTACAACACCGTGAATAATTCAGGCTGTTGTGGAGGCAAAAGGGGGTCCTACCCAGTACTAGATAGGTGTACCTAGTAAAGTGGCCGGTGAGTGTACAGTAATGTCAAATCATGAAAACATGGTCTGGAAAAGTAGTACATGGAACCATAGAGACAGTGATAAAGAATGATGATGAAATATTACATCCATAGATAATGTAGCCCAATTGGTTCATGTTCTACGGTAATTGGGGTCAATGGATCTCGTTATCCTGAAACTTTCATGATCTAAACATGGAATATTGTTTGTCGGTTTCCATTAAACTATGCATTAAGAGTAATGCAACAGTTACTTATCATTTTGAGCAGTTGTATCAATTGATAGTTAGTTGAAATGAATAGACAGTCATCTCAGATGTAATGTGTGAATTGCGTTTTGAAATGGTTATACTTTGATGTTAAGTTGTGTTATTTTGAACAGGTGATTTTAGTTCAACTAACAAATGAGCTTAGCTGTATGTCTATTGTATAGTGTTTAGAGTTTAAAAAAAATTGCATTTTGATCATCGGTTGTGAGTTTTGTGTCTAGAGTTTTGAAAAATGAAATTAGTGCCAAAGTGATTGTAAAAAACTCTACATACATTATTATAGACATTATTATATTACATTATTAAAGACATTATTATTCTACATTAATATAGACATTATTACAAACATTATTATATTACATTATTAAAGACATTATTATTCTACATTATTGTATTACATAATTATAGACATTATTATATTACATTATTATAGACCTTATATACATTATTATATTACATTATTATAGACATTATAGATATTATTGTATTATGTTAGTATAGACATTTTATAGATATTATTATAGACATTATTGTAGACATTATCATAGACATTATTATATTACATTATTATAGACATTGTTATTCTACATTAATGTAGACATTATTATAGACATTATTATATTACATTATTATAGACATTATCATGTACATGATTATATTACCTTATTATAGACATTTCATAGACAGAGATGACTGCCTCGCTTCGCGTTTCTAGGAATATATGCAGTATTTTGTTTTTTTATGTGTTATTTCTAACATTGGACCCCAGGTAATCTTAGGTTTCATTACATACAGTCGGGAAGCACTACTGAATATAAGAGCAACGTCAACTCACCATCAGTACGACCAGGAAAATGACTTCCCCGAAGCAGATCCTGTCTTCTGCCTTCCACCCAGGACAACGGAATGGATCCCAACCTGCGACCCAAAACAAAGACGTCGTAAAAGAGGGAAACGAAGCGGTCTTCTGGTCAGGCTCCGGAGACGGGCACATCGCACACCACTCCCTAGCATACTACTCGCCAATGTCCAGTCTCTTGACAACAAGGTTGATGAAATCCGAGCAAGGGTAGCATTCCAGAGGGACATCAGAAACTGTAACGTTCTTTGCTTCATGGAAACATGGCTCACTCGAGAGACACTATCGGAGTCGGTGCAGCCAGCTGGTTTCTTCACGCATCGCACTGACAGAAACAACCATCTTTCTGGTCAGAAGAAGGGCGGGTGGGTATGCCTTATGATTAATGAGACGTGGTGTGAACATAACAACATACAGGAACTCAAGTCCTTCTGTTCACCTGACTTAGAATTCCTCACAATCAAATGTCGACCGCATTATCTACCAAGGGAATTCTCTTAGATTATAATCACAGCCGTATATATTCCCCCCCAAGCAGACACATCGATGGCCCTGAACAAACTTTATTTGACTTTGCAAACTGGAAACCACATATCCTGAGGCTTTATTCATTGTAGCTGGGGATTTTAACAAGGCTAATCTGAAAACAAGACTCCCTAAATTGTATCAGCATATCGATTGCACAACCAGGGCTGGTAAAACCTTGGATCATTGCTATTCTAACTTCCGCAATGCATATAGGGCCTCCCCCGCCCTCCTTTTGTAAAAGCTGACCAAGACTCCATTTTGTTGCTTTCAGCCTACAGATAGAAACTAAAACAAGAAGCTCCCTCGCTCAGGTCTGTTCAACACTGGTCCGACCAATCTGATTCCACGCTACAAGACTGCTTCAATCACGTGGACTGGGATATGTCCCGCATTGCCTCCAACAACAACATTGACGAATACGCTGATTTGGTGAGCAAGTTCATTAGAAAGTGCATTGACGATGTCGTTCCCATAGCAACGATTAAAACATTCCCAAACCAGAAACCGTGGATTGATGGCAGCATTTGCGTGAAACTGAAAGCACAAACCACTGCTTTTAACCAGGGCAAGGTGACCGGAAACATGACTGAATACAAACAGTGTAGCTATTCCCTCCGCAAGGCAATCAAACAAGCTAAGTGTCAGTATAGAGTCAAAGTAGAGTCTCAATTCAACGGCTCAGACACAAGAGGTATGTGGCAGGGTCTACAGTCAATCACGGATTACAAAAAGAAAACCAGCCCCATCACGAACCAGGATGTCTTGCTCCCAGGCAGACTAAATCACTTTTTTTCCCGCTTTGAGGACAGTTCAGTGCCACTGACACGGCCCGCAACCAAAACAAATGGACCCTCCTTCACTGCAGCCGACGTGAGTAAAACGTTTAAACGTGTTAACCCCAGCAAGGCTGCAGGCCCAGACGGCATCCCCAGAACATGCGCAGACCAGCTGGCTGGTGTGTTTATGGACGTATTCAATCAATCCTTATCCCAGTCCCCTGTTCCCACATGCTTCAAGAGGGCCACCATTGTCCCTGTTCCCAAGAAAGCTAAGGTAACTGAGCTAAACGACTACCGTAGCACTCACTTCCGTCATCATGAAGTGCTTTGAGAGACTAGTCAAGGACAATATCACCTCCACCCTACCTGACACCCTAGACCCACTCCAATTTGCTTACCGCCCAAATAGGTCCACAGAAGACGCAATCTCAGCCACACTGCCCTGACCCATCTGGACAAGAGGAATACCTATGTGAGAATGCTGTTCATTGACTACAGCTCAGCATTTAACACCATAGTACCCTCCAAACTCGTCATCAAGCTTGAGACCCTGGGTCTCGACCCCGCCCTGTGCAACTGGGTACTGGACTTCCTGACGGGCCACCCCCAGGTGGTGAGGGTAGGTAACAACATCTCCACCCCACTGATCCTCAACACTGGGGCCCCACAAGGGTGTGTTCTGAGCCCTCTCCTGTACTCCCTGTTCACCCACGACTGCGTGGCCATGCACGCCTCCAACTCAATAATCAAGTTTGTGGACGACACTACAGTGGTAGGCTTGATTACCAACAACGACGAGACGGCCTACAGGGAGGAGGTGAGGGCCCTCGAAGTGTGGTGTCAGGAAAATAACCTCACACTCAACATCAACAAAACAAAGGAGATGATTGTGGACTTCAGGAAACAGCAGAGGGAGCACCCCCCTATCCACATCGATGGGACAGTAGTGGAGAGGGTAGTAAGTTTTAAGGTCCTCGGCGTACACTTCACGGACAAACTGAATTGGTCCACCCACACAGACACTTTGGTGAAGAAGGCGCAGCAGCGCCTCTTCAACCTCATGAGGCTGAAGAAATTTGCCTTGTCACCAAAAGCACTCACAAACTTCTACAGATGCACAATCGCGAGCTTCCTGTCGGGCTGTATCACCACCTGGTACGGCAACTGCTGCGACCACAACCGTAAGGCTCTCCAGAGGGTAGTGAGGTCTGCACAACGCATCACCGGGGACAAACTACCTGCCCTCCAGGACACCTACACCACCCGATGACACAGGAAGGCCATAAAGATCATCAAGGACAACAACCACCCGAGCCACTGCCTGTTCACCCCGCTATCATCCAGAAGGCGAGGTCAGTACAGGTGCATCAAAGCAGGGACCGAGAGACTGAAAAACATCTTCTATCTCAAGGCCATCAGACTGTTAAACAGCCACCACTAACATTGAGTGGCTGCTGCCAACACACTGACTGAACTCCAGCCACTTTAATAATGGGAATTGATGGAAATTGATGTAAAATATATCACTAGCCACTTTAAACAATTCTACTTAATATAATGTTTACATAGCCTACATTACTCATCTCACATGTATATGTATATACTGTACTCTATCATCTACTGCATCTTTATGTAATACATGTATCACTAGCCACTTTAAACTATGCCACTTTGTTTACATACCCTACATTACTCATCTCATATGTATATACTGTACTCTATATCATCTACTGCATCTTTATGTAATACATGTATCACTAGCCACTTTAAACTATGCCACTATGTTTACATACTCATCTCATATGTATATACTGTACTCGACACCATCTACTGCATCTTGCCTATGGTTTTCTGTACCATCACTCATTCATATATCTTTATGTACATATTCTTTATCCCTTTACACTTGTGTGTGTATAAGGTAGTCGTTTTGGAATTGTTAGGTTAGATTACTCGTTAGTTATTACTGCATTGTCGGAACTAGAAGCACAAGCATTTCGCTACACTCGCATTAACATCTGCTAACCATGTGTATGTGACAAATACATTTGATTTGATTCGATTACATTATTATAGACATGATTATATTACATTATTATATACATGAACTTGTACATTATTACAGACATTATTATATTACATATTATATACATTTTCATTCGTAGTTTTATAGACATAATTATAGACATTTTCATGTACATAATTATAGACATTATTATGTTACATTATTACAGACATTATCATATACGGTATCATAGACAAAATTATATTACATTATTACAGACATTATCATGTACATTAGCATATACATTATCATGTAGATTATTGTAGACATTATCATGTACATTATTATAGACATTATTATATTACATTATTACAGACATTATCATATACATTATATAGACATTATTATATTACATTATTACAGACATTATCATATACATTATTACAGACATTATTATATACATTAAGGCAGCCCTCCGCATCTCTCTGATTCAGAGGGGTTGGGTTAAATGTGGAAGACAGATGCTACTGAGCCAGATGTCTGTGTGTCAGGGGAGAAGCTCCAGCTGGTATCTGATGCTACTGAGCCAGATGTCTGTGTGTCAGGGGAGAAGCTCCAGGTGGTATCTGATGCTACTGAGCCAGATGTCTGTGTGTCAGGGGAGAAGCTCCAGGTGGTATCTGATTTTAAGTACCTTGGCATCATACTTGATTCCAACCTCTCTTTTAAAAAGCATGTGAAAAAGGTCATTCAAATATCCAAATTCAACCTAGCTAATTTCCGATTTATACGAAATTGTTTGACTACAGAGGTAGCAAAACTGTACTTCAAATCTATGATACTCCCCCACTTAACATACTGCTTGACTAGTTGGGCCCAAGCTTGCTGTACAACATTAAGACCTATTCAGTCTGTCTACAAACAGGCTCTCAAGTGCTTGATAGGAAGCCCAATAGCCATCATCACTGTTACATCCTCAGAAAGCTTGAGCTCTTGAGTTGGGAAAATATTGTGCAATACATCGATGCATGTCTTGTATTCAAGATCCTAAATGGCCTGGCTCCTCCCCCTCCACTCAGTATTTCTGTTAAACAGAAAACCCAAACATATGGCAGCAGATTCACAAGGTCTGCCATGAGAGGTGACTGTATAGTTCCCTTAAGGATAAGCACCTTTAGTAAATCCGGGGGTTTGGGGCTAGCTCCTCCTTAGAAGCGTTGACTTTTAATACGTGCGTGTGTTTGATGGATTTCACCAGCTACCAGACTGTGATGACACTCCTTCAGCCAGACTGTGGTAAAGTTGTGTCAGCTGGTGTTGATTGTGTTTGTATGCATTCTGTTTGATCTGCTAGCTGCATGACACACACACACACACAGACACACACACACACACACACACACACACACACACGCGCATCCATCCCTCCCTGTCTGCCTTGTTGTAACAGGATGCAGGCCACAGTCTTTGATTGTCACAGGGTTCCAGAGTTGTCTGTGATGAAAAGTAGCTTTAAAAGCACGTCACGTTACGCAAATGTCACCCTCCTCCTCACTCCCTGCCTCTGTTCGTTGCCACATACCGAACAGAGATTGTTTTGACAGAATCCATGCATCGCTCCGAACAGAGATATTTGACTTAGTCCTTAAGATGAACAGAAAAGGTCAGGCGTTTTGTCTTTTGTACGATTAGAAGCATACTGTGACCCCTTGAGCAGTTATTGATTGTAGTTATTGATTTTACAATTATGTAGAATTTGAAAAGAACAGAGAAGAAACATGGGGGCGTCTGGTAGCCTAGTGGTTAGAGCGTTGGGCCAGTAACCAAAAGATAGCTAGATTGAATCCCCGAGCTGACAAGGTAAAAAATATATGTAGTTTTGCCCCTGAACAAGGCAGTTAACCCACTGATCCCTATTTGGGCCATCATTGTACGTTAGAATTTGTTCTTAACTGACTTGCCTTGTTAAATAATACAAATGTAAATGGAGACAAGAAGGTGGTCTGAGTTAGAGGTCGGGGGGGGGGGGGGGGGTCTGGCTTTATACAGCCTACTCAGAGGACAACAAAGCTCACAGCAAGAGTATTCGTGTTATACCAGATGTAACAAAGTGGAAAATCAAGATCAGTGCTTATAACAGGTCATTTACAATTCTAAACTTGAGAAAAGGGTAATGGATAAAATAATCAAAATCAAGGTAATGTCCTCTCTTCTTCAGGTCTGCTCCTGCCCGTGCCACACATCCTGACTTCTGTAGTAGCCCCCCCATACACAGGTGTGTGGCATCTGCTCAGTATGAGCGCTGTTGGGTGTGTGGCGTGGTTCTCCTGTAGTGGGGACACTCCACTATCGTGGGGTATAAACTCATCGTCAGCTCCTTCCTCCCATGCTGGATAGGGCTCATTCTCATTATTTTTGGCTCACAGGTTAACATATTACAATTCTTCATATAGTTACAAGAAAGCAAAGTTTCACTTTAAAATAATAGTCAGTACTCCAGATTATGCCCCCCCAGGCAATAATAGTCAGTACTCCAGATTATGCCCCGCCCCCACCCGCCCAGGCAATAATAGTCAGTACTCCAGATTATGCCCCGCCCCCACCCGCCCAGGCAATAATAGTCAGGATGAAACCATGGATACCATCTCTCCTCACTGACAGAATACACAGGAAGTGTCCAAAATGTCACCCTATTCCCTTTATGGTGCACTACTTTTGACCAGAACCCACAGGGCCCTAAGTAGGGGAAAGTGTCTCATTTAGGAGGTAGACCTTGTTTTTCTCTCTAAAGAACAGTTCTTACATAAATGACTGATTCATACCCTGTACCTCTACGGTTAAGGCTTTGTTAAACTGGGCCATGATTTTTTCTCAGTCACATTCAGGGTCCTTCAGAAGATAGCGAGATTAATGCTTGATCAAATATGGCTTTCAGGGTGGATGCATTCACTTTGAATTTGGTTTTATGTGTTTTTCAATTATACTAATCATTTTATAGATTTGCTTGACATTTTTAAAATATTGTTGTTGTTGTTTTTTTTTTACATTGTTTTAATGTTTATTTATTTTCTACATTGTTTTAATGTTGTTATTTTTTAAAACTGTTTTAATGTTATTTTTTTAACATTGTTTTACTGTTGTTGTTGTTATTTTTTACATTGCTTTACTGTTGTTGTTTTTTTTACATTGTTTTACTGTTGTTGTTGTTATTTTTTACATTGCTTTACTGTTGTTGTTTTTTTACATTGTCTCACATAAATCAATAAATTTTTTCTGATTGTTATATTTTACTATTTTGATGTGTTCTAAATAGACAATGTTCCTAGTTCACACGAGGTCACATCAGATGGGGAAAACAGCTGGAATAGAATCAACAGGGTACTTTAGTGTTGCCTTGAAACCAAAGTGGAATCTGGAGTTTCATGCCCAGGTGTCAAGTGAATATTTAACTGTTGCTGCCTTAATGATGTCATTCTGTGTGTAGAAGCAGACTAGTGTATTTGTCCATTACGGGCTTGTTGAAGCCGATTCAATGAGACACGGAATGAAATTGACTGGCTGACGGACCTGAATGTAAGCGTGTCTGTGTGTGTGTGTGTGTGTGTGTGTGTGTGTGTAAACATGTGCTTGTGTGTGTAAGCATGTGCTTGTGTGTGTAAGCATGTGCGTGTGTGTGTGTGTAAGCATGTGCGTGTGTGTGTGTGTAAGAGTGTGTGAAATGTGCAGTCACAGCCTACCATACCTAAAAGCTTTTCTTCATTTCTGTTTGTACCTTTCGTTTGTATATCAAGGTGTTGGGAATCCAAACCGGCTCCTTTCTCCCCCGCTGGATAGGAAATCCAAACCAATTTCACAGCATTTTATCTGTGATTCATTTGAAAACACCCACACCACATCTCAGGTGGCTGTATTTGTGATCAGGTCATCTACCACATCTGCCACTGCACACTCCCTCACCTACCACTGCAGACTCCCTCATCTACCACATCTCCCACTGCACCCTCCATCTCCCACTGCACACTCCCTCATCTACCACATATCCCACTGCACACTCCCTCATCTACCACATCCCACTGCACACTCCATCATCTACCACATCTCCCACTGCACACTCCCTCATCTAACACATCTCCCACTGCACACTCCCTCATCTACCACATCTCCCACTGCACACTCCCTCATCTAACACATCTCCCACTGCACACTCCCTCATCTACCACATCTCCCACTGCACACTCCCTCATCTCCCACATCTCCCACTGCACACTCCCTCATCTACCACATCTCCCACTGCACACTCCCTCATCTACCACATCTCCCACTGCACACTCCCTCATCTACCACATCTCCCACTGCACACTCCCCCATCTACCACATCTCCCACTGCACACTCCCTCATCTACCACATCTCCCACTGCACACTCCCTCATCTACCACATCTGACACTGCACACTCCCTTATCTACCACATCTGACAATGCACACTACCTCATCTACCATGTCTGCACACTGCACACTCCCTCATCTACCATGTCTGCCCACTGCACACTCCCTCATCTACCAAGTCTGCCTCTGCACACTCCCTCATCTACCACTGCACACTCCCTCATCTACCACATCTCCCACTGCACACTCCCTCATCTACCACATCGCCCACTGCACACTCCATCATCTACCACATATCCCACTGCACACTCCCTCATCTACCACATCTCCCACTGCACACTCCCTCATCTACCACTGCACACTCCCTCATCTACCACATCTCCCACTGCACACTCCCTCATCTACCACATCTCCCACTGCACACTCCCTCATCTACCACATCTCCCACTGCACACTCCCTCATCTACCACATCTCCCACTGCACACTCCCTCATCTACCACATCTGACACTGCACACTCCCTTATCTACCACATCTGACAATGCACACTACCTCATCTACCATGTCTGCACACTGCACACTCCCTCATCTACCATGTCTGCCAACTGCACACTCCCTCATCTACCAAGTCTGCCTCTGCACACTCCCTCATCTACCACTGCACACTCCCTCATCTACCACATCTCCCACTGCACACTCCCTCATCTACCATGTCTGCCCACTGCACACTCCCTCATCTACCACTGCACACTCCCTCATCTCCCACTGCACACTCCCTCATCTACCATGTCTGCCCACTGCACACTCCCTCATCTACCATGTCTGCCCACTGCACACTCCCTCCTCTACCAAGTCTGCCTCTGCACACTCCCTCATCTACCACTGCACACTCCCTCATCTACCACATCTCCCACTGCACACTCCCTCATCTACCATGTCTCCCCACTGCACACTCCCTCATCTACCACATCTACCACTGCACACTCCCTCATCTACCACTGCACACTCCCTCATCTACCACATCTCCCACTGCACACTCCCTTATCTACCACTGCACACTCCCTCATCTACCAAGTCTGCCTCTGCACACTCCCTCATCTACCACTGCACACTCCCTTATCTACCACATCTGACAATGCACACTAC
The DNA here is from genome assembly GCF_045791955.1 of Oncorhynchus clarkii lewisi. Lineage (NCBI taxonomy): Eukaryota > Metazoa > Chordata > Actinopteri > Salmoniformes > Salmonidae > Oncorhynchus > Oncorhynchus clarkii. Next base: position 79,916,011 of record NC_092163.1, on the reverse strand, counting down.
CTCATCTACCATGTCTGCCCACTGCACACTCCCTCATCTACCAAGTCTGCCTCTGCACACTCCCTCATCTGCCACTGCACACTCCCTCATCTCCCACTGCACACTCCCTCATCTCCCACTGCACACTCCCTCATCTACCATGTCTGCCCACTGCACACTCCCTCATCTACCACTAAACACTCCCTCATCTACCACTGCACACTCCCTCATCTACCACTGCACACTCCCTCATCTACCACTGCACACTCCCTCATCTACCACTGCACACTCCCTCATCTACCACATCTGCCACTGCCCCATCCTCCATCCTCTATGATTGAGTCAGAGCTCAAGACTGATTTCTGTGTTTCTTCAGGTCAAGTGGACTCATCTCAAAGTGGATTCAGCAAACCCTAGTTTACATCGCTCCAGAGCATAATGCTATCTCTGTCCTAATCTCTGTCCTAATCTCTGTCCTAAACCTTAAACCGTAGTGTACAGTCCTTCCCTGACACGTGTATGAGGTCAGACGGGCGTCTGAGTCACAGAAATACAGGCAGAAAACAGAGATCTGGGTGCATACATATGTATGCTGTGAGTCACTGAACAAAGAACTGGCTCCAGAAACATACAAACCAATACCACTTCAGACTGATTATCCGCTTGTATGAGTTATCACAACCCCAATATGAAATCTTTGCTTTAGGTCATACGGGGGCCATTAGATTTCTATAGTCTGACTCACCTCCCAGTATACATCAAACTGGATGCAGCAAAACCTTTTAAAATATTTGTCCAATGCTCAGAATATAAAATATTGATTTACAAAAAATGTCCAGATAATATTGATTACACCAGAGCAAATATCGTCTGATCCCCATGACCACATCGAGACAAGTTCATCAATCACCTACTCTTCTATGACATAACACTTAATCAATGGTCCAAAAATACAGAAGTATAAAGGGTGTTGTTGCTGGCCTTGTACCCAATAAGAAGTGACGTGTCATACAAGCAATGAGAAGTGTTTTTAAATAACAAAATCTCTCTGATGATACACAGGGTTCAGTTTTACATTGTTGTAATTTCTCACTCCACTCTCAGTGATTCCAGCATTAGAGCTCACTCAGGCACAGAGACAGACAGAGATTGTTGCCTTAAGCAAAGTAAAGGGTTGTGTACATGCCTGGTGATGGTTCACCGGCTCTTTCTGAGGGAGTGGAGCTAGAGCCAGGGAAATAGACTGGCCCTTTCTGGGAGAGTGGAGCTAGAGCCAGGGAAATAGACTGGCCCTTTCTGAGGGAGTGGAGCTAGAGCCAGGGAAATAGACTGGCCCTTTCTGAGGGAGTGGAGCTAGAGCCAGGGAAATAGACTGGCCCTTTCTGAGGGAGTGGAGCTAGAGCCAGGGAAATAGACTGGCCCTTTCTGAGGGAGTGGAGCTAGAGCCAGGGAAATAGACTGGCCCTTTCTGAGGGAGTGGAGCTAGAGCCAGGGAAATAGACTGGCCCTTTCTGAGGGAGTGGAGCTAGAGCCAGGGAAATAGACTGTCCCTTTCTGAGGGAGTGGAGCTAGAGCCAGGGCAATAGACTGGCCCTTTCTGAGAGAGTGGAGCTAGAGCCAGGGAAATAGACTGGCCCTTTCTGAGGGAGTGGAGCTAGAGCCAGGGAAATAGACTGGCATTTTCTGAGGGAGTGGAGCTAGAGCCAGGGAAATAGACTGGCCCTTTCTGAGAGAGTGGAGCTAGAGCCAGGGAAATAGACTGGCCCTTTCTGAGAGAGTGGAGCTAGAGCCAGGGAAATAGACTGGCTCTTTCTGAGGGAGTGGAGCTAGAGCCAGGGAAATAGACTGGCCCTTTCTGAGAGAGTGGAGCTAGAGCCAGGGAAATAGACTGGCCCTTTCTGAGGGAGTGGAGCTAGAGCCAGGGAAATAGACTGGCCCTTTCTGAGGGAGTGGAGCTAGAGCCAGGGAAATAGACTGGCCCTTTCTGAGGGAGTGGAGCTAGAGCCAGGGAAATAGACTGGCCCTTTCTGAGAGAGTGGAGCTAGAGCCAGGGAAATAGACTGGCCCTTTCTGAGGGATTGGAGCTAGAGCCAGGGAAATAGACTGGCCCTTTCTGAGAGAGTGGAGCTAGAGCCAGAGAAATAGACTGTCCCTTTCTGAGAGAGTGGAGCTAGAGCCAGGGAAATAGACTGACCCTTTCTGAGGGAGTGGAGCTAGAGCCAGAGAAATAGACTGACCCTTTCTGAGAGAGTGGAGCTAGAGCCAGAGAAATAGACTGTCCCTTTCTGAGGGAGTGGAGCTAGAGCCAGGGAAATAGACTGACCCTTTCTGAGGGAGTGAAGCTAGAGCCAGAGAAATAGACTGACCCTTTCTGAGGGAGTGGAGCTAGAGCCAGGGAAATAGACTGACCCTTTCTGAGAGAGTGGAGCTAGAGCCAGAGAAATAGACTGACCCTTTCTGAGGGAGTGGAGCTAGAGCCAGGGAAATAGACTGTCCCTTTCTGAGGGAGTGGAGCTAGAGCCAGGGAAATAGACTGACCCTTTCTGAGGGAGTGAAGCTAGAGCCAGAGAAATAGACTGACCCTTTCTGAGGGAGTGGAGCTAGAGCCAGGGAAATAGACCGACCCTCTCTGAGAGAGTGGAGCTAGAGCCAGAGAAATAGACTGACCCTTTCTGAGGGAGTGGAGCTAGAGCCAGGGAAATAGACTGTCCCTTTCTGAGAGAGTGGAGCTAGAGCCAGGGAAATAGACTGACCCTTTCTGAGGGAGTGGAGCTAGAGCCAGGGAAATAGACTGACCCTTTCTGAGGGAGTGGAGCTAGAGCCAGGGAAATAGACTGGCCCTTTCTGAGAGAGTGGAGCTAGAGCCAGGGAAATAGACTGGCCCTTTCTGAGGGAGTGGAGCTAGAGCCAGGGAAATAGACTGGCCCTTTCTGAGGGAGTGGAGCTAGAGCCAGGGAAATAGACTGGCCCTTTCTGAGGGAGTGGAGCTAGAGCCAGGGAAATAGACTGGCCCTTTCTGAGGGAGTGGAGCTAGAGCCAGGGAAATAGACTGGCCCTTTCTGAGGGAGTGGAGCTAGAGCCAGGGAAATAGACTGTCCCCTTCTGAGGGAGTGGAGCTAGAGCCAGGGCAATAGACTGGCCCTTTCTGAGAGAGTGGAGCTAGAGCCAGGGAAATAGACTGGCCCTTTCTGAGGGAGTGGAGCTAGAGCCAGGGAAATAGACTGGCATTTTCTGAGGGAGTGGAGCTAGAGCCAGGGAAATAGACTGGCCCTTTCTGAGAGAGTGGAGCTAGAGCCAGGGAAATAGACTGGCCCTTTCTGAGAGAGTGGAGCTAGAGCCAGGGAAATAGACTGGCTCTTTCTGAGGGAGTGGAGCTAGAGCCAGGGAAATAGACTGGCCCTTTCTGAGAGAGTGGAGCTAGAGCCAGGGAAATAGACTGGCCCTTTCTGAGGGAGTGGAGCTAGAGCCAGGGAAATAGACTGGCCCTTTCTGAGGGAGTGGAGCTAGAGCCAGAGAAATAGACTGACCCTTTCTGAGAGAGTGAAGCTAGAGCCAGAAAAATTGACTGTCCCTTTCTGAGGGAGTGGAGCTAGAGCCAGGGAAATAGACTGACCCTTTCTGAGGGAGTGAAGCTAGAGCCAGAGAAATAGACGGACCCTTTCTGGGGGAGTGGAGCTAGAGCCAGGGAAATAGACTGGCCCTTTCTGAGAGAGTGGAGCTAGAGCCAGGGAAATAGACTGACCCTTTCTGAGAGAGTGGAGCTAGAGCCAGGGAAATAGACTGGCCCTTTCTGAGAGAGTGGAGCTAGAGCCAGGGAAATAGACTGACCCTTTCTGAGAGAGTGGAGCTAGAGCCAGGGAAATAGACTGGCCCTTTCTGAGAGAGTGGAGCTAGAGCCAGGGAAATAGACTGACCCTTTCTGAGAGAGTGGAGCTAGAGCCAGGGAAATAGACTGGCCCTTTCTGAGAGAGTGGAGCTAGAGCCAGGGAAATAGACTGGCCCTTTCTGAGGGAGTGGAGCTAGAGCCAGGGAAATAGACTGGCCCTTTCTGAGAGAGTGGAGCTAGAGCCAGGGAAATAGACTGGCCCTTTCTGAGAGAGTGGAGCTAGAGCCAGGGAAATAGACTGGCCCTTTCTGAGAGAGTGGAGCTAGAGCCAGGGAAATAGACTGGCCCTTTCTGAGGGAGTGGAGCTAGAGCCAGGAAAATAGACTGGCCCTTTCTGAGGGATTGGAGCTAGAGCCATTGAAATAGACTGGCCCTTTCTGAGGGAGTGGAGCTAGAGCCATGGAAATAGACTGGCCCTTTCTGAGAGAGTGGAGCTAGAGCCAGGGAAATAGACTGGCCCTTTCTGAGGGAGTGGAGCTAGAGCCAGGGAAATAGACTGGCCCTTTCTGAGGGAGTGGAGCTAGAGCCAGAGAAATAGACTGGCCCTTTCTGAGAGAGTGGAGCTAGAGCCAGAGAAATACACTGGCCCTTTCTGAGGGAGTGGAGCTAGAGCCAGGGAAATAGACTGACCCTTTCTGAGGGAGTGGAGCTAGAGCCAGAGAAATAGACTGACCCTTTCTGAGGGAGTGGAGCTAGAGCCAGGGAAATAGACTGGCCCTTTCTGAGGGAGTGGAGCTAGAGCCAGGGAAATAGACTGTCCCTTTCTGAGGGAGTGGAGCTAGAGCCAGGGCAATAGACTGGCCCTTTCTGAGAGAGTGGAGCTAGAGCCAGGGAAATAGACTGGCCCTTTCTGAGGGAGTGGAGCTAGAGCCAGGGAAATAGACTGGCATTTTCTGAGGGAGTGGAGCTAGAGCCAGGGAAATAGACTGGCCCTTTCTGAGGGAGTGGAGCTAGAGCCAGGGAAATAGACTGGCCCTTTCTGAGGGAGTGGAGCTAGAGCCAGGGAAATAGACTGGCCCTTTCTGAGGGAGTGGAGCTAGAGCCAGGGAAATAGACTGGCCCTTTCTGAGAGAGTGGAGCTAGAGCCAGGGAAATAGACTGGCCCTTTCTGAGGGATTGGAGCTAGAGCCAGGGAAATAGACTGGCCCTTTCTGAGAGAGTGGAGCTAGAGCCAGAGAAATAGACTGTCCCTTTCTGAGAGAGTGGAGCTAGAGCCAGGGAAATAGACTGACCCTTTCTGAGGGAGTGGAGCTAGAGCCAGAGAAATAGACTGACCCTTTCTGAGAGAGTGGAGCTAGAGCCAGAGAAATAGACTGTCCCTTTCTGAGGGAGTGGAGCTAGAGCCAGGGAAATAGACTGACCCTTTCTGAGGGAGTGAAGCTAGAGCCAGAGAAATAGACTGACCCTTTCTGAGGGAGTGGAGCTAGAGCCAGGGAAATAGACTGTCCCTTTCTGAGAGAGTGGAGCTAGAGCCAGGGAAATAGACTGACCCTTTCTGAGGGAGTGGAGCTAGAGCCAGGGAAATAGACTGACCCTTTCTGAGGGAGTGGAGCTACAGCCAGGGAAATAGACTGGCCCTTTCTGAGAGAGTGGAGCTAGAGCCAGGGAAATAGACTGGCCCTTTCTGAGGGAGTGGAGCTAGAGCCAGGGAAATAGACTGGCCCTTTCTGAGGGAGTGGAGCTAGAGCCAGGGAAATAGACTGGCCCTTTCTGAGGGAGTGGAGCTAGAGCCAGGGAAATAGACTGGCCCTTTCTGAGGGAGTGGAGCTAGAGCCAGGGAAATAGACTGGCCCTTTCTGAGGGAGTGGAGCTAGAGCCAGGGAAATAGACTGTCCCCTTCTGAGGGAGTGGAGCTAGAGCCAGGGCAATAGACTGGCCCTTTCTGAGAGAGTGGAGCTAGAGCCAGGGAAATAGACTGGCCCTTTCTGAGGGAGTGGAGCTAGAGCCAGGGAAATAGACTGGCATTTTCTGAGGGAGTGGAGCTAGAGCCAGGGAAATAGACTGGCCCTTTCTGAGAGAGTGGAGCTAGAGCCAGGGAAATAGACTGGCCCTTTCTGAGAGAGTGGAGCTAGAGCCAGGGAAATAGACTGGCTCTTTCTGAGGGAGTGGAGCTAGAGCCAGGGAAATAGACTGGCCCTTTCTGAGAGAGTGGAGCTAGAGCCAGGGAAATAGACTGGCCCTTTCTGAGGGAGTGGAGCTAGAGCCAGGGAAATAGACTGGCCCTTTCTGAGGGAGTGGAGCTAGAGCCAGAGAAATAGACTGACCCTTTCTGAGAGAGTGGAGCTAGAGCCAGAGAAATAGACTGTCCCTTTCTGAGGGAGTGGAGCTAGAGCCAGGGAAATAGACTGACCCTTTCTGAGGGAGTGAAGCTAGAGCCAGAGAAATAGACTGACCCTTTCTGGGGGAGTGGAGCTAGAGGCCCCAGGGAAATAGACTGGCCCTTTCTGAGAGAGTGGAGCTAGAGCCAGGGAAATAGACTGACCCTTTCTGAGAGAGTGGAGCTAGAGCCAGGGAAATAGACTGGCCCTTTCTGAGAGAGTGGAGCTAGAGCCAGGGAAATAGACTGACCCTTTCTGAGAGAGTGGAGCTAGAGCCAGGGAAATAGACTGGCCCTTTCTGAGAGAGTGGAGCTAGAGCCAGGGAAATAGACTGACCCTTTCTGAGAGAGTGGAGCTAGAGCCAGGGAAATAGACTGGCCCTTTCTGAGAGAGTGGAGCTAGAGCCAGGGAAATAGACTGGCCCTTTCTGAGGGAGTGGAGCTAGAGCCAGGGAAATAGACTGGCCCTTTCTGAGAGAGTGGAGCTAGAGCCAGGGAAATAGACTGGCCCTTTCTGAGAGAGTGGAGCTAGAGCCAGGGAAATAGACTGGCCCTTTCTGAGAGAGTGGAGCTAGAGCCAGGGAAATAGACTGGCCCTTTCTGAGGGAGTGGAGCTAGAGCCAGGGAAATAGACTGGCCCTTTCTGAGGGAGTGGAGCTAGAGCCAGGGAAATAGACTGTCCCCTTCTGAGGGAGTGGAGCTAGAGCCAGGGCAATAGACTGGCCCTTTCTGAGAGAGTGGAGCTAGAGCCAGGGAAATAGACTGGCCCTTTCTGAGGGAGTGGAGCTAGAGCCAGGGAAATAGACTGGCATTTTCTGAGGGAGTGGAGCTAGAGCCAGGGAAATAGACTGGCCCTTTCTGAGAGAGTGGAGCTAGAGCCAGGGAAATAGACTGGCCCTTTCTGAGAGAGTGGAGCTAGAGCCAGGGAAATAGACTGGCTCTTTCTGAGGGAGTGGAGCTAGAGCCAGGGAAATAGACTGGCCCTTTCTGAGAGAGTGGAGCTAGAGCCAGGGAAATAGACTGGCCCTTTCTGAGGGAGTGGAGCTAGAGCCAGGGAAATAGACTGGCCCTTTCTGAGGGAGTGGAGCTAGAGACAGAGAAATAGACTGACCCTTTCTGAGAGAGTGGAGCTAGAGCCAGAGAAATAGACTGTCCCTTTCTGAGGGAGTGGAGCTAGAGCCAGGGAAATAGACTGACCCTTTCTGAGGGAGTGAAGCTAGAGCCAGAGAAATAGACTGACCCTTTCTGGGGGAGTGGAGCTAGAGCCAGGGAAATAGACTGGCCCTTTCTGAGAGAGTGGAGCTAGAGCCAGGGAAATAGACTGACCCTTTCTGAGAGAGTGGAGCTAGAGCCAGGGAAATAGACTGGCCCTTTCTGAGAGAGTGGAGCTAGAGCCAGGGAAATAGACTGACCCTTTCTGAGAGAGTGGAGCTAGAGCCAGGGAAATAGACTGGCCCTTTCTGAGAGAGTGGAGCTAGAGCCAGGGAAATAGACTGACCCTTTCTGAGAGAGTGGAGCTAGAGCCAGGGAAATAGACTGGCCCTTTCTGAGAGAGTGGAGCTAGAGCCAGGGAAATAGACTGGCCCTTTCTGAGGGAGTGGAGCTAGAGCCAGGGAAATAGACTGGCCCTTTCTGAGAGAGTGGAGCTAGAGCCAGGGAAATAGACTGGCCCTTTCTGAGAGAGTGGAGCTAGAGCCAGGGAAATAGACTGGCCCTTTCTGAGAGAGTGGAGCTAGAGCCAGGGAAATAGACTGGCCCTTTCTGAGGGAGTGGAGCTAGAGCCAGGAAAATAGACTGGCCCTTTCTGAGGGATTGGAGCTAGAGCCATTGAAATAGACTGGCCCTTTCTGAGGGAGTGGAGCTAGAGCCATGGAAATAGACTGGCCCTTTCTGAGAGAGTGGAGCTAGAGCCAGGGAAATAGACTGGCCCTTTCTGAGGGAGTGGAGCTAGAGCCAGGGAAATAGACTGGCCCTTTCTGAGGGAGTGGAGCTAGAGCCAGAGAAATAGACTGGCCCTTTCTGAGAGAGTGGAGCTAGAGCCAGAGAAATACACTGGCCCTTTCTGAGGGAGTGGAGCTAGAGCCAGGGAAATAGACTGACCCTTTCTGAGGGAGTGGAGCTAGAGCCAGAGAAATAGACTGACCCTTTCTGAGGGAGTGGAGCTAGAGCCAGGGAAATAGACTGACCCTTTCTGAGAGAGTGGAGCTAGAGCCAGGGAAATAGACTGACCCTTTCTGAGAGAGTGGAGCTAGAGCCAGGGAAATAGACTGGCCCTTTCTGAGAGAGTGGAGCTAGAGCCAGGGAAATAGACTGGCCCTTTCTGAGGGAGTGGAGCTAGAGCCAGGGAAATAGACTGGCCCTTTCTGAGGGAGTGGAGCTAGAGCCAGGGAAATAGACTGGCCCTTTCTGAGAGAGTGGAGCTAGAGCCAGGGAAATAGACTGGCCCTTTCTGAGAGAGTGGAGCTAGAGCCAGGGAAATAGACTGGCCCTTTCTGAGGGAGTGGAGCTAGAGCCAGGGAAATAGACTGGCCCTTTCTGAGGGAGTGGAGCTAGAGCCAGGGAAATAGACTGGCCCTTTCTGAGGGAGTGGAGCTAGAGCCAGGGAAATAGACTGGCCCTTTCTGAGGGAGTGGAGCTAGAGCAAGGGAAATAGACTGACCCTTTCTGAGAGAGTGGAGCTAGAGCCAGGGAAATAGACTGGCCATTTCTGAGGGAGTGGAGCTAGAGCCAGGGAAATAGACTGGCCCTTTCTGAGGGAGTGGAGCTAGAGCCAGGGAATTAGACTGTCCCTTTCTGAGGGAGTGGAGCTAGAGCCAGGGAAATAGACTGGCCCTTTCTGAGAGAGTGGAGCTAGAGCCATGGAAATAGACTGGCCCTTTCTGAGAGAGTGGAGCTAGAGCCAGGGAAATAGACTGGCCCTTTCTGAGGGAGTGGAGCTAGAGCCAGGGAAATAGACTGGCCCTTTCTGAGGGAGTGGAGCTAGAGCCAGAGAAATAGACTGGCCCTTTCTGAGAGAGTGGAGCTAGAGCCAGAGAAATACACTGGCCCTTTCTGAGGGAGTGGAGTTAGAGCCAGGGAAATAGACTGACCCTTTCTGAGGGAGTGGAGCTAGAGCCAGGGAAATAGACTGTCCCTTTCTGAGGGAGTGGAGCTAGAGCCAGGGAAATAGACTGGCCCTTTCTGAGAGAGTGGAGCTAGAGCCAGGGAAATAGACTGACCCTTTCTGAGAGAGTGGAGCTAGAGCCAGGGAAATAGACTGGCCCTTTCTGAGAGAGTGGAGCTAGAGCCAGGGAAATAGACTGGGCCTTTCTGAGGGAGTGGAGCTAGAGCCAGGGAAATAGACTGGCCCTTTCTGAGGGAGTGGAGCTAGAGCCAGAGAAATAGACTGTCCCTTTCTGAGGGAGTGGAGCTAGAGCCAGGGATATAGACTGACCCTTTCTGAGGGAGTGGAGCTAGAGCCAGAGAAATAGACTGACCCTTTCTGAGAGAGTGGAGCTAGAGCCAGAGAAATAGACTGTCCCTTTCTGAGGGAGTGGAGCTAGAGCCAGGGAAATAGACTGACCCTTTCTGAGGGAGTGAAGCTAGAGCCAGAGAAATAGACTGACCCTTTCTGAGGGAGTGGAGCTAGCCAGGGAAATAGACTGGCCCTTTCTGAGAGAGTGGAGCTAGAGCCAGGGAAATAGACTGACCCTTTCTGAGAGAGTGGAGCTAGAGCCAGGGAAATAGACTGGCCCTTTCTGAGAGAGTGGAGCTAGAGCCAGGGAAATAGACTGACCCTTTCTGAGAGAGTGGAGCTAGAGCCAGGGAAATAGACTGGCCCTTTCTGAGAGAGTGGAGCTAGAGCCAGGGAAATAGACTGACCCTTTCTGAGAGAGTGGAGCTAGAGCCAGAGAAATAGACTGTCCCTTTCTGAGGGAGTGGAGCTAGAGCCAGGGAAATAGACTGACCCTTTCTGAGGGAGTGAAGCTAGAGCCAGAGAAATAGACTGACCCTTTCTGAGCGAGTGGAGCTAGAGCCAGGGAAATAGACTGGCCCTTTCTGAGAGAGTGGAGCTAGAGCCAGGGAAATAGACTGACCCTTTCTGAGAGAGTGGAGCTAGAGCCAGGGAAATAGACTGGCCCTTTCTGAGAGAGTGGAGCTAGAGCCAGGGAAATAGACTGACCCTTTCTGAGAGAGTGGAGCTAGAGCCAGGGAAATAGACTGGCCCTTTCTGAGAGAGTGGAGCTAGAGCCAGGGAAATAGACTGGCCCTTTCTGAGGGAGTGGAGCTAGAGCCAGGGAAATAGACTGGCCCTTTCTGAGGGAGCGGAGCTAGAGCAAGGGAAATAGACTGACCCTTTCTGAGAGAGTGGAGCTAGAGCCAGGGAAATAGACTGGCCCTTTCTGAGGTAGTGGAGCTAGAGCCAGGGAAATAGCTGTTATGGACTGCACTATTCTCTCTCCCTCTCTCACACACACACACACACACACACACACACACACACACACACACACACACACACACACACACACACACACACACACACACACACACACACACACACACACACACACACGGGGCGGCAGGGTATCCTAGTGGTTAGAGCGTTACAACCTTGCATAACATCATTTCACCTCCCAAGTTTAGATAAGAAGAATAACCTCATACAATGTATGGTTCTCAATCATGGACAGCTGTCTATCGTTTTGTCTGATTGGGAATCATACTTAGGCAGCCTTTTTTCCTTTGGTATTTGTGGGTAGTTGTCTTTGTTAGTGGCTCTATAGCCTAAGTAAGCTTCACGGTCGTCTCCTTGTTCTTTGTTTTGTTGGCGACATTTACAAATAAAAACCAGAGTAGGGGTTTTATTCGGAAAGTCCGAAAAAGGTCTGTCCCAGGAGGCCTGACCCTAACTGGGCTCAGGGGTGGTCCCAGGAGGCCTGACCCTAACTGGGCTCAGGGGTGGTCCCAGGAGGCCTGACCCTAACTGGGCTCAGGGGTGATCCCAGGAGGCCTGACCCTAACTGGGCTCAGGGGTGGTCCCAGGAGGCCTGACCCTAACTGGGCTCAGGGGCGGTCCCAGGAGGCCTGACCCTAACTGGGCTCAGGGGTGGTCCCAGGAGGCCTGACCCTAACTGGGCTCAGGGGCGGTCCCAGGAGGCCTGACCCTAACTGGGCTCAGGGGTGGTCCCAGGAGGCCTGACCCTAACTGGGCTCAGGGGTGGTCCCAGGAGGCCTGACCCTAACTGGGCTCAGGGGCGATCCCAGGAGGCCTGACCCTAACTGGGCTCAGGGGTGGTCCCAGGAGGCCTGACCCTAACTGGGCTCAGGGGTGGTCCCAGGAGGCCTGACCCTAACTGGGCTCAGGGGCGATCCCAGGAGGCCTGACCCTAACTGGGCTCAGGGGTGGTCCCAGGAGGCCTGACCCTAACTGGGCTCAGGGGTGGTCCCAGGAGGCCTGACCCTAACTGGGCTCAGGGGTGGTCCCAGGAGGCCTGACCCTAACTGGGCTCAGGGGTGGTCCCAGGAGGCCTGACCCTAACTGGGCTCAGGGGCGATCCCAGGAGGCCTGACCCTAACTGGGCTCAGGGGTGGTCCCAGGAGGCCTGACCCTAACTGGGCTCAGGGGTGGTCCCAGGAGGCCTGACCCTAACTGGGCTCAGGGGTGGTCCCAGGAGGCCTGACCCTAACTGGGCTCAGGGGCGGTCCCAGGATGTCTGACCCTAACTGGGCTCAGTGGTGGTCCCAGGAGGCCTGACCCTAACTGGGCTCAGGGGTGGTCCCAGGAGGCCTGACCCTAACTGGGCTCAGGGGTGGTCCCAGGAGGCCTGACCCTAACTGGGCTCAGTGGTGGTCCCAGGAGGCCTGACCCTAACTGGGCTCAGGGGTGGTCCCAGGAGGCCTGACCCTAACTGGGCTCAGGGGCGGTCCCAGGATGTCTGACCCTAACTGGGCTCAGTGGTGGTCCCAGGAGGCCTGACCCTAACTGGGCTCAGGGGTGGTCCCAGGAGGCCTGACCCTAACTGGGCTCAGGGGTGGTCCCAGGAGGCCTGACCCTAACTGGGCTCAGGGGTGGTCCCAGGAGGCCTGACCCTAACTGGGCTCAGGGGTGGTCCCAGAAGGCCTGACCCTAACTGGGCTCAGGGGCGGTCCCAGGATGTCTGACCCTAACTGGGCTCAGTGGTGGTCCCAGGAGGCCTGACCCTAACTGGGCTCAGGGGTGGTCCCAGGAGGCCTGACCCTAACTGGGCTCAGGGGTGGTCCCAGGAGGCCTGACCCTAACTGGGCTCAGGGGTGGTCCCAGGAGGCCTGACCCTAACTGGGCTCAGGGGTGGTCCCAGGAGGCCTGACCCTAACTGGGCTCAGGGGTGGTCCCAGGAGGCCTGACCCTAACTGGGCTCAGGGGTGGTCCCAGGAGGCCTGACCCTAACTGGGCTCAGGGGTGGTCCCAGGAGGCCTGACCCTAACTGGGCTCAGGGGTGGTCCCAGGAGGCCTGACCCTAACTGGGCTCAGGGGTGGTCCCAGGAGGCCTGACCCTAACTGGGCTCAGGGGTGGTCCCAGGAGGCCTGACCCTAACTGGGCTCAGGGGTGGTCCCAGGAGGCCTGACCCTAACTGGGCTCAGGGGTGGTCCCAGGAGGCCTGACCCTAACTGGGCTCAGGGGTGGTCCCAGGAGGCCTGACCCTAACTGGGCTCAGGGGTGGTCCCAGGAGGCCTGACCCTAACTGGGCTCAGGGGTGGTCCTCTGATTTAGGAAAACTCAAAAAAGGGAATTGTATTTTTTCCTTCATTAAACAGTCCAAAATCATATTACACAATTATATAAACAGTATCATACTCACTCATTCACCTTATACTACAATTAGATGTAAACCTCATCTGAGGCTATTATATAAACAGCGTTATGGTAATGTGGCCGCACCATTTCCCATGAGCTTCCCCAAGTTGTGACAAGCGGACCAGTTCGTAGCTGGATTCTTCACCCATCTTTTTATACTTTCTCCGGATCATGGAATTTGTTCCTGAAGTTCTGTGAGGTGGAAGTATTTCCTTTGTCCTCTACGAAAATGTACTCTCTCTATACTGTGTGTCCATGAGGAGATCCTCAGGAATTTATGACGTCTCTCTGACCACAGCAACCTAGTTGAAGGAGGCAAGGGGGAGGCAGGGAGAGGGGGATGGGGCTTGCTATACCCAAAGAGGCCAACGTCATGACACTAGCAAGCTAAACAATGAACCATAATCCCAATCCATAGAGTCCTCGCAATACAAACCGATTGTCATAGCCAGCTAAAGTTAACCGAATAGGTTCAATGTTAGCTAGCTATAACTAACAATGCAAACATTAGGCCTTGGTCAGGGAGGTCACCAAAAACCCAATGGTCACTCTGACAGAGCTCCAGAGTTACTCTGTGGAGATGGGAGAACCTTCCGGAAGGACAACCATCTCTGCAGCACTCCGCTAATTAGGCCGTTATGGTCGAGTGACCAAACGGAAGCCACTCCACAGTAAAATTCACATGATAGCACCTAAAGGACTCTCAGACCATGAGAAAGATAATTATCCTGTCTGATGAAACCAATAATGGATTATTTGGCCTGAATGCCAGGTGTTGCATCTGGAGGAAACCTGCACCATCCCTACGGTGAAGCATGGTGGTGCCAGCATCATGCTGTGGGGATGTTTTGCAGCGACAGGGACTGGGAGACTAGTCAGGATCAAGACAAAGAGCAAATTACAAGGAGATCCTTGATGAAAAACTGGTCAAGAGCGCTCAAGACCTCAGACTGGGGCAAAGGTTCACTTTCCAACAGGACAAAGACCCTAAGCACACAGCCAAGACAACGCAGGAGTGGCTTCGGGACAAGTCTCTGAATGTCCTTGAGTGGCTCAGCCAGAGCCCGGACTTGAACCCGAGACCAAAAAATAGCTGTGCAGCATCACCCCTTATCCAACCTGACAGAGCTTGAGAGGCTCTTCAAAGAATGGGAGAAACTCCCTAAATACAGATGTGCCAAGCTTGTAGACTTGATGCTGTAATCGCTGCCAAAATTGCTTCAACAAAGCACTGAGTAAAGGTTTCTGAACACTTACATAAATGTGATATCAGTTTTTTTTTCTCATAAATTTGCAAAAAATTCTAAACACTTGTTTCTGCTTTGTCATTATGGGGTATTTTGTGTAGATTGATGATGTAAAAAAAAAAAAACAATTGAATCAATTTTAAAATAACGCTGTAACGTAACAGAATGTGGAAAAGTCAAGGGGTCTGAATACTTTCTGAAGGCACTGTACATACTGTATAAATTGTTTATTTGTATGTGTTGGGTTTTTAGCTGACATTTTCTTTACAGAGTCAAGAAACATAGTATTTGCGAAAAGTTTTATATTTACATTCATGGACTTTCATGAATTCATGAACTTTGTCCCAAAAGTAACTGCAGGACTCTGTCATATCATATGAAGGAATGTGCCTCACTGATTTAGGATAACCCAGGGAACAGTTGGGATTTGGGGCCATGGTAAAACATTTCCTTGGTATTAAATACCGTCTGTGAACAAACTTATAAATTGATGCCAAGGTCATATTTTTTTTTTTATATTCTGTTCCATAACTTGCAACGTTACAATTAATTTTGTGCCCCTCGAGTATACTATACAGACACAAGTGTACTATACAGCCTGCACAGTCACATAAAAATGAAAATATAACATTGCGGGTGAAGTTCGGGAATGACGCAATTTCATGTGTATAAATTCTTAAAACCTGCATCACTTAGCTTAAGAGTTTGCTGTTTCTAAAAGGACATATTTGAATGTTTTCTTAGCCTTTTTTTTCAGGGCCCCCATACTGCACAACAAGAATGAGGAGGGGATTCACTGTTTGGGGTGAGTTACACAAAAGCAGGTGAAGAAAATAAATAAGGTATCCGGATTCTTATATAATATTCCATTGACATCAAAAATGTTTGTTTTTTTGTTGTAAAAAAAAAAGACTTCTCCTTTAAAGATTCCATTTTCTAGTTGCTAAAATTCTAATTGTCCTCATTTCAGTTTATGCGACAAAAAGGCACGTATAGTGTAGAGAATAATTGTACCAGCTAAACTACTTTGAAATATATTTTCCATAGCCAAAAATATTAACATGCTATTGGGGTGGCAGGTGGTCTAGTGGTTAGAGGAGGCATGGAGCCTAGTGGTTAGAGGAGGCAGCCTAGTGTTTAGAGGAGGCAGGTAGCCTAGTGGTTAGAGGAGGCAGGTAGCCTAGTGGTTAGAGGCAGGTAGCCTAGTGGTTAGAGGCAGGTAGCCTAGTGGTTAGAGACAGGTAGCCTAGTGGTTAGAGGAGGCAGATAGCCTAGTGGTTAGAGGAGGCAGGTAGCCTAGTGGTTAGAGGGGCAGGTAGCCTAGTGGTTAGAGGGGCAGGTAGCCTAGTGGTTAGAGAGGCAGGTAGCCTAGTGGTTAGAGGCAGGTAGCCTAGTGGTTAGAGAAGGCAGGTAGCCTAGTGGTTAGAGGAGGCAGGTAGCCTAGTGGTTAGAGGCAGGTAGCCTAGTGGTTAGAGGCAGGGTAGCCTAGTGGTTAGAGGCAGGGTAGCCTAGTGGTTAGAGGCAGGTAGCCTAGTGGTTAGAGGCAGGTAGCCTAGTGGTTAGAGGCAGGTAGCCTAGTGGTTAGAGGAGGCAGGTAGCCTAGTGGTTAGAGGAGGCAGGTAGCCTAGTGGTTAGAGGCAGGTAGCCTAGTGGTTAGAGGCAGGTAGCCTAGTGGTTAGAGCGTTGAGGCCAGTTACCAAAAGGTTGCTGGATTGAATCCCTGAGCTGACAATGTAAAATGATGTTGTTCTGCCCCCTGAACAAGGCACTTAACCCACTCTTCACCACTAGGCTGTCATTGTAAATAACGATTTGTTCTTATCTGACTTGCCTAGCTAAAAAAAAAGGTTCAATTAAAAAATAAAAATAAAGATTTGTATGCCACAGCAAGCTTTAATGCCAGATATTTTTTTATTATTTATTTAAACTTTAATTATCAATTAAATGTCTTAGTTTTGTGAGAACTTATTGGGCCTGTACAAAGTCAGTGGCTGATGTAGTGTAATAAACACATTTAAATCCCAACAGTACCAGTATATTACCCCTGATGATGCAGTATATCCCATTTGCTTTAGTTTTGATGTAAGAACATGGACATTAGACTCCCATGTCTTTGACTGTTACGTACAGTGCATCATGTATGAATAGCATAAATGAAATCATCCCTCCCCACATACACAAGATTAACTCTGCACGTTTGTTTGTCAAACCTCCTGTATGCAAATACCTGTGCATATTGTATTAACGTCAACAGATATATAACTAAGGGGACTCTTCTCTCCACAACAGAACGTCTGCTCGTTGTTGAAACACGCAGAGAAGGTAAACGTCACCAGATATATAACTAAGGGGACTCTTCTCTCCACAACAGAACGTCTGCTCGTTGTTGAAACACGCAGAGAAGGTAAACGTCAACAGATTTTTTAACTAAGTGGCCTTTTCCGTTTCTCAACCACACCATCATCCTTCTGCAAAACAAAGGAAGTGTAATGATATTTTTTAACGCTAGAAATAGTTCATGGAGGCAGCCACATCATACCCAGAGCATGTAGAGGTCTGTTAGTTGTATCATAGGTTCACTTACACTGTGAGAGACGGAATCTAAAACAAAAATCCAGAAAATGCAAATTAATTACTTAAAAATCATACAATGAGATTTTCTGGATTTTTTGTTTTAGATTCCGTCTCTCACAGTTGAAGTGTACCTATGATAAAAATGACAGACCTCTACATGCTTTGTAAGTGGGAAAACCTGCAAAATCGGCAGTGTATAAAATACTTGTTCTCCCCACTGTCGGTTCCTAATTTCCCAACCTCATAGCTAGCTGTGAAGAAGCATTTCCAGGCTATCAATCAAGTTAGTATCGTCCGTTTGTATACCGTTCATTTTCAATTAAATTCACTCATTTTCAATTTTAATGCAGCAGGCTTGCCAGCTAACAGTAGCAGCTATCTTAGCTGGCAAGCCTGTTGACAAGGTTGATATACTTTAGAAAAAGAAGCAATAACTAAAAGTACTGAATAAGACTCACATTCCTTCCGCAATGAGGGTAAGAAGGTATGGTCCAGGCCGCTGGTACAGGTACAATGTGAACGTATCGCAATAATTCAAACGAAAATGGCAAGAAGACTTTTAATTACGCCATTATGTAACGTTAACTGCAGGTCAGCTGCATGAAAATGAGGGAATTTACTTGATAATAAATGGTATACACTCCATGTTGAGTAGTGGATTGAAAAGAACACATATACACTCCATGTTGAGTAGTGGATTGAAAAGAACACTAAAATGTTTGCCAAGGAGGAGACTTGCTTAGACATTAGTGGACACATTAATTTCAGGTTACAAGTGTAGTGGGCCAAATGTCATTACACTTGTAGTTTTTTGTTGTTGTTGTAACAGATGTCTCTTTTCATTCACCAAATTGCAGGTTACACCGTGTTTGAATGCTGGACTTTATTATGTTTTAGTACAAACAGGCGCCTTTTGAATGTGATCATTTGACAATCTGGTTAAAAAACACAATGACTGTGTTTTGTGTTCACGGCACATTAAAACATGATAGTCGTTATATATGACACGTTTTTACTAGTAGCCTAGTAGACCCAGAAAGATCACATGAAATTGAATAGCGATTCAAAATGCAATCTATGATTAGATCCAATAGGAGTAGAAACACGAGGTTCCCGTACTGTTTCGGATATTCATCAATCATTTCACTCGTTTACCAGATTTTTAGCAGAGATGCAGAAAAGCATTTTTAGTTACTTTAATAAAAACAAGTCAGGAGGATAGACAGCTCAAGTCAGGAGGATACAGACAGCTCAAGTCAGGAGGATACAGACAGCTCAAGTCAGGAGGATACAGACAGCTCAAGTCAGGAGGATACAGACAGCTCAAGTCAGGAGGATACAGACAGCTCAAGTCAGGAGGATACAGACAGCTCAAGTCAGGAGGATACAGACAGCTCAAGTCAGGAGGATACAGACAGCTCAAGTCAGGAGGATACAGACAGCTCAAGTCAGGAGGATACAGACAGCTCAAGTCAGGAGGATACAGACAGCTCAAGTCAGGAGAATACAGACAGCTCAAGTCAGGAGGATACAGACAGCTCAAGTCAGGAGGATACAGACAGCTCAAGTCAGGAGGATACAGACAGCTCAAGTCAGGAGGATACAGACAGCTCAAGTCAGGAGGATACAGACAGCTCAAGTCAGGAGGATACACACAGCTCAAGTCAGGAGAATACAGACAGCTCAAGTCAGGAGGATACAGACAGCTCAAGTCAGGAGGATACAGACAGCTCAAGTCAGGAGAATACAGACAGCTCAAGTCAGGAGGATACAGACAGCTCAAGTCAGGAGGATACAGACAGCTCAAGTCAGGAGGATACAGACAGCTCAAGTCAGGAGGATACAGACAGCTCAAGTCAGGAGGATACAGACAGCTCAAGTCAGGAGGATACAGACAGCTCAAGTCAGGAGGATACAGACAGCTCAAGTCAGGAGGATACAGACAGCTCAAGTCAGGAGGATACAGACAGCTCAAGTCAGGAGGATACAGACAGCTCAAGTCAGGAGGATACAGACAGCTCAAGCCAGGAGAATACAGACAGCTCAAGTCAGGAGGATACAGACAGCTCAAGTCAGGAGGATACAGACAGCTCAAGTCAGGAGGATACAGACAGCTCAAGTCAGGAGGATGCAGACAGCTCAAGTCAGAAGGATACAGACAGCTCAAGTCAGGAGGATACAGACAGCTCAAGTCAGGAGAATACAGACAGCTCAAGTCAGGAGGATACAGACAGCTCAAGTCAGGAGGATACAGACAGCTCAAGTCAGGAGGATACAGACAGCTCAAGTCAGGAGAATACAGACAGCTCAAGTCAGGAGGATACAGACAGCTCAAGTCAGGAGGATACAGACAGCTCAAGTCAGGAGGATACAGACAGCTCAAGTCAGGAGGATACAGACAGCTCAAGTCAGGAGGATACAGACAGCTCAAGTCAGGAGGATACAGACAGCTCAAGTCAGGAGGATACAGACAGCTCAAGTCAGGAGGATACAGACAGCTCAAGTCAGGAGGATACAGACAGCTCAAGTCAGGAGGATACAGACAGCTCAAGTCAGGAGAATACAGACAGCTCAAGTCAGGAGGATACAGACAGCTCAAGTCAGGAGGATACAGACAGCTCAAGTCAGGAGGATACAGACAGCTCAAGTCAGGAGGATACAGACAGCTCAAGTCAGGAGGATACAGACAGCTCAAGTCAGGAGGATACAGACAGCTCAAGTCAGGAGGATACAGACAGCTCAAGTCAGGAGGATACAGACAGCTCAAGTCAGGAGGATACAGACAGCTCAAGAGGCATCTTTAAATATGCAGGAAATATATATATATTTTTTTCTTTTCATAGATTTAAGAATAAGGCTCTACTGTAGATTGCAGGAAATAGCTGTTTCAGGTGTTCGGGAAAATGCTAATTTCTCCAATTTACAGCCGGCAGCACCTTAGACCGCTGCACCACCCAGGAGTATGAAGCTTATGGTCTCTCCCCCCCCCCTCTCTCTCTTTCTCCACACCTCCGGACAACATCACACCTAACGTACTTTGGGGCCCCATCAGATTCGTTGGGGCGCGTGACGGCCCTGTATGGGGAAAAAGACGTAGAAGAAGAAATGTCTGGCACGAGAACGAGAACAAAATATATTATATTCCGTTGACGTCTTCGACCAGTCCTCCGACAACCCAGATTATGTCCTGAATGGCACCATATATCGTATGTAGTGCACTACTGCTGACCAGAGACCTATGGTCCTAGTGCACTAGATAGGGAATAGAGTGTTATTAGGGACATATACCCTGCTGGGTTCTTTATCACCCTTTTACAGAAATGGTGCAGAGGTCTCGCTGGATATTCGGAGTCTGCTTTACATGTTTTCTGTCTGTTTGTTCACTGTGTGTGTGTGTGTGTGTGTGTGTGTGTGTGTGTGTGTGTGTGTGTGTGTGTGTGTGTGTGTGTGTGTGTGTGTGTGTGTGTGTGTGTGTGTGTGTGTGTGTGTGTGTGTGTGTGTGTTTTATGCCAGTTCGCTGTGCCTGCATACATTTTGGGTGTAAATGAGCCTGTTTAGATGAATTTAGAGGCCTGTGTGTTGGCAATAGATCAGCCCACAGCCCATCTAGATTACCGCGTGTGTGTGTGTGTGTGTGTAGGAGGTGATAAACAGTATCTGTTGTTAGCTCTCTGTCTGATCTGTGGCCTGGGATGTAGCTGCAGCTAAGTCCTGAACATTACTGAGCATTACTCTGGGATGTAGCTGCAGCTAAGTCCTGAACATTACTGAGCATTACTCTGGGATGTAGCTGCAGCTAAGTCCTGAACATTACTGAGCATTACTCTGGGATGTAGCTGCAGCTAAGTCCTGAACATTACTGAGCATTACTCTGGGATGTAGCTGCAGCTAAGTCCTGAACATGCCTGAGTATTAATGGCCTATTACTAACCGGGGGCAATATTGTATAGCTCTGTGTAGTGTACCAGTCTCTGTAGCTTTCATCTTTTCTGTACCAGTCTCTGTAGCTTTCAGCCTTTCTGTACCAGTCTGTAGATGAATTTAAAGGCAATGGATTGTGTTGGCAATGGATCAGCCCACAGCCCATCTAGATTAACGATGTACTGTATGTGTGTGTCGGTGTCTGTGTCCATGTCTGTGTATGTGTGTGTGTGTGTGTGTGTGTGTGTGTGTCCTACACTGCTGTGCAAGAGAGCGCCTGTATCCCACTATAACACGAGCTGCAGGTTTTCTTGATTTAACCAATCATTGTGGTTAAAAAGTTGAGAGCTTACCACATCACTAAGCCAAATTGAGCTACTTTGCAAAGCAGGAAAGGACAATGTGAACAGAAAATATTCAAGCCGTCCCGACAGGGAGATGCCACGTTCCAGCTTTATGTATATCATATCACCATGGGAACCCCCAACGCTGCTCTAGACTAAATCACCCTCTGACTGGTCGTTTGTCAATCTGGTCTGTTTTTGGGATATTTACGCTGTCAATAATGAGAGACACCTCAGTTTGAAGACAGGAATGTCCTCTTAAATGGACAAATCAATTAAGATTTTGGGGATAATTACACCCTGTCTGTCACTAATGAGACAGATGCACATCGTCATCAATCAAGAAAACGGGGACCCCATTGATTGAGAAATGTAGTATTTTATAAGGACCTCAGTAGCTGTTGCCAAGGCAGCAGCTGCTCTTCCTGGGAATAAGATCAGGGAATATATTCCATTAGATGACTGGTGTACTTACATCATGAATATCCTCATTGCTAGTAGGAGTTGTCAGGGACGACCTGGAGTGAACCGTGGACATGCAGATATCCTCTTTTCTGAAACTCTAATCCGTACAACTAGGCCCTGCGGGTTTGGTTTAGCAATATCTCCGGTCTACATAGCAGTGCCATCTCTCCCTTTATTAATCATACAAAGAGGATAAACTATTTTGAAATTTTCCAAAACGGGAACTGAGTCCTGAATATCAAAACTATCCACCCTAGTTCTGAAGCTATCATGTAGTTCTAGAGCTATCCACCCTAGTTCTGTAGCTATCATGTAGTTCTAGAACTATCCACCCTAGTTCTGTAGCTATCCTGTAGTTCTAGAGCTATTCACCCTAGCTCTGTAGCTATCCTCTAGTTCTAGAGCTATCCTCTAGTTCTAGAGCTATCCTGTAGTTTGAGAACTATCCACCCTTGTTCTAGAACTACCCTCCCTAGTTCTGGAGCAATCTTGTAGTTCTAGAACTATACACACTAGTTCTGGAGCTATCCCGTAGTTCTAGAGATATCCCGTAGTTCTAGAGATATCCCCTAGTTCTAAAGATATCCCATAGTTCTAGTTATCCCATAGTTCTAGAGCTATCCCATTGTTCTAGAGCTATCCCATAGTTCTGGAGCTATCCTGTAGTTGAAAAAAAAATCCCCTAGTTCTGGAGCTATCACATAGTTCCAGAGCTCTCCTGTTGTTTCAAAACTATCCCCTAGTTCTGGAACAAACCATAGTTCTGGAGCTATCCCCTAGTTCTGGAGCTATCCCCTAGTTCTGGAGCTATCCCATAGTTCTGGAGCTATCCTGTAGTTTTTAAAACTATCCCCTAGTTCTGGAGCTATCACATAGTTCTAGAGCTATCCTGTAGTTTTAAAACAATCCCGTAGTTCTGGAGCTATCGCCTAGTTCTGGAGCTGTCCCGTAGTTGTGGAGCTGTCCCGTAGTTCTAGAGCTATCCCGAATTAATAGGGGCTATCCCGAATTACTAAAGCTATCCCCTAGTTCTAGAGCTCTGGAGCTATCCCATAGTTCTAGAGCTATCCTGTAGTTCTAGAGCTATCCTGTAGTTCTAGAACTATCCCATTGTTCTGGAGCAATCCGGTAGTTCTAGAACTATCCCTTAGTTCTTTTTAGCTCTAGCGCTATCCCATAGTTCTAGAGCTATCCTGTAGTTCTATAGCTCTAGAGCAATCCAGTAGTTCTAGAGCTATCCTGTAGTTCTAGAGCTCTAGAGCTATACCGTAGTTCTAGAACTATCCCATTGTTCTGGAGCAATCCGGTAGTTCTAGAACTATCCCTTAGTTATTTAGCTCTAGCGCTATCCCATAGTTCTAGAGCTATCCTGTAGTTCAAGAGCTATCCTGTAGTTCTAGAGATATCCCATAGTTCTAGACCTCTAGAGCTATCCCGCAGTTCCAGAGCTATCCCGTAATTCTAAAGCTATCCTGTAGTTCTAGATCTATCCCTTAGTTATTTAGCTCTAGTGCTATCCCGTAGTTCTAGAGCAATTCTGTAGTTCTAGAGCTACCCCGTATTTCTAGAGCTATCCTGTAGTTCTAGAGCTCTAGAGCTATCCCATATTTCTAAAGCTATCCCGTATTTCTAAAGCTATCCCGTATTTCTAGAGCTATCCCGTAGTTCTAGAGCTATCCCGTAGTTCTAGAGCTATCCCGTAGTTCTAGAGCTATCCCGTATTTCTAGAGCTATCCTGTATTTCTAGAGCTATCCTGTATTTCTAAAGCTATCCCGTATTTCTAAAGCTATCCTGTAGTTCTAGAGCTCTAGAGCTATACCATATTTCTAGAGCTATCCTGTATTTCTAAAGCTATCCCGTATTTCTAAAGCTATCCCGTATTTCTAAAGCTATCCTGTAGTTCTAGAGCTCTAGAGCTATCCCATATTTCTAGAGCTATCCTGTATTTCTAGCGCTATCCTGTATTTCTAAAGCTATCCCGTATTTCTAAAGCTATCCCATATTTCTAAAGCTATCCTGTAGTTCTAGAGCTCTAGAGCTATCCCATATTTCTAAAGCTATCCCGTATTTCTAGAGCTATCTTGTATTTCTAGAGCTATCCCGTATTTCGAAAGCAATCCCGTAGTTCTAGAACTATCCCGTAGTTCTAAAGCTATCCCATATTTCTAGAGCTATCCAGTATTTCTAGAGCTATCCCGTATTTCTAGAGCTATCCCGTATTTCTAGAGCTATCCCGTATTTCTAAAGCTATCCCGTATTTCTAAAGCTATCCCGTATTTCTAGAGCTATCCCGTATTTCTAGAGCTATCCCGTATTTCTAAAGCTATCCCGTATTTCTAAAGCTATCCCGTATTTCTAGAGCTATCCCGTATTTCTAGAGCTATCCCGTATTTCTAAAGCTATCCCGTATTTCTAGAGCTATCCCGTATTTCTAGAGCCATCTCGTATTTCTTGAGCTCTAGAGCTATCCCGTATCTCTAGAGCTATCCCGTATTTCTAGAGCCATCTCATAGTTCTGGAACAATCCTGTAATTTCATAGCTATCCCATTTCCCCATGCATCCCATCCCTATGCCCAGGCCCATTTATCTGGCTGGCTGTGACCATCCATCTGCATAATGTACTGTATATGCATTCTTGTGTGACATAACGGTGTGAAGATAAATCTCGGGCTGTGTCTGTGGAGCATCCTCACTGATAGGGCTGGCATGGACAGAAGGTCCTTCATTTTCCACACTGATTACAGATGAGAAACTGGCCACATGCGCACACACACACACACACACACACACACACACACACACACACACCTATAAAAACACACACACCTCTCCCATGGGCACAGCTCAGGGTGACTCATGGGACGAACGAGGAACAATATTTACCGCCTCTCCAGTTGTAGCGTTTGCATACCGTAGGCCACTAATGACACTGAGAGGACTAAATCCTATTAGTGTTTCAATGGAGTGTCTCGTCTCTAGTCCTATTGTGTCTCCTGTGGTTGAATGACTCAATCACCATCTCCCTCTCTCTCTCCCCCTCTATCTCTACCTCCCTCTTCTCTCTCTCCCGCCCACCTCTAGCTCTACCCCCTCTATCTCTACCTCGCCCCTCTATTTCGACCTCCCCCCCTCTCTCCCCACTCCATCTTTACCTCGCTGCTCTCTCCACCTCTCTCTACCCCCTCTATCTCTACCCCCTCTACCTTTACCTCCCCCCTCTATCTTTACCCCCACTATCTCTACCTCGCCCCTCTCTCTCCCCCGTCTATCTCTCCCCCCTCTCTCTACCTCGCCCCTCTACCTCCCCCTCTCTATCGCTACCCCCTCTATCTCTACCTCCCCCTCTCTATCTCTACCCCCTCTATCTCTACCTCCCCCTCTCTATATCTACCCCCTCTATTTCTACCTCCCCCTCTCTATCACTACCCCCTCTACCTTTACCTCCCCCTCTCTATCTTTACCTCCCCCTCTCTCAGTGTGTAATGGGGGAAAATGGACTTGGTCTCTGTCTGTGTGCTGCTTGAGGCAGATGAAGCAATGTCAAATTACATCTCGGCTAAATTGCTTCCTTTGCAAACACACACACACACACACACACACACACACACACACACACACACACACACACACACACACACACACACACACACACACACACACACACACACACACACACACACCACAACTTCCTGAATTCTCTAAGGATGCTCTGTAGAGTGAGGAAATTAAAACTTGTTCATGTCCATTGGATGGTCCATCACCACCAGGTGAAGACATGTTCTGGGGTGGTCCATCACCACCAGGTGAAGACATGTTCTGGGGTGGTCCATCACCACCAGGTGAAGACATGTTCTCGGGTGGTCCATCACCACCAGGTGAAGACATGTTCTGGGGTGGTCCATCACCACCAGGTGAAGACATGTTCTGGGGTGGTCCATCACCACCAGGTGAAGACATGTTCTGGGGTGGTACATCACCACCAGGTGAAGACATGTTCTGGGGTGGTCCATCAGCACCAGGTGAAGACATGTTCTGTGGTGGTCCATCACCACCAGGTGAAGACATGTTCTGGGGTGGTCCATCACCACCAGGTGAAGACATGTTCTGGGGTGGTCCATCACCACCAGGTGAAGACATGTTCTGGGGTGGTCAATCACCACCAGTTGAAGACAAGTTCTGGGGTGGTCCATCACCACCAGGTGAAGACATGTTCTGGGGTGGTCCATCACCACCAGGTGAAGACATGTTCTGTGGTGGTCCATCACCACCAGGTGAAGACATGTTCTGGGGTGGTCCATCACCACCAGGTGAAGACATGTTCTGGGGTGGTCCATCACCACCAGGTGAAGACATGTTCTGGGGTGGTTCATCAGGACTAGATGAAGACATGTTCTGGGGTGGTTCATCAGGACTAGATGAAGACATGCTCTGGGGTGGTTCATCAGGACTAGATGAAGACACGTTCTGGGGTGGTCCATCAGGACTAGATGAAGACATGTTCTGGGGTGGTTCATCAGGACTAGATGAAGACATGTTCTGGGGTGGTTCATCAGGACTAGATGAAGACATGTTCTGTGGTGGTTCATCAGGACTAGATGAAGACATGTTCTGGGGTGGTTCATCAGGACTAGATGAGGACACGTTCTGGGGTGGTCCATCAGGACTAGATGAGGACATGTTCTGGGGTGGTCCTAAACTAATCTGGTTCTATTTTCACAACACTGATCAATGCCTGCAGTGTCTTTATCCATATGTTAGTGTTCCTGTTTAGCTGTGTAATTACAGAACTAATATCACACTGACAGATTTCAATACCATGCTGTGCCCTTGTAGGCACACTCACCTGAGAGATTTGAAGGACAGACACCTGCTCTGTCTACTGTGCTTGGCCAGCTGTTAGGGACAATCTAATCCTGTCAACATGAGAGAGAGAGAGAGAGAGAGAGCGAGAGAGCGAGAGAGAGAGAGAGACAGAGAGACAGAGAGAGAATATATCTAGTTTTGGCAGCTGTTGACCATTTCACAATTGTAGAAGGACAACGGAGGGCATGTTATCGGGGACTTAGAGACACATCATACGTCAGCTGACACAATCTATGACTTTGTGAGTGTGGAGGAAGTCACATTATTCTCTGTTAGGCTACATTCCAGGTGCCACGTTATTTCCCTGACATCAGGGCAACCTTGTTCCTGGATCTTGTCCCAACTAGGCACCATAGTACCTCGTTAAAATGATCAGTTCAGTCATTGCCTAAAATCAACACATCTGGTCTGCCGGGTCTGTTCAATCAAAACATGACCAGGTTGACTACCCATGCCCTGCAACGTGCACTTCTATGGACCAGAGCTCTATGGGGGACCTAATTATTATGGGAGCTTATTATTACCAGAGCTCTATGGAAAATGAAGTAATATCAGGTGTCTGTGGCTGCCTTTTTCCTTGTGAGGTGTGTTTTTTTGCAGGTGTTTGTTTCTGCAGGTGTGTGTTTGTGTGTGTGTGTGTGTGTGTGTGTGTGTGTGTGTGTGTGTGTGTTTGAAGGTGAGTGCATTTCTGTTTGTGTGTGTGTGTTGCTCTTTAACTCTGCTTTGATAGGGTAGTAGACCCTGTTAGCTGATCTGTGTGTTTGTGCATGTGTGTGTGTGTGTGTGTGTGTGTGTGTGTGTGTGTGTGTGTGTGTGTGTGTGTGTGTGTGTGTGTGTGTGTGTGTGTGTGTGTGTCTGTGTCTGTGTGTGTGTGTGTGTGCGTGCGTGCATGCTACGCTTTACCATAAAAAGCCTCCTGCCCTGTGATGTTCAGTCCACAATCACCTGTGAGGCCTAAGCTGCAGAGAGTGCTGATTAGATCTGTGATTGATTGGGAAGAATGATCATTCAATTACCATCGTGAATTATTGCAATGTTTGTTTATGTATTTTTATGTGTCAATTGACGATTTGACATGAAACAAAAGTTATTCATTCATTCATTTGTTCAGAAATGCCTAGGGCAGGATTTGATCTGTGATTGATTGGTAATGCCTAGGGCAGGATTTGATCTGTGATTGATTGGTAATGCCTAGGGCAGGATTTGATCTGTGATTGATTAGTAATGCCTAGGGCAGGATTTGATCTGTGATTGATTGGTAATGCCCTGGGCAGGAGCTTTTCTTGGTCAGGTGCACAAATAGAGTGTGTGTACCTAATTGCAACCTATAGGCCCTTGTCAGAAGTAACACATCTCCTCGGGAATAGGGTGCTATTTCAGACTCAATGGAAAGGTAGTAAGCAGATGTTAACTAGTAAATCAATGAACTGTAGTCAACAATTGATCCCTTACAACAACAAACAAAAAAATATCTTAATTTTAGAAAATGTTGGTGATTATTAGTTATATATTTGTTGTTGTATAGTGGATACAAAGCATCCAGAATCTTGATATAACATACATACTATAAATAGATAACATGTACACTACATTTCCTTGTGCGGTGATAACTCTTTATATGACATTGAACTCTGGAGCACGAAGATATCTTTGCCATCATTCCCTATGACCGAAAACAGCTTGTGGACATCAGAACAGCGATAATTAACCAACATTTTGACGAAAATGTCTACTTCAATGAGTTAGCAGTTCTGGACTTTATGCTTACTCCGGACCCAACCCCAATTCCCCGGGACTCGAAAGAGGAAGCTGCGGCGAAAGAGAAGCAGGCATCCTGACAAGACTACGTCGGTGAGTAAATAGACCTCCAATCTGTTCTATCTGTTCTATTGGCGAACGTACAGTCACTGGAGAACAAACTGGATGAACGGGACCTGAAGAACTGTAAAATTCTATTCTATTCATCCTGAGGAGACTATCTTTTGCGAATAAATAGACCGCTAATTCCCTCTGTTCTGTTGGGGAGCGTGCAGTCACTGGAGAACAAAATGGATGAGCTCCGTTCGAGACTCTCCTATCAACGGGACCTGAAAAACGGTATTATCAAGAGGAGGCTGCTGAGGGGAGGATGGCTCCAGCCATTACCACGAGTCCGTCCCTCCCAAATAAGGTGCCACCAACCCCCTGTGGTAAAATCATATGTTTCTCATAGTCGTGGCTAAACGAGGACATGAATAATATCTTGCTAGTTTTCTATGCAGTTTCAAGACCGGACAGCAGACTTGGGTAAGATGAAAGGGAGGATGGGTATGTAAACTTTATTATTTATTACTTTCGGGTGCGAAATCTAGTGTTAAAGAAGTCTCAAGGTTTTGCTCACATGAGTTAGAAAACCTTCTGATAAGTTGCAGTCCATACTATTTATCAAGAGAGTGTCTCATCTGTCTGTTTCATAGCTGTCTATTTACCACCACAAACCGATGCAATCTATATAGGGCCATAAGCAAACCAGAAAACTGGAATATGTTCCCGGGATTCATCCTATACCATTGAGGAGTTTACAACATCGGCCTCATTAATAAATGCCTTGACGTTGTAGTTCACAGAGTGACTGTACATACATACCCCAAAAAGAAGCCATGGATTTACAGGCAACATCTGTACTGAGCTAAAGGCTAGAGCTGCTGCTTTCAAGGAGTGATACACTAATCCCGGATGCTCATAAGATGTACCGTTATGACCGCCGATGAGTCATCAAACAGGCAAAGCATCAATAAAGGATTAAGATCGAATTCTACTAAGCGGGCTCTGATGCTCGACGGATGTGCCAAGGCTTGCAAACTATCAAGGAATACAAAGGGAAACCCAGATGAGCTAAATGTCTTCTATGCTCGCCTCGAGGCAAGCAACACTGAACCATGTATGAGAGCACCAGCTGTTCCGGACGACTGTGTGATCTCACTCTCCATAGCCAATGTAAGACCTTTATTAAACAGGTTAACATTCGCAAGACCGCGGGGCCAGACGGAATACCAGGACGCATACTCAGAGCATGCACTGACCAGCTGGCAAGTGTCTTCACTGACATTTTCAAACTATCCTTAACTTGGTCTGTAATACCAACTTGTTTCAAGCAGACCACCATAGTCCCTGTGCTGAAGAATGCCAAGGTAACCTGCCTCAATGACTATAACCCAGTAGCACTCACATCTGTTACCATGAAATGCTTTGAAAGGCTGGTAATGGTTCACATCAACACCATCATCCCAGACAACCTGGACCCATTGCATATCACGGGGGCTATTCGATGCAAATGCAGAACGCCACAGGATCGCCACAGGATGTTTTTGTGCTGGTCAAGGGCAGACAGGTCTGGAGTGAACCAGACATGAATCAGACACGGCTAAGACATCCAGGTTGGCAGAGTGTGCTAAAGCAGTGAGTAAAACAAACTTAGGGAGTAGGCTTCTAATGTTCACATGCATGAAACCAAGGCTTTTACGGTTACAGAAGTCAACAAATGAGAGCACCTGGGGGGTGGGAGTGGAGCTTGGCACTGCAGGACCTGGATTAACCTCCACATCACCAGAGGAACAGAGGAGAATTAGGATAAGGGTACGGCTAAAGGCTATACGATCTGGCTGTCTACTATGTTCGGAACAGAGAGTAAAAGGAGCAGGTTTCTGGAAGAGGCATATTGATATTAGAGAGAGGCATGCGTAGCCAAGTGAACATATGGGTCCAGTGAGTGGTTGGGCTGACTGGGGACACGGCGATTCAGAACAGATAGTAGGCTGGGGCCAACAAGCTAGCAGTTAGTAGGCCGGGGCCAACAAGCTAGCAGTTAGTAGGCGGGGGCCAACAAGCTAGCAGTTAGTAGGCCGGGGCCAACAAGCTAGCAGTTAGCAGACATAGTAGCAAGCAGTTAGCAGACCGGGGCTAGCAAGTTAGCAGAAGGGCCTTTGGGGGACGTCGCGATGGAGGTAAGTCAGTTTTTGCCTCTTTGTGTGGTGACGTCAAAAGACCAGTCGTGGATTAGTAGGTTTCCAAGAAGCTCTAGGTAGCTAGCAGGCCGTGGTTAGCAGAATGGGCCTTCAGCGGACGTTGCGTCTGAGGGACCTGTTGGAATCCTCGGGGAGATTATGTCGGAATTCCAGTCGTGGAGGAACGGCAGGGTTTCGTGCCCCGTACCGGCAGCAGAAGGGGTCCGGATAATATAGCCCAGGAGTGGGCTTCGGTGGTAGCCCAGGAGCCCTGTCCGGGCAAGTTTCAGGCTAATTGGTGCTTGCTCTGGGATGGAAACGCTAGCCAGGAGTAGTCACCCGGGATTGCGGTTAGCCAGTTGTAAAGATCCAGATGAAAATGTTCAGAGTTTGAGGTAGAAATCCGGGGATATGGATAGAAAAAAAATAGGTCCGTTATACTCTGGTTTGAGTCACGTTGTACGAACTGGAGAGATCTTTCCGAGCTAAAGGTTAGCTGATGACCGCTAGCAGTGGTTTGCTGACTGATAGCTGGTAGGTAGTTAGCTGGCTAGCTTCAGTTGAGGGATTCCAGATCCGAAGTAAATAGAAATACTTTAGAAAAAAAAGCAGATCCACGCCACATTGATCAACCCCTCTGACCCTGGCAATCATGTGACCAACCCCTGTGACCCTGGGGATCCTGTGACCAACCCCTCTGACCCTGGCAATCATGTGACCAACCCCTGTGACCCTGGGGATCCTTTGACCAACCCCTCTGACCCTGGCAATCATGTGACCAACCCCTGTGACCCTGGGGATCCTGTGACCAACCCCTCTGACCCTGGGAATCATGTGACCAACCCCTGTGACCCTGGGGATCCTGTGACCAACCCCTCTGACCCTGGGAATCATATGACCAACCCCTGTGACCCTGGGGATCCTGTGACCAACCCCTGTGACCCTGGGGATCCTGTGACCAACCCCTGTGACCAACCCCTGTGACCCTGGGAATCATGTGACCAACCCCTGTGACCCTGTGGATCCTGTGACCAACCCCTGTGACCCTGGGGTTCCTGTGATGTCACACATGATTTAGTCTCTCTTGATAACGTTCATCAGTGCTTGGGCCTTATAATAAATGCGTACAATCTGCAGGTGTTTTTCTGATACAGGCGTACTATGTTAATTTGAACACGCTGTTGTCACAGATCATTTAAATTGTATTTTTTTCCCCAGAGGTTAAAATATGCTTCTAAAGTTAGCAATTTCCACTTTAAAATGACAGACTTGATTTATCCTAACAAAACATTTATCAACCCTTACAAACATGTCCATGAATTATAATCAACACTATGATTTACATTTCCTGTTGCTGCAGGATTATTTGCTTGCTGTGAGAAACGTGTCAAATTAAGATGTGCATCTGTTGGAATTTTAGCTTCTGGAGGCACAACATCTAGATGTGTTTACAGCGCCATTCTTATCTCAAAAAAACACAGTGACTGAAAATGAAATCAAATGTTTGCGTGTTGAGGTAAACATGTAGCTTGAAACTGTATATACATTTATCTTTCTCAGGAATGTAAGAGCATTATCAGAATGTGTGTGCGATTGTGCGTGGGTACATTCTGTAGGTATGTACTGCGTGTAGTGTGTGTGTGTGTGTGTGTTGCCTATGTACTGTACATGTGCATGTACAGTTGAGGGGGAATGACTATAGGGGGTGGGGGGAGGGATGACCATAGGGGGTGGGGGGGGGGGATGACAATAGAGGGGACTGACTATAGGGGGTGGGGGGGAATGACTATAGGGGGTGGGAGGGGAATGACTATAGGGGGAATGACTAAAGGGGGAATGACTATAGGGGGAATGACTATAGGGGGTGGGGGGGGGATGACTATAGGGGGTGGGGGGGGAATGACTAAACGGGTGGGGGGGGAATGACTAAACGGGTGGGGGGGGGAATGACTAAAGGGGTGGGGGGGAATGACTAAAGGGGTGGGGGGGAATGACTATAGGGGGTGGGGGGCAATGACTATAAGGGGTGGGGGGGATGACTATAGGGGTGGGGGGAATGACTATAGGGGGTGGGGGGGGAATGACTATAGGGGGTGGGGGGGAATGACTATAGGGGCTGGGGGGGAATGACTATAGGGGGTGGGATGACTATAGGGGTGGGGGGGAATGACTATAGGGGGTGGGGGGGAATGACTATAGGGGGTGGGGGGGAATGACTATAGGGGGTGGGGGGGATTGACTATGGGGTGGGGGGGGGGGTGACTATAGGGGGTGGGGGGGGGAATGACTATAGGGGGTGGGGGGAATGAACATAGGGGGTGGGAGGGTGGGGGGGAATGACAATAGGGGGGAATGACTATAGGAGGTGGGGGCAATGACTATAGGGGGTGGGGGGGAATGACTATAGGGGAATGACAATAGGGGGTGGGGGAGAATGACAATAGGGGGGAATGACTATAGGGGGTGGGGGGGACTTACTATAGGGGGTGGGGGGGAATGTCCATAGGGGGTGGGGGGAATTACTATAGGGGGTGGGGGGGAATGACTATAGGGGGTGGGGGGGAATGACCATAAGGGGTGGGATCGAATGACTATAGGGGGTGGGGGGGAATGACAATAGGGGGGAATGACTATAGGGGGTGGGGGGGATTGACTATAGGGGGGAATGACTATAGGGGGTGGGGGGGAATGACAATAGGGGGGAATGACTATAGGGGGTGGGGGGGAATGAAAATAGGGGGGAATGACTATAGGGGGTGGGGGGGAATGACTATAGGGGGTGGGGGGGAATGACCATGGGGGGGGGGATGACTATAGGGAGGACTGACTATAAGGGTTGGTGTGGAATGACTATAGGGAGGACTGACTATAGGGGGTGGGAGAGAATGACTATAGGGGGTGGGGAGGACTGACTATAGGGGGTGGGAGGGAATGACTATAGGGAGGACTGACTATAGGGGGTGGGGGGGACTGACTATAGGGGGTGGGGGGGACTTACTATAGGGGGTGGGGGGGAATGTCCATAGGGGGTGGGGGGGAATGACTATAGGGGGTGGGGGGGAATGACTATAGGGGGTGGGGGGGAATGACAATAGGGGGGAATGACTATAGGAGGTGGGGGCAATGACTATAGGGGGTGGGGGGGAATGACTATAGGGGAATGACAATAGGGGGTGGGGGAGAATGACAATAGGGGGGAATGACTATAGGGGGTGGGGGGGACTTACTATAGGGGGTGGGGGGGAATGTCCATAGGGGGTGGGGGGGAATGACTATAGGGGGTGGGGGGGAATGACTATAGGGGGTGGGGGGGAATGACCATAAGGGGTGGGATCGAATGACTATAGGGGGTGGGGGGGAATGACAATAGGGGGGAATGACTATAGGGGGTGGGGGGGATTGACTATAGGGGGGAATGACTATAGGGGGTGGGGGGGAATGACAATAGGGGGGAATGACTATAGGGGGTGGGGGGGAATGAAAATAGGGGGGAATGACTATAGGGGGTGGGGGGGAATGACTATAGGGGGTGGGGGGGAATGACCATGGGGGGGGGGAATGACTATAGGGAGGACTGACTATAAGGGTTGGTGTGGAATGACTATAGGGAGGACTGACTATAGGGGGTGGGAGAGAATGACTATAGGGGGTGGGGAGGACTGACTATAGGGGGTGGGAGGGAATGACTATAGGGAGGACTGACTATAGGGGGTGGGGGGGACTGACTATAGGGGGTGGGGGGGACTTACTATAGGGGGTGGGGGGGAATGTCCATAGGGGGTGGGGGGGAATGACTATAGGGGGTGGGGGGGAATGACTATAGGGGGTGGGGGGGAATGACCATAAGGGGTGGGATCGAATGACTATAGGGGGTGGGGGGGAATGACAAAAGGGGGGAATGACTATAGGGGGTGGGGGGGAATGACAATAGGGGGGAATGACTATAGGGGGTGGGGGGGAATGACTATAGGGGGTGGGGGGGAATGACTATAGGGAGGACTGACTATAAGGGTTGGTGTGGAATGACTATAGGGAGGACTGACTATAGGGGGTGGGACAGAATGACTATAGGGGGTGGGGAGGACTTACTATAGGGGGTGGGAGGGAATGACTATAGGGAGGACTGACTATAGGGGGTGGGGGGGACTGACTATAGGGGGTGGGGGGGACTTACTATAGGGGGTGGGGGGGAATGTCCATAGGGGGTGGGGGGGAATGACTATAGGGGGTGGGGGGGGATGACTATAGGGGTGGGGGGAATGACTATAGGGGGTGGGGGGAACGACTATAGGGGGTGGGGGGGAATGACTATGGGGTGGGGGGGGGGGTGACTATAGGGGGTGGGGGGGAATGACTATAGGGGGTGGGGGGAATGACTATAGGGGGTGGGGGGGAATGACTATAGGGGGTGGGGGGATTGACTATGGGGTGGGGGGGGGTGACTATAGGGGGTGGGGGGAATGAACATAGGGGGTGGGAGGGAGGGGGGGAATGACAATAGGGGGGAATGACTATAGGAGGTGGGGGCAATGACTATAGGGGGTGGGGGGGAATGACTATAGGGGAATGACAATAGGGGGTGGGGGAGAATGACAATAGGGGGAATGACTATAGGGGGTGGGGGGGACTTACTATAGGGGGTGGGGGGGAATGTCCATAGGGGGTGGGGGGGAATGACTATAGGGGGTGGGGGGGAATGACTATAGGGGGTGGGGGGGAATGACCATAAGGGGTGGGATCGAATGACTATAGGGGGTGGGGGGGAATGACAATAGGGGGTGGGGGGGAATGACTATAGGGGGGAATGACTATAGGGGGTGGGGGGGAATGACAATAGGGGGGAATGACTATAGGGGGTGGGGGGGAATGAAAATAGGGGGGAATGACTATAGGGGGTGGGGGGGAATGACTATAGGGGGTGGGGGGGAATGACCATGGGGGGCGGGTGAATGACCATGGGGGGTGGGATGGAATGACTATAGGGAGGACTGACTATAAGGGTTGGTGTGGAATGACTATAGGGAGGACTGACTATAGGGGGTGGGAGAGAATGACTATAGGGGGTGGGGAGGACTGACTATAGGGGGTGGGAGGGAATGACTATAGGGAGGACTGACTATAAGGGGTGGGGGGGACTGACTATAGGGGGTGGGGGGGAATGACTATAGGGGGTGGGGGGGAATGACTATAGGGGGTGGGGGGGAATGACCATAAGGGGTGGGATCGAATGACTATAGGGGGTGGGGGGGAATGACTATAGGGGGTGGGGGGGAATGACTATAGGGGGTGGGGAGGACTGACTATAGGGGGTGGGAGGGAATGACTATAGGGAGGACTGACTATAGGGGGTGGGGGGGAATGACCATAAGGGGTGGGATCGAATGACTATAGGGGGTGGGGGGGAATGACAGTAGGGGGGAATGACTATAGGGGGTGGGGGGGAATGACAATAGGGGGGAATGACTATAGGGGGTGGGGGGGAATGACTATAGGGGGTGGGGGGGAATGACCATAAGGGGTGGGATCGAATGACTATAGGGGGTGGGGGGGAATGACAATAGCGGGGAATGACTATAGGGGGTGGGGGGGAATGACTATAGGGGGTGGGAGGGAATGACTATAGGGGGGGGGAGGGAATGACTATAGGGAGGACTGACTATAAGGGTTGGTGTGGAATGACTATAGGGAGGACTGACTATAGGGGTGGGAGAGAATGACTATAGGGGGTGGGGAGGACTGACTATAGGGGGTGGGGGGGACTGACTATGGGGGGTGGGGGGGACTGACTATAGGGGGTGGGGGGGAATGACAATAGGGGGGACTGACTGTAGGGGGGAATGACTATAGAGGGTGGGAGGGAATGTCTATAGGGGTGGGGGGGACTGACTATAAGGGGTGGGGGGGAATGACCATAAGGGGTGGGATCGAATGACTATAGGGGGTGGGGGGGAATGACAATAGGGGGTGGGGGGGAATGACTATAGGGGGGAATGACTATAGGGGGTTGGGGGAATGACCAGGGGGGGGGGGGGGGGGGGAATGACCATGGGGGGTGGGAGGGAATGACTATAGGGAGGACTGACTATAAGGGTTGGTGTGGAATGACTATAGGGAGGACTGACTATAGGGGGTGGGAGAGAATGACTATAGGGGGTGGGGAGGACTGACTATAGGGGGTGGGAGGGAATGACTATAGGGAGGACTGACTATAAGGGGTGGGGGGGACTGACTATAGGGGGTGGGGGGGACTTACTATAGGGGGTGGGGGGGAATGTCCATAGGGGGTGGGGGGGAATGACTATATGGGGTGGGGGGGAATGACTATAGGGGGTGGGGGGGAATGACCATAAGGGGTGGGATCGAATGACTATAGGGGGTGGGGGGGAATGACAATAGGGGGGAATGACTATAGGGGGTGGGGGGGATTGACTATAGGGGGGAATGACTATAGGGGGTGGGGGGGAATGACAATAGGGGGGAATGACTATAGGGGGTGGGGGGGAATGAAAATAGGGGGGAATGACTATAGGGGGTGGGGGGGAATGACTATAGGGGGTGGGGGGGAATGACCATGGGGGGGGGAATGACTATAGGGAGGACTGACTATAAGGGTTGGTGTGGAATGACTATAGGGAGGACTGACTATAGGGGGTGGGAGAGAATGACTATAGGGGGTGGGGAGGACTGACTATAGGGGGTGGGAGGGAATGACTATAGGGAGGACT
Organism: Oncorhynchus clarkii lewisi; assembly: GCF_045791955.1. Classification (NCBI taxonomy): domain Eukaryota; kingdom Metazoa; phylum Chordata; class Actinopteri; order Salmoniformes; family Salmonidae; genus Oncorhynchus; species Oncorhynchus clarkii. The sequence continues at coordinate 79,878,887 of NC_092163.1, read as the reverse complement.
GACTATAGGGGGTGGGGGGGACTGACTATAGGGGGTGGGGGGGACTTACTATAGGGGGTGGGGGGGAATGTCCATAGGGGGTGGGGGGGAATGACTATAGGGGGTGGTGGGGAATGACAATAGGGGGTGGGGGGGAATGACCATAAGGGGTGGGATCGAATGACTATAGGGGGTGGGGGGGAATGACAAAAGGGGGGAATGACTATAGGGGGTGGGGGGGAATGACAATAGGGGGGAATGACTATAGGGGGTGGGGGGGAATGACTATAGGGGGTGGGGGGGAATGACTATAGGGAGGACTGACTATAAGGGTTGGTGTGGAATGACTATAGGGAGGACTGACTATAGGGGGTGGGACAGAATGACTATAGGGGGTGGGGAGGACTTACTATAGGGGGTGGGAGGGAATGACTATAGGGAGGACTGACTATAGGGGGTGGGGGGGACTGACTATAGGGGGTGGGGGGGACTTACTATAGGGGGTGGGGGGGAATGTCCATAGGGGGTGGGGGGGAATGACTATAGGGGGTGGGGGGGGATGACTATAGGGGTGGGGGGAATGACTATAGGGGGTGGGGGGGAACGACTATAGGGGGTGGGGGGGAATGACTATGGGGTGGGGGGGGGGGGGTGACTATAGGGGGTGGGGGGGAATGACTATAGGGGGTGGGGGGAATGACTATAGGGGGTGGGGGGGAATGACTATAGGGGGTGGGGGGATTGACTATGGGGTGGGGGGGGGTGACTATAGGGGGTGGGGGGGGGGGTGACTATAGGGGGTGGGGGGAATGAACATAGGGGGTGGGAGGGAGGGGGGGAATGACAATAGGGGGGAATGACTATAGGAGGTGGGGGCAATGACTATAGGGGGTGGGGGGGAATGACTATAGGGGAATGACAATAGGGGGTGGGGGAGAATGACAATAGGGGGAATGACTATAGGGGGTGGGGGGGACTTACTATAGGGGGTGGGGGGGAATGTCCATAGGGGGTGGGGGGGAATGACTATAGGGGGTGGGGGGGAATGACTATAGGGGGTGGGGGGGAATGACCATAAGGGGTGGGATCGAATGACTATAGGGGGTGGGGGGGAATGACAATAGGGGGTGGGGGGGAATGACTATAGGGGGGAATGACTATAGGGGGTGGGGGGGAATGACAATAGGGGGGAATGACTATAGGGGGTGGGGGGGAATGAAAATAGGGGGGAATGACTATAGGGGGTGGGGGGGAATGACTATAGGGGGTGGGGGGGAATGACCATGGGGGGGGGGGAATGACCATGGGGGGTGGGAGGGAATGACTATAGGGAGGACTGACTATAAGGGTTGGTGTGGAATGACTATAGGGAGGACTGACTATAGGGGGTGGGAGAGAATGACTATAGGGGGTGGGGAGGACTGACTATAGGGGGTGGGAGGGAATGACTATAGGGAGGACTGACTATAAGGGGTGGGGGGGACTGACTATAGGGGGTGGGGGGGAATGACTATAGGGGGTGGGGGGGAATGACTATAGGGGGTGGGGGGGAATGACCATAAGGGGTGGGATCGAATGACTATAGGGGGTGGGGGGGAATGACTATAGGGGGTGGGGGGGAATGACTATAGGGGGTGGGGAGGACTGACTATAGGGGGTGGGAGGGAATGACTATAGGGAGGACTGACTATAGGGGGTGGGGGGGAATGACCATAAGGGGTGGGATCGAATGACTATAGGGGGTGGGGGGGAATGACAGTAGGGGGGAATGACTATAGGGGGTGGGGGGGAATGACAATAGGGGGGAATGACTATAGGGGGTGGGGGGGAATGACTATAGGGGGTGGGGGGGAATGACCATAAGGGGTGGGATCGAATGACTATAGGGGGTGGGGGGGAATGACAATAGCGGGGAATGACTATAGGGGGTGGGGGGGAATGACTATAGGGGGTGGGAGGGAATGACTATAGGGGGTGGGAGGGAATGACTATAGGGAGGACTGACTATAAGGGTTGGTGTGGAATGACTATAGGGAGGACTGACTATAGGGGGTGGGAGAGAATGACTATAGGGGGTGGGGAGGACTGACTATAGGGGGTGGGGGGGACTGACTATGGGGGGTGGGGGGGACTGACTATAGGGGGTGGGGGGGAATGACAATAGGGGGGACTGACTGTAGGGGGGAATGACTATAGAGGGTGGGAGGGAATGTCTATAGGGGTGGGGGGGACTGACTATAAGGGGTGGGGGGGAATGACCATAAGGGGTGGGATCGAATGACTATAGGGGGTGGGGGGGAATGACAATAGGGGGTGGGGGGGAATGACTATAGGGGGGAATGACTATAGGGGGTGGGGGGGAATGACAATAGGGGGGAATGACTATAGGGGGTTGGGGGAATGACCATGGGGGGGGGGGGGGGGGGGGGAATGACCATGGGGGGTGGGAGGGAATGACTATAGGGAGGACTGACTATAAGGGTTGGTGTGGAATGACTATAGGGAGGACTGACTATAGGGGGTGGGAGAGAATGACTATAGGGGGTGGGGAGGACTGACTATAGGGGGTGGGAGGGAATGACTATAGGGAGGACTGACTATAAGGGGTGGGGGGGACTGACTATAGGGGGTGGGGGGGACTTACTATAGGGGGTGGGGGGGAATGTCCATAGGGGGTGGGGGGGAATGACTATAGGGGGTGGGGGGGAATGACTATAGGGGGTGGGGGGGAATGACCATAAGGGGTGGGATAGAATGACTATAGGGGGTGGGGGGGAATGACTATAGGGGGTGGGGGGGAATGACTATAGGGGGTGGGGAGGACTGACTATAGGGGGTGGGAGGGAATGACTATAGGGAGGACTGACTATAGGGGGTGGGGGGGAATGACCATAAGGGGTGGGATCGAATGACTATAGGGGGTGGGGGGGAATGACAGTAGGGGGGAATGACTATAGGGGGTGGGGGGGAATGACAATAGGGGGGAATGACTATAGGGGGTGGGGGGGAATGACTATAGGGGGTGGGGGGGAATGACCATAAGGGGTGGGATCGAATGACTATAGGGGGTGGGGGGGAATGACTATAGGGGGTGGGGGGGAATGACTATAGGGGGTGGGGAGGACTGACTATAGGGGGTGGGAGGGAATGACTATAGGGAGGACTGACTATTTATTTTTTTTATTTTTTTTATTTTACCTTTATTTAACCAGGCAAGTCAGTTAAGAACAAATTCTTATTTTCAATGACGGCCTGGGAACAGTGGGTTAACTGCCTGTTCAGGGGCAGAACGACAGATTTGTACCTTGTCAGCTCGGGGGTTTGAACTCACAACCTTCCGGTTACTAGTCCGACGCTCTAACCACTAGGCTACCCTGCCGCCCAGGGGGTGGGGGGGAATGACCATAAGGGGTGGGATCGAATGACTATAGGGGGTGGGGGGGAATGACAGTAGGGGGGAATGACTATAGGGGGTGGGGGGGAATGACAATAGGGGGGAATGACTATAGGGGGTGGGGGGGAATGACTATAGGGGGTGGGGGGGATGACCATAAGGGGTGGGATCGAATGACTATAGGGGGTGGGGGGGAATGACAATAGCGGGGAATGAATATAGGGGGTGGGGGGGAATGACCATAAGGGGTGGGATCGAATGACTATAGGGGGTGGGGGGGAATGACAGTAGGGGGGAATGACTATAGGGGGTGGGGGGGAATGACAATAGGGGGGAATGACTATAGGGGGTGGGGGGGACTTACTATAGGGGGTGGGGGGGAATGTCCATAGGGGGTGGGGGGGAATGACTATAGGGGGTGGGGGGGAATGACTATAGGGGGTGGGGGGGAATGACCATAAGGGGTGGGATCGAATGACTATAGGGGGTGGGGGGGAATGACTATAGGGGGTGGGGGGAATGACTATAGGGGGTGGGGAGGACTGACTATAGGGGGTGGGAGGGAATGACTATAGGGAGGACTGACTATAGGGGGTGGGGGGGAATGACCATAAGGGGTGGGATCGAATGACTATAGGGGGTGGGGGGGAATGACAGTAGGGGGGAATGACTATAGGGGGGAATGACTATAGGGGGTGGGGGGGAATGACAATAGGGGGGAATGACTATAGGGGGTGGGGGGGAATGAAAATAGGGGGGAATGACTATAGGGGGTGGGGGGGAATGACTATAGGGGGTGGGGGGGAATGACCATGGGGGGGGTGGGGGGGGGGGGATGACCATGGGGGGTGGGAGGGAATGACTATAGGGAGGACTGACTATAAGGGTTGGTGTGGAATGACTATAGGGAGGACTGACTATAGGGGGTGGGAGAGAATGACTATAGGGGGTGGGGAGGACTGACTATAGGGGGTGGGAGGGAATGACTATAGGGAGGACTGACTATAAGGGGTGGGGGGGACTCACTATAGGGGGTGGGGGGGACTTACTATAGGGGGTGGGGGGGAATGTCCATAGGGGGTGGGGGGGAATGACTATAGGGGGTGGGGGGGAATGACTATAGGGGGTGGGGGGGAATGACCATAAGGGGTGGGATCGAATGACTATAGGGGGTGGGGGGGAATGACTATAGGGGGTGGGGGGGAATGACTATAGGGGGTGGGGAGGACTGACTATAGGGGGTGGGAGGGAATGACTATAGGGAGGACTGACTATAGGGGGTGGGGGGGAATGACCATAAGGGGTGGGATCGAATGACTATAGGGGGTGGGGGGGAATGACAGTAGGGGGGAATGACTATAGGGGGTGGGGGGGAATGACAATAAGGGGGAATGACTATAGGGGGTGGGGGGGAATGACTATAGGGGGTGGGGGGGAATGACCATAAGGGGTGGGATCGAATGACTATAGGGGGTGGGGGGGAATGACAATAGCGGGGAATGACTATAGGGGGTGGGGGGGAATGACTATAGGGGGTGGGAGGGAATGACTATAGGGGGTGGGAGGGAATGACTATAGGGAGGACTGACTATAAGGGTTGGTGTGGAATGACTATAGGGAGGACTGACTATAGGGGGTGGGAGAGAATGACTATAGGGGGTGGGGAGGACTGACTATAGGGGGTGGGGGGGACTGACTATGGGGGGTGGGGGGGACTGACTATAGGGGGTGGGGGGGAATGACAATAGGGGGGACTGACAGTAGGGGGGAATGACTATAGAGGGTGGGAGGGAATGTCTATAGGGGTGGGGGGGACTGACTATAGGGGGTGGGGGGGAATGACCATAAAGGGTGGGAGGGAATTACTATAGGGGGTGGGGGGTAATGACAATAGGGGGGAATGACTATAGGGGGTGGGGGGGAATGACTATAGGGAGGACTGACTATAAGGGGTGGGGTGGAATGACTATAGGGGGTGGGAGGGAATGACTATAGGGGGTGGGGAGGACTGACTATAGGGGGTGGGGGGGAATGACTATAGGGAGGACTGACCTTAGGGGGTGGGGGGGAATGACTATAGGGGGTGGGAGGGTGGGGGGGATGACTATAGGGGGTGGGGGGGAATGACAATTGGGGGGACTGACTATAGCGGGTGGGGGAGAATGACTATGGGGGTGGGAGGGATTGACTATAGGGGGTGGGAGGGAATGACTATAGGGGTTGATGTGGAATGACTTTAGGGGGTGGGGGGAATGACTATATGGGGTGATGTGGAATGACTATAGGGGGTGGAGGGTAATAACAATAGGGGGGAATGACTATAGGGGGTGGGGGGGATTGACCATAGGGGGGGGGGATTGACTATAGGGGGTGGGTGGGAATGACTATAGGGGGTGGGGGGGAATGACTATAGGGGGTGGGGGGGACTGACTATAGGGGGTGGGAGGGAATGACTATAGGGAGGACAGACTATAGGGGGTGGGAGGGAATGACTATAGGGGGTGGGGGGGAATGACTATAGGGGGTGGGGGGGAATGACTATAGGGGGTGGGGGGGAATGACTATAGGGGGTGGGAGGGAATGACTATAGGGGGTGGGAGGGAATGACTATAGGGAGGACTGACTATAAGGGTTGGTGTGGAATGACTATAGGGAGGACTGACTATAGGGGGTGGGAGAGAATGACTATAGGGGGTGGGGAGGACTGACTATAGGGGGTGGGGGGGACTGACTATGGGGGGTGGGGGGGACTGACTATAGGGGGTGGGGGGGAATGACAATAGGGGGGACTGACTGTAGGGGGGAATGACTATAGAGGGTGGGAGGGAATGTCTATAGGGGTGGGGGGGACTGACTATAAGGGGTGGGGGGGAATGACCATAAGGGGTGGGATCGAATGACTATAGGGGGTGGGGGGGAATGACAATAGGGGGTGGGGGGGAATGACTATAGGGGGGAATGACTATAGGGGGTGGGGGGGAATGACAATAGGGGGGAATGACTATAGGGGGTTGGGGGAATGACCATGGGGGGGGGGGGGGGGGAATGACCATGGGGGGTGGGAGGGAATGACTATAGGGAGGACTGACTATAAGGGTTGGTGTGGAATGACTATAGGGAGGACTGACTATAGGGGGTGGGAGAGAATGACTATAGGGGGTGGGGAGGACTGACTATAGGGGGTGGGAGGGAATGACTATAGGGAGGACTGACTATAAGGGGTGGGGGGGACTGACTATAGGGGGTGGGGGGGACTTACTATAGGGGGTGGGGGGGAATGTCCATAGGGGGTGGGGGGGAATGACTATAGGGGGTGGGGGGGAATGACTATAGGGGGTGGGGGGGAATGACCATAAGGGGTGGGATAGAATGACTATAGGGGGTGGGGGGGAATGACTATAGGGGGTGGGGGGGAATGACTATAGGGGGTGGGGAGGACTGACTATAGGGGGTGGGAGGGAATGACTATAGGGAGGACTGACTATAGGGGGTGGGGGGGAATGACCATAAGGGGTGGGATCGAATGACTATAGGGGGTGGGGGGGAATGACAGTAGGGGGGAATGACTATAGGGGGTGGGGGGGAATGACAATAGGGGGGAATGACTATAGGGGGTGGGGGGGAATGACTATAGGGGGTGGGGGGGAATGACCATAAGGGGTGGGATCGAATGACTATAGGGGGTGGGGGGGAATGACTATAGGGGGTGGGGGGGAATGACTATAGGGGGTGGGGAGGACTGACTATAGGGGGTGGGAGGGAATGACTATAGGGAGGACTGACTATTTATTTTTTTTATTTTTTTTATTTTACCTTTATTTAACCAGGCAAGTCAGTTAAGAACAAATTCTTATTTTCAATGACGGCCTGGGAACAGTGGGTTAACTGCCTGTTCAGGGGCAGAACGACAGATTTGTACCTTGTCAGCTCGGGGGTTTGAACTCACAACCTTCCGGTTACTAGTCCGACGCTCTAACCACTAGGCTACCCTGCCGCCCAGGGGGTGGGGGGGAATGACCATAAGGGGTGGGATCGAATGACTATAGGGGGTGGGGGGGAATGACAGTAGGGGGGAATGACTATAGGGGGTGGGGGGGAATGACAATAGGGGGGAATGACTATAGGGGGTGGGGGGGAATGACTATAGGGGGTGGGGGGGATGACCATAAGGGGTGGGATCGAATGACTATAGGGGGTGGGGGGGAATGACAATAGCGGGGAATGAATATAGGGGGTGGGGGGGAATGACCATAAGGGGTGGGATCGAATGACTATAGGGGGTGGGGGGGAATGACAGTAGGGGGGAATGACTATAGGGGGTGGGGGGGAATGACAATAGGGGGGAATGACTATAGGGGGTGGGGGGGACTTACTATAGGGGGTGGGGGGGAATGTCCATAGGGGGTGGGGGGGAATGACTATAGGGGGTGGGGGGGAATGACTATAGGGGGTGGGGGGGAATGACCATAAGGGGTGGGATCGAATGACTATAGGGGGTGGGGGGGAATGACTATAGGGGGTGGGGGGAATGACTATAGGGGGTGGGGAGGACTGACTATAGGGGGTGGGAGGGAATGACTATAGGGAGGACTGACTATAGGGGGTGGGGGGGAATGACCATAAGGGGTGGGATCGAATGACTATAGGGGGTGGGGGGGAATGACAGTAGGGGGGAATGACTATAGGGGGGAATGACTATAGGGGGTGGGGGGGAATGACAATAGGGGGGAATGACTATAGGGGGTGGGGGGGAATGAAAATAGGGGGGAATGACTATAGGGGGTGGGGGGGAATGACTATAGGGGGTGGGGGGGAATGACCATGGGGGGGGTGGGGGGGGGGGATGACCATGGGGGGTGGGAGGGAATGACTATAGGGAGGACTGACTATAAGGGTTGGTGTGGAATGACTATAGGGAGGACTGACTATAGGGGGTGGGAGAGAATGACTATAGGGGGTGGGGAGGACTGACTATAGGGGGTGGGAGGGAATGACTATAGGGAGGACTGACTATAAGGGGTGGGGGGGACTCACTATAGGGGGTGGGGGGGACTTACTATAGGGGGTGGGGGGGAATGTCCATAGGGGGTGGGGGGGAATGACTATAGGGGGTGGGGGGGAATGACTATAGGGGGTGGGGGGGAATGACCATAAGGGGTGGGATCGAATGACTATAGGGGGTGGGGGGGAATGACTATAGGGGGTGGGGGGGAATGACTATAGGGGGTGGGGAGGACTGACTATAGGGGGTGGGAGGGAATGACTATAGGGAGGACTGACTATAGGGGGTGGGGGGGAATGACCATAAGGGGTGGGATCGAATGACTATAGGGGGTGGGGGGGAATGACAGTAGGGGGGAATGACTATAGGGGGTGGGGGGGAATGACAATAAGGGGGAATGACTATAGGGGGTGGGGGGGAATGACTATAGGGGGTGGGGGGGAATGACCATAAGGGGTGGGATCGAATGACTATAGGGGGTGGGGGGGAATGACAATAGCGGGGAATGACTATAGGGGGTGGGGGGGAATGACTATAGGGGGTGGGAGGGAATGACTATAGGGGGTGGGAGGGAATGACTATAGGGAGGACTGACTATAAGGGTTGGTGTGGAATGACTATAGGGAGGACTGACTATAGGGGGTGGGAGAGAATGACTATAGGGGGTGGGGAGGACTGACTATAGGGGGTGGGGGGGACTGACTATGGGGGGTGGGGGGGACTGACTATAGGGGGTGGGGGGGAATGACAATAGGGGGGACTGACAGTAGGGGGGAATGACTATAGAGGGTGGGAGGGAATGTCTATAGGGGTGGGGGGGACTGACTATAGGGGGTGGGGGGGAATGACCATAAAGGGTGGGAGGGAATTACTATAGGGGGTGGGGGGTAATGACAATAGGGGGGAATGACTATAGGGGGTGGGGGGGAATGACTATAGGGAGGACTGACTATAAGGGGTGGGGTGGAATGACTATAGGGGGTGGGAGGGAATGACTATAGGGGGTGGGGAGGACTGACTATAGGGGGTGGGGGGGAATGACTATAGGGAGGACTGACCTTAGGGGGTGGGGGGGAATGACTATAGGGGGTGGGAGGGTGGGGGGGATGACTATAGGGGGTGGGGGGGAATGACAATTGGGGGGACTGACTATAGCGGGTGGGGGAGAATGACTATGGGGGTGGGAGGGATTGACTATAGGGGGTGGGAGGGAATGACTATAGGGGTTGATGTGGACTGACTTTAGGGGGTGGGGGGAATGACTATATGGGGTGATGTGGAATGACTATAGGGGGTGGAGGGTAATAACAATAGGGGGGAATGACTATAGGGGGTGGGGGGGATTGACCATAGGGGGGGGGGATTGACTATAGGGGGTGGGTGGGAATGACTATAGGGGGTGGGGGGGAATGACTATAGGGGGTGGGGGGGACTGACTATAGGGGGTGGGAGGGAATGACTATAGGGAGGACAGACTATAGGGGGTGGGAGGGAATGACTATAGGGGGTGGGGGGGAATGACTATAGGGGGTGGGGGGGAATGACTATAGGGGGTGGGGGGGAATGACTATAGGGGGTGGGGTGAATGACTATAGCAGGTGGGGGAGAATGACTATGGGGGTTGGAGGGATTGACTATAGGGGGTGGGGGGAATGACTATAGGGGTTGGCTGGGGTCACTCCCAACGTCTGAGTGATGGATGCAGGGAGAACAGAGCATTGTGGTGGCTGGGGTCCCTAATTATCTTCTTGGCCTTCCTGCAACACCTGGTGTTATACAGTGGGGTGAACAAAGCATGTAGAGGTCTGTAATTTATCATGGCTACACTTCAACTGTGAGAGACGGAATATTAAACAAAAATCCAGGAAATTACATTGTATGATTTTTAAGTAATTAATTTGCATTTTATTGCATGCCATAAGTATTTAATACATCAGAAAAGCAGAACTTAATATTTAGTACAGAAACCTTTGTTTGCAATTACAGAGATCATACTTTTCCTGTAGTTCTTGACCAGGTTTGCACACACTGCAGCAGGGATTTTGGCCCACTCCTCCATACAGACCTTCTTCAGATCTTCAGGTTTCGGGGCTGTCGCTGGGCAATACAGACTTTCAGCTCGCTCCAAATATTTTCTATTGGGTTCAGGTCTGGAGACTGGCTAGGCCACTCCAGGACCTTGAGATGCTTCTTACGGAGCCACTCCTTACTTGCCCTGGCTGTGTGTTTCGTTGTCATGCTGGAAGACCCAGCCACGACCCATCTTCAATGATCTTACTGAGGGAAGGAGGGTGTTGGCAAAGATCTCGCGATACATGGCCCCATCCATCCTCTCCTCAATACGGTGCAGTTGTCCTGTCCCCTTTGCAGAAAAGAATCATCAAAGAAATGTTTCCACCTCCATGCTTCACGGTTGGGATGGTGTTCTTGGGGTTGTACTCATATTTCTTCCTCTAAACATGGCGAGTGGAGTTTAGACCAAAAAGCTCTATTTTTGTCTCATCAGACCACATGACCTTCTCCCATTCCTCCTCTGGATCATCCAGATGGTCATTGGCAAACTTCAGACGGGCCTGGACTTGCGCTGGCTTGGGCAGGGGGACCTTGAGTGCGCTGCAGGATTTTAATCCATGACGGCGTAGTGTGTAACTAATAGTTTTCTTTGAGACTGTGGTCCCAGCTCTCTTCAGGTCATTGACCAGGTCCTGCCGTGTAGTTCTGGGCTGATCCCTCACCTTCCTCATGATCATTGATGCCCCACGAGGTGAGATCTTGCTTGGAGCCTCAGACCGAGGGTGATTGACCGTCATCTTGAACTTCTTCCATTTTCTAATAATTGCGCCAACAGTTGTTGCCTTCTCACCAAGCTGCTTGCCTATTGTTCTGTAGCCCATCCCAGCATTGTGCAGGGCTACAATTTAACCCCTGATGTCCTTACACAGCTCTCTGGTCTTGGCCATTGTGGAGAGGTTGGAAATCTGTTTGATTGAGTGTGTGGACAGGTGTCTTTTAAACAGGTAATGAGTTCAAACAGGTGCAGTTAATACAGGTAATGAGTGGAGAACAGGAGGGCTTCTTAAAGAAAAACAGGTCTGTGAGACCCGGAATTCTTACTGGTTGGTAGGTGATCAAATACTTATGTCACGCAATAAAATGCAAATGAATTACTTAAAAATCATACAATGTGGTTTTCGGGATTTTTGTTTAAGGGAAACGGGTCCCAGTTAAAATGGATGATTAAATCCATAAAGTTTTAAGGTTAGGACTAGTGTTGCAAAGCTATTGGTAATTGATCACAGTTACTAGAGCATTCCTCTCTATTGTAACTTTACAAGTTTGAAAAAAAGCTATTCATATAGAGTACAGTTTTTTGTATTTTTATTTCTGTGTCCTTGTTGTCCATAAGTTTCTAACAGGACATGGTTCAAGACAAAATTAATTAATTAATGAAAAATAATGACAAAGGCATTATTTTAAACTAACTCTACAACTCTTTCAATTGTTGACATTTTTTCACAACTGACCAGTTTGGCACCAAAACATTAACAACAAAGACATATTGACATTGTAAAATAAATAAAAATGTCAAAAAATATGAAGGATATTTCAAACCCTCATAGTAAACACCAAAGGTATTCCCTAAGTTGATGGTTTATGTTTAGGACAATTATTTTATTTTAAAATCATCTTATTTGATTATTTTTTTAGACATTTTTACATGTGATAAGGCCAGAGATTATTACAGACACTTGTGATCATCTGTACCCAAAAGGGCTACTAAATGTCTTGTGATAAATTACATGAAATCCTTGAAAGTTACCAAAATGCTGGTAGTCTATGGTTTTATAATTTTTTTCCACACATGATGTGTTAGGTCATCCAAAGTGTTAATACTTCTGGATAGGCAGATTATAGACATTTTCTTTAGAATATATAGTTCTCCTTTGTAAATATAGTAACTCCAGTTAAGAGCTTTGACACAAACACTTTCGATGGTACCGAGCACTTCATACTAGGATTTCTGGGAAGGAGAATATGTATGTCATTTATTTTCTGGGTAATAAATTTGCAATATGTTAAGAGTGGATGTACAGTTTAAATGTTCAAGATGTCCAATGTAACATTGTTATAATATGTTTTAATAATTAAATGAATAAAAAATATATTTAAATTAAAATAATTAAATATATATATATATATTTTTTTAAATATAAAGTCAAGAGTCGGCCCTTTGACACAAAAGCTTTTGTGAGACAGGTTAAAGAAGTTATTTTAAGCCAATTGAGACATGGATTGTGTAGGTGTGCCATTCAGAGGGTGAATGGGCAAGACACAAGATTTAAGTGTCTTTGAACGGGATATGGTAGTAGATGCCAGGCACAGCGGTTTGACTGCGTCAAGATCTGCAACACTGCTGGGGGTTTTTCCACGCTTGACAGTTTCCCATGTGTATCATGGGATAAAGGATAGATAATAGACAGTAGCAGTATACAGTAGGTAGGGGTAAAGGATAAATAAGACAGTAACAGTATACTGTAGGTAGGGGTAAAGTATAGATAATAGACACCAGTTCTCCGTCTCACCTCCAGCCACACACGGTCTCTGTCTCACCACCAGCCACACCAGTTCAGTCTCACCACCAGCCACACCAGTTCTCCGTCTCTCCACCAGCCACACCAGTTCTCTGTCTCCCCACCAGCCACACCAGTTCAGTCTCACCACCAGTCACACCAGTTCAGTCTCACCACCAGCCACACCAGTTGTCCGTCTCTCCACCAGCCACACAAGGTCTCTGTCTCACCACCAGCCACACAAGTTCAGTCTCACCACTAGCCACACCAGTTCTCCGTCTCTCCACCAGCCACACCAGTTATCTGTCTACCCACCAGCCACACCAGTTCTCCATCTCACCTCCAGCCACACCAGTTCTCCATCTCACCTCCAGCCACACCAGTCTCACCTCCAGCCACACTAGTTCTCCATCTCACCTCCAGCCACACCAGTTCTCTGTCTCCCCACCAGCCACACCAGTTCTCCGTCTCACCTCCAGCCACACCAGTTCTCCCTCTCACCTCCAGCCACACCAGTTCTCCGTCTCACCTCCAGCCACACCAGTTCTCCCTCTCACCTCCAGCCACACCAGTTCTCCATCTCACCTCCAGCCACACCAGTCTCACCTCCAGCCACACCAGTTCTCCATCTCACCTCCAGCCACACCAGGTCTCCGTCTCACCTCCAGCCACACTAGTTCTCCATCTTACCTACAGCCACACCAGTTCTCTGTCTCCCCACCAGCCACACCAGTTCTCCGTCTCACCTCCAGCCACACCAGTTCTCCCTCTCACCTCCAGCCACACCAGTTCTCCATCTCACCTCCAGCCACACCAGTTCAGTCTCACCTCCAGCCACACCAGTCTCACCACCAGCCACAACAGTTCTCCGTCTCCCCACCAGCCACACCAGTTCTCCGTCTCACCTCCAGCCACACCAGTTCAGTCTCACCTCCAGCCACACCAGTCTCACCACCAGCCACACCAGTTCTCTGTCTCCCCACCAGCCACACCAGTTCTCCATCTCACCATCAGCCACACCAGTTCTCAGTCTCACCTCCAGCCACACCAGTTCTCCGTCTCACCTCCAGCCACACCAGTTCTCCATCTCACCTCCAGCCACACCAGTTCTCCGTCTCACCTCCAGCCACACCAGTTCTCCGTCTCACCTCCAGCCACACCAGTTCAGTCTCACCTCCAGCCACACCAGTCTCACCACCAGCCACACCAGTTCTCTGTCTCACCTCCATCCACACCAGTTCTCTGTCTCCCCACCAGCCACACCAGTTCTCCATCTCACCTCCAGCCACACCAGTTCTCCATCTCACCTCCAGCCACACCAGTTCTCCATCTCACCTCCAGCCACACCAGTTCTCCGTCTCACCATCAGCCTTTTTTTTCACACCTAAAGGAATCCTGAACATCCATGATAAAACAGCTATATTTTATATTATTGCTAACAAAGGAAACTTCCTGCGTGAATAAAAAACAGTGAAATTGTGAAAATTCCAAGCTGCGTATATTTGGCTAATTTCCTAAGCAAGTCTACATCTCTAATGGTACCCTCGTCCATTTATAGTGCACTTCAAAAGTAGCGCAGGGAATAGGTTACCATTTAGGAAGAATTCCCAAACCAATTATTTCCTTTTTAACTATTACAACAACAACAAAATCACATGAATACAAATAACTTGTCATTTTTTTGCTGGCATTCCTACTGCAAACAAACCAAACGATTAATTTATTCTGAAATTAAATTTGTGAAACAATAATGAGGATGGTCTAAACCAGTCATCTGTTTCTTTCTATGTTAATCTCATTGCACCTCATATAGGCCTGTGTACCAAATAGCATCCTATCCCTTACACAGATGCACTACTTTTGACCAGAGCCTTATCTAAGTAGTGCACTATGTAGGGAATACAGTGTTACTTGGGACGTAGACGTAGTGGAGGGCAAGCTAATGTTCTAATGTTCAAGTCAACACCACAGATTTACGTTTCTTTTTGTGACACGGTTTTAAATACATTTCTCATGTTCAAAGTCAAGACACACAATGGTAAAAACCTTTGAAATAAGCCTACATTTGGTCCCATAATAAAAAAAGTTTAATGTTTACAGAAATCTTGGAATAAAGGAGTAATAGAATTATAGTATTACACACACACACACACACACACACACACACACACACACACACACACACACACACACACACACACACACACACACAATACAAAAAAAGATCACACATTAATTTCCCTGGTGCTTCCCTCATCTCTTCTCTCATCCTGGCTCCAGTATTACTCTGTTGAAGACAGAGGTAGAATGAGTAACGATAATTTGGCTATATACACAGGGTACCAGTACCGAGTCGATGTGCCCCTTGCACATCGACTCGGTACTGGTACCCTGTGTATATAGCCAAATTATCGAGGTAATTGCATTCGGAAAGTATTCAGACCCATTGACTTTTTCCACATTTTGTTGCGTTACAGCCTCATTCTAAAATGGAATAAATAGTTGTTTTCCCTCATCAATCTAAACACAATACCCCATAATGACATCACAATACCCCATAATGACATCACAGTACCCCATAATGACATCACAATACCCCATAATGACATCACAATACCCCATAATGACATTGCAATACCCCATAATGACATCACAATACCCCATAATGACATCACAATACCCCATAATGACATCACAGTACCCCATAATGACATCACAATACCCCATAATGACATCACAATACCCCATAATGACATTACAATACCCCATAATGACATCACAATACCCCATAATGACATCACAATACCCCATAATGACATCACAATACCCCATAATGACATCACAATACCCCATAATGACATCACAATACCCCATAATGACATCACAATACCCCATAATGACAAAGCAAAAACATGGTTTAAAAAAAACAGAAATATAACATTTATCATATGTATTCAGACCCTTTACTCAGTACTTTGTTGAAGCAATTTTGGCAGCAATTAGAGCATCAGTTCTTTTTTAGGTGCGACGCTACAAGCTTGGCACACCTGTATTTGTGGAGTTTCTCCCATTCTTCTCTGCATATCTTCTCAAGCTCTGTCGGGTTGGACGGGGAACGTTGCTGCACAGCTATTTTCATATCTCTCCAGAGATGTTTGATTGGGTTCAAGTCCGGAATCTGGCTGGGACTCTCAAGGACATTCAAAGACTTGTCCAGATGCCACTCCACTACTTGTCCAGATGCCACTCCTGCGATGTCTTGGCTGTGTGCTTAGGGTTGTTGTCCTGTTGGAAGGTGAACCTTCTCCCCAGTCTGAGGTCCTGAGCGCTCTGGAGCAGGTTTTCATGAAGGATCTCTCTATACTTTGCTCTGTTCATCTTTCCCTCGATCCTGACTAGTCTCACAGTCCCTGCCACTGAAAAACATCCCCACAGCATGATGCTGCCACCACCATGATTCACCGTAGGGATGGTGCCAGGTTTCAGGTTTCCTCCAGACGTGACACATGGCATTCAGGCCAAAGTGTTCAATCTTGGTTTCTTCTGACCAGATAATCTTGTTTCTCATGGTCTAGGTGTCCTTTAGGTGTCTTTTGGCAAACTCATGTGCTTTTTACTGAGGAGTGGCTTCCATCTGGCCACTGTAACATGAAGGCCTGATGGAGTGCTGCAGAGATAGTTGTCCTTCTGGAAGGTTCTTCCTGGAGAACCTTCCAGAACTCTGGAGCTCTGTCAGAGTGACCATCGGGTTCTTCGTGACCTCCCTGACCATGCGGCCAGCTCTAGGAAAAGTCTTGGTGGGTGCAAACTTCTTCCATTTAAGAATTATGGAGGCCACTGTGTACTTGGTGACCTTCAATGATGCAGACCTTTTTTGGTAACCTTCCCAGATCTGTTCCTCGACACAATTCTGTCTCAGAGCTATACAGACAATTGCTTCCTCTTCATGGCTTGGGTTTTGCTCTGACATGCACTGTCATCTGTGGGACCTTATATAGACAGGTGTGTGCCTTTCCAAATCATGGGACTATGGTGGTCTGCTTGAAACATGTTGGTATTAAAGATTCAATCAGGAACATGTTGAAAATGTCAGTGAAGACACCTGCCAGTTGGTTAGCACATGCTCAGAGCACACGTCCTGGCAATCCGTCTGGCCCTGAAACCTTGTGAATGTTGACCTGTTTAATAAAAAAGTTTGAAATATTCAATAAATGTCGTTCCACTTCATGATTGTGTCCCACTTGTTGTTGATTCTTCACAAAAAAATACAGTTTTATATCTTTATGTTTGAAGCCTGAAATGTGGCAAAAGGTCGCAAAGTTCAAGGGGGCCGAATACTTTCGCAAGGCACTGTACGTGTCTGTGTGTCTGTGAAGGTTCTATTATACTGTAGCTTGTTTAAAGCGTAACTGTGACAACAGCTGGGTGAACAGGGGTAGGATTGCTATTACTGATGTATCGACCCTTACACACACACACACACACACACTAATCATTCAGTCCACAGAATAGGTCTTGTCCTTTG
The DNA here is from genome assembly GCF_045791955.1 of Oncorhynchus clarkii lewisi. NCBI lineage: Eukaryota > Metazoa > Chordata > Actinopteri > Salmoniformes > Salmonidae > Oncorhynchus > Oncorhynchus clarkii. Next base: position 79,861,416 of record NC_092163.1, on the reverse strand, counting down.
AGTCCAGGGATGTTTTTCTCCCTCTTGTATTTGTCTTTTAAATGCCATTTTTTACTCCTTTGAGCTTCCACCTCCATCATGATTATCTATCTATCTGTCTATCTGTCTGTCTGTCTGTCTGTCTGTCTGTCTGTCTGTCTGTCTGTCTGTCTGTCTGTCTGTCGTTTACATACACTTAAGTTGTAGTCATTAAAACTCGTTTTTCAACCACTCCACAAATTTCTTGTTAACTGTAGTTTTGGCAAGTCGGTTAGGACATCTACTTTGTGCACGACACAAGTCATTTTTCCAACAATTGTTTACAGACAGATTATTTCACTTATAATTCACTGAGTCACAATTCCAGTGGGTCAGAAGTTTGCATACACTAAGTTGACTGTGCCTTTAAATAGCTCGGAATATTCCAGAAAATGATGTCATGGCTTTAGAAGCTTCTGATAGGCTAATTGAGATCATTTGAGTCAATTGAAGGTGTACCTGTGGATGTATTTCAACGACTATGCATTGACTCTAAACTCCCATTTCTCCCTATGCCTCACTCACTCACTCACTCACTCACTCACTCACTCACTCTCTTACTCTCTCTGACTCTCTATCTCTCTCCTCCCTCTCTTTCTCTCTCTCAGATCCCATTGCTCTCTGTCTAAGCCAAGGTGTTTTTTTGTCCTACAGCAGATCACCACAGTAACATTCCATTATAGCAGCGTGGACAGTAACGGGAACAGTAGAGGCCGTATTTAGAAAAGACATAGGAGGATAGTCAAACACAGGGGTCTCTGAGCATATTCCATTCTCTACAGCAAATAATATAGACCTGTCATTCATGTAAATCCTTTGCATATCGCCTGCTACATAATCCATATGTAATAACGTAACATTCTTGGCTAAGATTTCTAACTCAAAATGTTATTTCCTCTATATATATATTGTTTAAACGTACAGTGAAGTTCCATTGCATATAATGCACTGTACATGTAATTTAATACAGCATAGACATGTTACCTCTACAGCTTCGTACGAAGCCGGTGAGTATGGCTGCCATTTTATTGTCTCAACCAACTGTGCTATTTAAAAAACACATTTTTTGGCCTTGTTTGTATTTTGTACATAATGTTGCTGCTACCGTCTCTTATGACCGAAAATAGCTTCTGGACATCGGAACAGCGATTACTGACGTCAGATGGGAAGGATATACTTCAAACACCCAAACAGACACCCATTCCCGTTGGACAATAAACTGGGATTTCATGGAAAGAGATCGGGGTGCCTTGTGAGGATCAGACGACGATCTGCCTTTGTCATCTGTACTGTTGGGCCAACGTTCAATCGCTGGGGGAAAAAAATGGGACGAACTGAAAGCACATATGTCCTACCAATGGCACATTAAAAACGGTAATATCTTGTGTTTCACCGAGCCGTTGGCTGAACGACGACGTTAACTTCTTGATCCTACTTGAGACGCAGATGTCTCAACTAGGCACCTGGAAATGCAAATGCGCTACGCTAAATGCTAAATGTACTCGTTAAAACTCAAACATTGATCAAAATTCACAAGCAGGGTATTGAATTAAAGCTACACTCGTTGTGAACCTAGCCAACAAGTCAGATTTTTAAAATGCTTTTCGGCGAAAGCATGAGAAGCTATTATCTGATAGCATGCAACACCTCAAAATGCCTGAATGCGACGTAAACAAAGACTTTGCTTATCCGGCGCTGCACAAAACGCAGAAATAAAATATAAAACATTCATTACCTTTGACGAGCTTCTTTCTTGGCACTCTTATATGCCCCATAAACATCACTATTGGGTCTTTTTTTCGTTTAAATCGGTCCATATATACCCAAAATAGCTTTCTATGGAAGCTGTGTCATTCAGAAAAAAACATCGTTTTTAAACGCTGCGTCATTTTTTAAAATTAAAAAAGTCGACGATAAACTTTCACAAAACACTTCGAAATCCTTTTGTAATCCAACTTTAGGTATTAGTAAACGTTTATAATCTATCAAAATGATTACAGGGCGATGTATATTCAATAGCTCCTCGTCTGCAAATCAATGGCTGCCAATGTCCACATTGAAAACATCCTGGTGGAGACCGGAAGAAACGGAATCCAGATAGTTGGATTGCATGCAGGTCGATATTAAATTTTGTCCCCTTTTAACAACCCATGAAAGTGACTTATGGAAATTATTTTTAGCTTTCAGAGAGCAGTTTTTCTTGCGTTTTTCAATGAAACACACGATCTGTTATAGTCACAGCCGTGATTTAACCAGTTTTAGAAACTTCAGAGTGTTTTCTATCCACACATACTAATCATATGCATATACTATATTCCTGGCATGAGTAGCAGGACGCTGAAAAGTTGCGCGATTTTTAACAGAATGTTCGAAAAAGGAAGGGGTAGACTTAAGAGGTTTTAAGAACATACAGCTGGCGGGTTAAAAAAACACAATAATACAGCTGGTAAGACACGGGGCAGAGGCCTATGCATATTTGTAAACAACAGCTTGTGCACGATATCTAAGGAAGTCTTGAGGTTTTGCTCACCAGAGGTAGAGTATCTCATGATAAGCTGAAGACCACACTGTCTACCTAGAGTTTTCATCTGTATTTGTCGTAGTTGTCTACATACCACCGCAGACCAAGGCTGGCACTAAAACAGCTCTCAAGGAGATGTATACAGGCATAAGCAAACAGGAAACAGTCATCCAGAGGCAGCTCTCCTAGTGGCCGGGGACATTAATGCAGGGAAACTTAAATCAGTTTTTACCTCATTTCTATCAGCTAAATGTGCAACCAGAGGGAAAATAACTCTACCTTTACTCCACACACAGAGACACGTACAAAGCTCTCCCTCGTCCTCCATTTGGCTAATCTGACCATAATTCTATCCTCCTGATTCCTGTTTACAAGCAAAAATTAAATCAGGAAGCACCAGTGACTCAGTCTACAAAAAAGTGGTCAGATGAAGCAGATGCTAAACTACAGGACTGTTTCGCTATCACAGACTGGAACATGTTCCGGGATTCTTCCGATGGCATTGAGGAGTACAACACATCAGCAACTGGCTTTATCAATAAGTGCATCAATGATATTGTCCCCACAGTGACTGTACGTACACACCCCAACCAGAAGACATAGATTACAGGCAACATTCGCACTGAGCTAAAGGGTAGAGCTGCCGCTTTCAAGGAGCAGGACTCTAACCCGGAAGCTTATAAGTAATTCCGCTATGCCCTCCGACGAACCATCAAAAAGGCAAAGCGTCAATACAGGACTAAGACTGAATCGTACTACAACGCTCTGATGCTCGTCGGATGTGGCAGGGCTTGCAAACTATTACAGACTACAAGACAAGAGACAAGCGCAGACAAGAGACAAGCCTACCAGACGAGCTAAATCACTTTTTTGCTTGCTTCGAGGCAAGTAACACTGAAACATGCATGCGAGCATCAGCTGTTCCGGATGACTGTGTGATCACGCTCTCCGCAGCCGATGTGATGAGTAAGACCTTTAAACAGGTCAACATTCACAAGGCTGCAGGGTCAGACTGATTACCAGGACGTGTACTCTGAGCATGCGCTGACCAACTGGCAAGTGTCTTCACTGATATTTTCAACCTCTCCTTGTCTGAGTCTGTAATACCAACATGTTTCAAGCAGACCACCATAGTCCCTGTGCCCAAGAACACTAGGGTAACCTGCCTAAATTACTATTGACCCGTAACACTCACGTCTGTAGCCATGAAATGCTTTGAAAGGCTGGTCATGGCTGACATCAACACCATTATCCCAGAAACTCTAGACCCACTCCAATTTGCATACCGCCCAAACAGATCCACAGATGATGTAATCTCCATTGCCCTCCACACTGCCCTTCCCACCTGGACATAAGAAACACCTATGTGAGAATGCTATTCATTGACTACAGCTCAGCCTTCAACACCATAGTGACCTCAAAGCTCATCACTAAGCCAAGGACCCTGGGTCTAAACACCTCCCTCTGCAACTGGATCCTGGACTTCCTGACGGGTCGCCCCCTGGTGGTAAAGGTGGGGAACAACACATCCGCCACGCTGATCCTCATCTCATCCTCACCTCCTCAGGGGTGCATGCTCAGTCCCCACTCCCTGTTCACTCAGGACTGCATGGCTAGGCATGACTCCAACACACTCATTGAGTTTGACAATGACACAACAGTGGTAGGCCTGATCACCAACAACAATGAGAGCCTATAGGGAGTAGGTCAGAGACCTGATCGTGTGGTGCCAGGACAACAACCTCTCCCTCAAATGTGATCAAGACAAAGGAGATGATTGTGGACTACAGGAAAAGGAGGACTGAGCACGGCCCCCATTCTCATCGACAGGGCTGTAGTGGAGCAGGTTGTGAGCTTCAAGTTCCTTGGCATCCACATCACCAACAAATTAACATGGTTCAAGCCCCCTCAGGAGACTGAAAAGATTTGACATGGGTCCTCAGATCATCAAAAGGTTCTACAACTGCACCATCGAGAGCATCCTGACAGGTTGCATCACTGCCTGGTATGGAAACTGCTCGGCCTCCGACTGCAAGGCCGGAGGGTAGAGGGTAGTGCGTATTGCCCAGTACATCACTGGGGCCAAACTTCCTGCCATCCAGAACCTCTATAACAGGTGGTGTCAGAGGAAGGCCCTAAACATTGTCAAAGACTCCAGCCACCCAGCCACCCTAGTCAAAGACTGTCCTCTCTGCTACCGGCAAGCGGTACCGGAGCACCAAGTCTAGGGCCAAGAGGCTTCTAAACAGCTTCTACCCCCAAGCCATGACAGCTAATCAAATGGCTACCTAGACTACTTGCATTGCCCCCCACCTCTTCTACGCTGCTGCAACTCTGTTATTATCAATACACAGTCACTTTAATAACTCTACCTACATGGACATATTACCTCAAATGCCTTGGACACCGGTCCCCCTGCACGTTGTCTCTGTACCGGTACCCTCTGTATATACAGTGGCTTGCTGCCACCACCATGCTTCACTATGGGGATGGTGTTCTCAGGGTGATGAGAGGTGTTGGGTTTGCGCCAGATGTAACGTTTTCCTTGATGGCCAAAAAATTAAATTTTAGTTTCATCTGACCAGAGTACTTTCTTCCATATTCTAGCTACCTAATCTGGTGTGTCTTTCAAGGCAATGGCCAGCCCCAGCAACGTATTCACTCCAGCACCATGTGGATGTGATAGCCACAGGGCAGGGCTCTACAGTGCGACCATTTTACTCACACATGTGGCTAAATATGTTTGCTGGATAACCTGGAATTGTATTTCATATGATTGAATGATAATTTTCTAACTCAAATAAGATTCCCTAGGATTGCTCTGATGTCCACAATATTTAAAATCTCATTTTTTGTGATATGTAACTTTTAAGTTGCATGTATTTGAATCTACACAGGCAGTCCAAAATGTACATTTGAATTATTTTATGGATGAACATAAATTTCCTGTTACCAGATCATTTACGGTTTCTATTCCTTTAGTTTGGACCAATTTATCGGTGATTTCTGAAACGCTATTGAATGATTATTACATAAGGTCTCTCTCTCTCTCTCTCTCTGCATGCTGGGAGTGATTGGTGCATGCTGGGAATTGTTTGAGTGAAGGAGTGCGTGTGTTGTGGAGAGTTAGATATTCACAACTTTCTTTCGGTTTGCTATTTCTTGGTGGCATTTTCTTGGTTTCTTCTGTGCATGATTAAGGTTATTATTTTTACTTTTTTTGTTGTGGTAGAATTAAGTTTTTTGTTTTTCGTATCGAAATTACCCTGATTTTGGCGGGGATGGCAGCCCGAATGGGGATGCCGTCCCTGTCACTTCGGCACGGCTTTAGGTGTGTTACTGAAGCTACTGTCACGGTGGAGGAGTTTCTGGTCGCCGTAGGAGAGAAGGTAGGCTATGAGAATATTGCTTATGCATCCCGGATGAATAAAGCTGTGGTGGTATTTCTTAAAGAAGAATGTCTGGTTGATCGGATGGTTGAGCATGGTGTAATTCTTAAAGGAATGTTTATTCAAGTTACGCCGCTTTTTTCTCCGTCAACAAGGGTAACGATTTCAAATGTACCACCGTTTATTCCAAATGAGCTGTTGGAGCGCGAGTTATTGCGCTTTGGGAAGTTCGCCAGTTCAATTAAGGTTGTTCCGTTGGGTTGCAAACACCCGGCGTTGAAACAGGTAATGTCATTTCGGTGACAGGTGTTTATGTTTTTGGACTCACCGGAGCAGACTTTAGAGTTATCGTTTAAAGTCAAGTATGACAATAGATTGTATATGGCTTATGCTAGTACGGGTAGTCAACGGTGTTTTGAGTGTGAGGATGTTGGTCATAAGCAACATGCTTGCCCGAAAAGGGAGAAGGCCGAGGGAGGGGCGGAGGTGGTCATCGTAACGCCTGGGCCCACTGATGTAGGGAGAGGTGGGCCGACAGCGGCAGAGCAGCCACAAGCACCTGGTGCTGAGGAACAAGTTATCCCTGTTGAGGGCACGGGGTTGCAACTTGTGTTAGAGGGAAATGTTATGCTACAGAAAAGTATTGTTGTAGAAGGTAAGGATGTATCTGAAGAGCCAGTTCCTCAGACTGGTGAGCAGGTGCCCAGTATGAGTGCTGGGGTAAAGGAGGGGGTTCATGTGGAGCTAGGCTCCCAGGTAGTGGAGGATATGCCCATTGTGAGTAACGGGGTACAGGAGGGGATTCATGTGGAGCTAGGCTCCCAGGTAGTGGAGGAGATGCCCACTATGAGTAATGAGGTTCAGGAGGGTTTTCATGTGGAGCTAGGCTCCCAGGTAGTGGAGGAGATGCCCACTACGAGTGCTGGGGTTCATGTAGAGCTAGGCTCCCAGGTAGTGGAGGAGATGCCCACTACGAGTAATGAGGTACATGAGGGTTTTCATGTGGAGCTAAGCTCCAAGGTAGTAGAGGAGATGCCCACTACGAGTGCTGGGGTTCATGTGGAGCTAGGCTCCCAGTTAGTGGAGAAGATGGCTACTATGAGTAGTGATGCTCAGGTGGGGCTAGTCTCCCAGGTAGTGGAGGAGATGCCTGGTACGAGTGATGAGGTGCAAGTGGGGAGTGTTGAAAGGGATGTGGTAGAGGGGAGTCAGTTGTCTGTGGTCTCAGCTGAGGATCAGGAGAATGATATGGATATCTCTTTAGATATGACAGCTGCTGGTGAGGACTCAGTTTATGATCTAGAGGAGGTAAATTAGTTTTTGGATCAGACTTTTGGGAAATCTGTCAAATTGGCAGATTATTTTGATGTTGATAAGTTTGTGAGGTCAGCTGTGATGTTACAGAAGACGGTGGGGTTAGACCAATTGAGTGAGAAGAAGCGGTTTCGCTTGAGGAAATGTATTACTGCTGTTGCAGCAGCAAAAGGTGGTGGGAAACGTGTTCAGGTTAAGAGAAGAAAGAAAAATAATGATGATGATCATGCTTCATAGGGTGTCTTTTTTCTCGTTGGTTTCTCTGTGGTTTCTTCTGCTTTTCTTTTCTCTTTTCTATATGGAGGTACTAAGGGTAGGTTCTCTCAATATTAATGGGGGAAGGGACAGGAATAAGAGGGCTTGGGTATTAGAAGTAATAAAACAGAAAAGGCTTAATGTAGTTTTCCTACAGGAGACACATAGTGATGAGGAAAATGAGGTTGACAGTCATGGTACTAATTTCATAGCAGGGGTGGCAATCTTGTTTTCCTCAGGCTTAGGGGTGACTGTGGTATCTACAACAGAGATTGTCAAGGGTCGGGTTTTATTGGTCAAGGTGGATGTTATGGGGTTTCTGTTTGTTTTTTTGAATGTTTATGCTCCGAATGAGGGTACAGAGCGTATTGCTATATTTGATCAAATAAAGGAAACCTTAAGACAGTGTGACCAAGAGGGGTGTATGGTTTTAGGGGGTGACTGGAACTGTACAGTGGATTTTACTGTTGATCGCACCGCTGAAGAACCTCACCTGCGGTCAGCCACTTGCCTGTCTGGCCTATTAACTGAGTTTGAGCTTTCTGATGTGTGGAGAGTAAGGAATGCAAAAGTTAGGCAGTACACATGGCTAAAAATTAATGAAGGTCGTGTCAGTGCAGCAAGGTTAGACAGGTTGTATGTATCTGATCACTACTGTAGTAGGGTTGGAAAGTGTGCCATTACTCCTGTGGGTTTCTCTGATCATCATATTGTTACTGTTGATATTCACTTGTCCTGTCCACAACGGTCATCGCCTTACTGGTATTTTAATGTTAAATTGTTACATGATGTCATGTTTTGTGACAGGTTTTTTTTGTTTTGGGAAAAATGGAGGGGTATAAAAGGGAATTTTGAGTCCTTGAGACAATGGTGGGAGGTTGGGAAGGCCCAAATACAAGTTTTTTGTCAACAGTATACTGCTCTGTCTCAAATTGAGTTTAAAGAGACTATCAAGGCCCTTGAACAGGACATCAAATCTACTGAATTGAAGCTGCTCACTCAGAACGACCCTGGACTAGTCATGAACTTACAGGACAAGAGACATGAACTGAGGTCGTTTCTGCATGAAAGAGTGAAGGGTGCCTTGATTAGGTCTCGTTTCGCTTCCCTCAAGGATATGGATGCTCCTAGCGCTTTTTTTTTCAACCTAGGACAGTCGAAATTTCAACGCAAACAGATGGTCTGCCTTCGTCTCCCTGATGGGAAGGTGACCACGAATGATATTGAAATGCGTCAACATGCCGTGGATTTTTACTCATCCCTTTATAAGGCGTAGGATTGTGACTCTTTATGTACTGAACAGTTGTTACACGGTCTTCCTCAATTGGGACCTGAGCAGAGAGTCGCATTGGACGCTGATATTACACTGCAAGAGCTGTCCACAGCAGTTATGCAGCTCTCAACAGGCCGAGCCCCTGGCATCGATGGTTTACCATCTGAGTTTTATAAGCACTTTTGGGGGTCTATTGGGGAGGATTTTTATGAAGTGCTGTGTGAATCTTTTCATGAGGGTTCTCTTCCTGTATCCTGTCAACGTGCGGTGCTTTCACTGTTGCCAAAAAAGGGGGATTTGGCTCTAATAAAAAATTGGAGACCTGTTGCCTTGCTGTGCGCAGAATACAAAATTGTTTCTAAATGTCTCTCAAACAGGTTGAAAGAGTATCTGGGATTGTTGATCCACAAGGACCAGTCCTACTGTGTACCTGATCGCTCTATTGTTGACAACTTGTTTCTGATAAGAGATGTTTTAGACATTTGTAAACTGTCTGATGTAAATGTGGGTTTACTTTCGTTGGATCAGGAGAAGGCTTTTGATCGTGTGGACCACCAGTACTTGTTTAAAACAATGAAAGCCTTTGGGTTTGGGGATGTTTTTCTGTCTTGGGTGAATTTACTGTATGCTGGAGCCTCGTGTAGGTTGGTGGTGGTTTGAGTTGCCCCATCCCTGTCGAAAGGGGCATCAGGCAGGGATGCCCAATTTCAGGGCAGTTATATAGTCTGGCGATTGAACCAATGCTTTGTTTTTTAAGAGCGAAGCTTACTGGTTTCTCTGTGCCAGGTGTAATGAAGGGTCCCACGATAGCACTGTCTGCGTATGCAGATGACGTGATCGTTTTTATTACAGGGGGTGAGGATGTTAAGGTTCTCTCAAACACTTTAAAGGTGTATGAGGGGGCCTCCTCAGCTAGAGTCAATTGGGGAAAGAGTGAAGCGCTGTGGGCAGGTCAGCTTCAGATGGGGTCCGCTCCACGGTTACCAGGGGGGCTTCAGTGGGGCAGAGATGGAATGAAGACTTTGGGAGTTTTTCTAGGCTCCGATGTCTTTCAGAAAAAGAACTGGGAGGGTGTAGTGGAGAAAGTGTGTGCCAGACTGTCAAGGTGGAAATGGGTGTTGCCCCAGCTGTCCTATAGGGGACGGGTCCTGGTAGCTAATAATCTTGCTGCTTCTACCCTGTGGCACAGACTAATGATTTTACAGCCACCAAAGGGTCTGATACAAGAGCTTCAGAGGACCCTTGTCAATTTCTTCTGGTCTGGACAACACTGGATCAAAGCTGCAGCCCTGTATCTGCCACTGCACGAGGGTGGGCAAGGCCTGGTGGACATTTCCTCTAGGATCACGGCTTTCCGGCTCCAAGCAGCCCAGAGATTGTTGTACAGAGACTGTTCTAGCTGGGTCGAAACAGCCTACATATTGATGAGGAGAGCGGGCTGTTTGGGCTTAGACAAACATCTTTTCCTCTTAAAGCTGGAGGGGGGTGATTTGACTGGCCTGACTCCATTTTATGAGTCTGTTATGCAGGCTTGGAGAGTCTTTGTCAAGTCCCGTAAGACTGGCACGCCACCAGGGATGTGGCTTTTTGAAGAGCCTCTTTTTCATAACACTGCCATCCAGTCCCGTGTTCTGGGTTCAGCTAGCCTACGTTCATGCCTATTAGGCGTGGGGTGTACCAAGCTGGGTCATCTGATGCGGAGCAGGAGCAGATTGGAGGAGCTGAGAGAAAGAGCGGGGATCCGATCATCTCGCCTACTGAGGAAGGTCGTCGATGAGGTCTGCGACTCCTTGCCAGTGCTTCATCTGCAGTATGTGACTGACATTTCCAATTCTGATCGGTGGAAGGAGGGTCTGGATTATGTGTTCCCTGCACTGATTGTTAGTGCTGCGATGGGGGCATTTGAGGAGGACGCGGGGATGCTGCTTTCCTTCCATACCCCGGAGCTGGGGGAGTTCAAGGAGGTGGGAAAGAAGGCTATGTACAGAACATGTGTGAAGGTGTCCCATGCCTCTTCCCTGGAAGGGGTAAAATCGACGAGGTGGGCGGATGTGCTTGGTCCAGGTGCTTCTCCAAAAGGCTGTTGGCGATCATTATGTAAACTGCCTATTGATAAGAGGACAGCTGACCTCCAATGGAGGATAATACATGGAGCTATAGCCACCAACATGCATCTGGTACACCTGGACCCTACTGTTGGGGAGGGGTGTCTATTCTGTGCTGAAGATGAATCTCTGGCACATCTGTTTTTACTGTGTCCCAGGTTGGTTGGGATGATTGATCTGATCA
>NC_092163.1:79767857-79847857 GCF_045791955.1 Oncorhynchus clarkii lewisi | reverse complement strand
CTTAACTGACTAAATAAAAAAATAAAAATAATCTCTCTCTTTGTATTTCTCATCGACCTCATCATGAGGGTGTGATTCTGAATCACCTTTGCTATATAAAGAGGAGGGCCATTGGTCATTGGTTGCCGGTTAATGACCCACCCACACCACTTCGAGCCACATTGTTGGTCTTCATATTAACTCCAGTGTCCAGTAGCACCGTAGTGGGATGCAGTGACATTTAGACTCAGCCTTTATGAAAGAGAGCTGTGTTTCCCTATGCTGCCTCTGCCTTCTACAGAGTAACACTGTAGCCCAGCCTGGTTTCAAAGACGTAACATTGTAAACATAAATCCGGTACATTCAAATTAGTGTGATATGTTACGTTTGGTTCCATAAGACTGAAGGTTACTTAACGTTGCGATATGTAACTTTTTTTGTGACCTGACAAAATTCACATAGAAATGTTAGTTATAGATCTGTCGTTCTTACTAAAATCAAGTCTAAGAAGCGGTAGATCTGTTCTATGTATAATATATATATGTATACTGGTCTTAAGTTTTGTTTTTGTAAAAAAAAAAGTTTTAAAAAGTTTAAAAAAGTAAAAAAATACAATATTTTGGGTTATGGAGGAGATATTTCATGACAGTTTAGATGGTACAATGATTCTCTACACTATACTTGCTTATTTTGTCACATAAACTAAAATTAGGCAAACTATTAGAAGTTTTGCAACCAGGAAATGGTTGTAAGATTTCAGCATAGTGCAACTTTAATGCAAAAAAGTGTGGCGATTGGTCAGGGTGGATGGGTAGGCATTTAACGCAACATCTAACAACGCAAAGGTTTGTGTGTTTATAATCTCACCAAGGACAACATTTGAGATAATTAGCAACTTTGCAACTACTTAGCATGTTAGCTAATCGTTCCCTTAACCCTAACCTAACCTTAAACCTAAACCTACCCTAACCTTAAACCTAAACCTACCCTAACCTTAAACCTAACTCCTAACCTTACCTTAAACCTAACTCCTAACCTTAAAACTAACTCCTAACCTTAAACCTGACTCCTAACCTTAACTTCTTGCTCCTACTTGAGACGTCTGCGTCTCAAGTAGGCACCTGGAAATGCAAATGCGCTACGCTAAATGCTAAATGTACTCGTTAAAACTCAAACGTTCATTAAAATATACATGTAGGGTATTGAATTAAAGCTACACTCGTTGTGAATCTAGCCAACAAGTCAGATTTTTAAAATGCTTTTCGGCGAAAGCATGAGAAGCTATTATCTGATAGCATGCAACACCCCAAAATGCCTGAAGGCGACGTAAACAAAAGAATTAGCGTAGCCGGCGCTACACAAAAACGCAGAAATAAAATATAAAACATTCATTACCTTTGATGATATTCTTTGTTGGCACTCCTATATGTCTCATAAACATCACAAATTGGTCTTTATCCCGATTAAATCCGTCCATGAATGCCCAAAATATCCATTTGTATGGCCTGTCTGCATCACGAAAAAAGCTCTCTTCCAACACGCAACGTCATGTTTAAAAATTATATAAGTTGCCTATATTCTTTGACAAAAAACTTAACCTAACCTACCCTTAAACCTAACCCTACCCTTAAACCTAACTCCTAACCTTACCTTAAACCTAACTCCTAACCTTACCTTAAACCTAACTCCTAACCTTACCTTAAACCTAACTCCTAACCTAACCTTAACACCTAACTCCTAACCCTAACCTTAAACCTAACACCTAACACCTAACCTTACCTTAAACCTAACTCCTAACCTTACCTTAAACCTAACTCCTAACCTTACCTTAAACCTAACACCTAACCGTAACCCTTTAATCTAACTCCTAACCCTAACCTTAAACCTAACCTAACCTAACCCTAACCTTATACCTAACCCCTAACCCTAACCTTAAACCTAACCTAACCTTAACACCTAACACCTAGCCTAGCTAGCGTTAGCCACCTAGCTAACGATAACCACAAACAAATTAAAATTCGTAAAATATTATATGCTTTGCAAATTCTGAACGCATTTTACAAATGACAATTCGTAACATATTGCACAAATTGCATGTCATAGTATATCATACAAATTGTAATTTGTAACATATAATACGAAATGGAGGGGGGACATTAATGCATGCCATATGAAATGTAACATATAGTAATTGGGGTGTTCTGGATTTACTTTTACGATGTTACGTCTACCCCTGAGTTCCAGGTTGTGTAGCGGAGAGGAGGGTGTCTTCTACAGAGTAATACTGTTGCCAGGGTGACAGATTCAGCCGATAACATTTTTATAAGTGCACGTTGTCCCCACAGTGACTGTACGTACACACCCCAACCAGAAGCCATGGATTAGCGGCAACATCCGCACTGAGCTGCCACTTTTCAAGGAGCCAGACACTAATCCAGAAGCTTATAATACATTCTGCTACGACCTCCGACGAACCATCCGACAGTCAAAACATCAATGCAGGACTAAGATCAAATCCTACTACGCCAGCTCTGATGCTATTCGGATGTGGCAGGGCGAACTATCACTGATTACAAAAGGAAACGTAGGGGCGAGCTGCCCAGTGACATGAACCTAACAGACAAGCTAAATTCATTCTACGCTCGCGTCGAGCCAAGCAACCCTGAACCAAACCTTTGAGTTCCATGTAAAAACTTTTCCACTGAGGGATCTACATGGAACCCAAAATAGTTCTACCTGGAACCAAAAAATGTTCTATCTGGAACTAAAAATAGTTATACTATGGGGACAGCTGAATAACCCTTATGGATCCCTTTTTTCTGCAAGTGTACATGTTTCAAGCAGACTACCATTGTCCCTGTGTCCAAGAATACTAAGGTAGCCTGTCTAAATGAATATCGCCCCCCTGGGCACTCATATCTGTAGCCACCAAATACTTTGAAAGGCTTGTCATGGGTCACACCAACACCATCATCACAGACACCATGGACCAACTCCAATTTGTTCATTGACTACAGCTCAGCGTTCAACACCATAGTGCCCTCCAGGCTCATCACTAAGCTCAAGCTCCTGTACAAAACACCTCCCTCTGCAACTGGATCCTGGACTTTGATGGGCCGCACTCAGGTGGTGAGGGTAGGCAACAGCACATCCACCACGCTGACCCTCAACACTGTGGCCTCTCAGGGGTGCTTGCTTAGACCCCTCCTACACCATCATTAAGTTTGCTGACGACACGACGGTGATTGACCTGATCCCCACGACGACGAGACAGCCTATAGAGAGCAGGTCAGTGACCTGGCAGTGTGGTACCCAAACAACAACCTCTCCCTCAATGTCAGCATGACAAGAAGCCGATCGTGGACTAAAGAAAACAGAGGGCCCAGCATGGCCCCATTTTTATTTTTTTAAATTTTATTTCACCTTTATTTAACCAGGTAGGCTAGTTGAGAACAAGTTCTCATTTACAACTGCGACCTGGCCAAGATAAAGCATAGCAGTGTGAACAGACAACACCACAGAGTTACACATGGAGTAAACAATAAACAAGTCAATAACACAGTAGAAAAAAAAAAAAGAGTCTATATACATTGTATGCAAAAGGCATGAGGAGGTAGGCGAATAATTACAATTTTGCAGATTAACACTGGAGTGATAAATGATCAGATGGTCATGTGCAGGTAGAGATACTGGTGTGCAAAAGAGCAGAAAGGTAAATAAATAAAAACAGTATGGGGATGAGGTGGGTAAATTGGGTGGGCTATTTACCGATGGACTATGTACAGCTGCAGCGATCGGTTAGCTGCTCAGATACCAGATGTTTAAAGTTGGTGAGGGAAATAAAAGTCTCCAACTTCAGCGATTTTTGCAATTCGTTCTAGTCACAGGCAGCAGAGAACTGGAAGGAAAGGCGGCCAAATGAGGTGTTGGCTTTAGGGATGATCAGTGAGATACACCTGCTGGAGCGCGTGCTACGGGTGGGTGTTGCCATCGTGACCAGTGAACTGAGATAAGGCGGAGCTTTACCTGGCATGGACTTGTAGATGACCTGGAGCCAGTGGGTCTGGCGACGAATATGTAACGAGGGCCAGCCGACTAGAGCATACAGGTCGCAGTGGTGGGGGTATGAGGTGCTTTAGTAACAAAACGCATGGCACTGTATTAAACTGCATCCAATTTGCTGAGTAGAGTATTGGAAGCGATTTTGTAGATGACATCGCCAAAGTCGAGGATCGCTAGGATAGTCAGTTTTACTAGGGTAAGTTTGGTGGTGGCTTTGTTGTGGAATAGAAAGCCGACTCTAGATTTGATTTTAGATTGGAGATGTTTGATATGAGTCTGGAAGGAGAGTTTACAGTCTAGCTAGACACCTAGGTACTTATAGATGTCCACATATTCTAGGTCGGAACCATCCAGGGTGGTGATGCTAGTCGGGCGTGCAGGTGCAGGCGGCGAAAGGTTGAAAAGCATGCATTTGGTTTTACTAGCGTTTAAGAGCAGTTGGAGGCCACGGAAGGAGTGTTGTATGGCATTAAGCTCGTTTGGAGGTTAGATAGCACAGTGAGTAGCCAGAAAGAAGCCATTGCTTAACTTCTTCGATATAGGGGGCGCTCTTTTAATTTTTAGATGAAAAACGTTCCCGTTTTAAACAAGATATTTTGTCAGGAAAAGATGCTCGACTATGCACATAATTGACCGCTTTGGAAAGAAAACACTGACGTTTCCAAAACTGCAAAGATATTGTCTGTGAGTGCCACAGAACTGATGTTACAGGAAAAAAAAACAGATACAAATACAATCAGGAAGTGCCGCATTTTTTGAAACCGCCTCATGGCAATGACTCATTATATGGCTGTGTAGGAGCTAGCAGTCAGCTTACCTTTTCCACGTTTTCCCCAAGGTGTCTGCAGCATTGTGACGTATTTGTAGGCATATCATTGGAAGATTGACCATAAGAGACTACATTTACCAGGTGGTCGCTTGGTGTCCTCCGTCGCAATTATTGCGTAATCTCCAGCTACAGTATTTTTCAGTTTTCTTCTGATGAGAAGGCAACTGCCACCACTGATAGATTATCGAATAGATATGTGAAAAACACCTTGAGGATTGATTCTAAACAACGTTTGCCATGTTTCTGTCGATATTGTGGAGCTAATTTGGAAAAAAGTTTGGCGTTGTAAGTGACTGCATTTTCGTTATTTTTTTTTTTATTCTTAGCCAAGCGTGATGAACAAAACGGAGCTATTTCTCTTACACAAATAATATTTTTGGAAAAAATGAACATTTGCTATCTAACTGAGAGTCTCGTCATTGAAAACATCCGAAGTTCTTCAAAGGTAAATTATTTTATTTGAATGCTTTTCTTGTTTTTGTGAAAATGTTGCCTGCTGAATGCTAGGCTTAATGCTATGCTAGGCTATCAATACTCTTACACAAATGCTTGTGTAGCTTTGGTTAAAGCATATTTGAAAATCTGAGATGACAGTGTTGTTAACAAAAGGCTAAGCTTGTGTTTCAATATATTTATTTCATTTAATTTGCGATTTTCATGAATAGGAAACGTTGCGTTATGGTAATGAGCTTGAGGCTATGATTACGCTCCCGGATACGGGTTTGCTCGACGCTAGAGGTTAAAGAAAAAAAATAAGCAAACACGTTTGGTGTTCGCAAGAAGGCATGTGGGAGACTCCCCAAACATATGGAATAAGGTACTCTGAGACAAAAATTTAGCTTTTTGGCCATCAAGGAACACGCTATGTCTGGTGCAAACCCAACACCATACATCACCCCGAGAACACCATCCCCACAGTGAAGCATGGTGGTTTTACTAGCATTTAAGTTGAAGGGGCTGTGGTGAAGCAGGTCAAGAGCTTCAGAAAGTGAGTGGGAGAGTGGTGACCTGCGGGGCTCTGAGGTCCGGAATGGATACATAGAAATTATCTTTATTAGAAAGTAGTGCATGCATATCCTCTCACATAGGCACCTACAGAAGTTCCACACATGGGGCAATTTATTTTACTTGGGTCCAGGAAGAATTTGTCCTTTTATAACACATTTCATGCAATTTTACATAATTATATACAACTGGAGACTTTAGTAGAATATTTTTTAATACCTCACAAATGATTGAAATGTTTATTTTCTTTATTCAACCTTTATTTAACTAGGCAAGTCAGTTAAGAACCAATTCGTATTTACAATGACGGCCTACCAAAAGGCAAAAGGAGGCCTCCTGCCGTGGGAGGGGCTGGGATTTAAAATAAAAAATAAATCAAATATAAATATAGGACAAAACACACATCATGACGAAAGACACCACAACACTACATAAAGAGAGACCTAAGAAAACATCATAGCAAGGCAGCAACACATGAAAACACAGCGTGGTAGCAACACAACATAACAACAACATGGTAGCAACACAACATGGTAGAAACATTATTGGGCACAGACAACAGCACAAAAGGCAAGAAGATAGAGACAACAATACATCATGCAAAGCAGCCACAACTGTCAGTAAGAGTGTCCATGACTGAGTCTTTGAATGAAGAGATTGAGATAAAACTGTCCAGTTTGAGTGTTTGTTGCAGATCGTTCCAGTCGCTAGCTGCAGCGAACTGAGAAGAGGAGCGACCCAGGGATGTGTGTGCATTGGGGACCTTTAACAGAATGTGACTGGCAGAACAGGTATTGGATGTGGAGGAGGAGGGCTGCAGTAGATATCTCAGATAGGGGAAGGGAGGCCAAAGAGGATTTTGCGATGGGTATACAGAGATGACCAGTTTACAGAGGATTATAGAGTGCAGTGATGTGTCCTATAAGGAGTATAGGTGGCAAATCTGATGGCCAAATGGTAAAGAACATCTAGCTGCTCGAGAGCACCCTTATCTGCCGATCTATAAATGATATCTCCGTAATCTAGCATGGGAAGGATGGTCATCTGAATCCGGGTAAGTTTGGCAGCTGGGGTGAAAGAGGAGCGATTATGATAGAGGAAACCAAGTCTCGATTTAACTTTAGCCTGCAGCTTTGATATGTGCTGAGAGAAGGACAGTGTACCGTCTAGCCATACTCCCAAGTACTTGTAATGAGGTGACTACCTAAAGCTCTAAACCCTCAGAGGTAGTAATTACAACTGTGGGGAGAAGGGCATTCTTCTTACCAACCTACATGACCCTTGTTTTGGAGATGTTCAGAACAAGGTTAAGGGTAGAGAAAGCTTGTTGGACACTAGAAAGCTTTGTTGTAGAGCGATTTACACAAAATCCAGGGAGGGTCCAGCTGAGTATAAGACTGTATAATCTGCATATAAATGGATGAGAGAGCTTCCTACTGCCTGAGCTATGTTGTTGATGTAAATTGAGAAGAGCATGGGGCCTAGGAACGAGCTTTGGGGTACTCCCTTGGTATATCTCCCTTGAGATAGCAGATCTTCTTACTTTATACACTGCACTCTTTGAGAGAGGTAGTTAGCAAACCAGGCCAAAGACCCCTCAGAGACACCATTACTCCTTAGCCGACCCACAAGAATGTAATGGTCTACCGTATCAAAAGCTTTGGCCAAGTCAATACAAATAGCAGTACAACATTGCTTAGACTCAAGGGCAATGGTGACATCATTGAGGACTTTAAGATTGCAGTGACACATCCATAACCTGAATGGAAAACAGATTGTATACCAGAGAGAATACTGTACATACCCCAACCAGAAGCCATGGATTACAGGCAACATTAACACTGAGCTAAAGGGTAGAGCTGCTGCTTTCAAGGTGTGGGACTCTAACCCAGAAGCTTATAAGAAATTCTGCCATGCCCTCCGACGAACCATCAAACAGGCAAAGCGTCAATTCAGGGCTAAATTGAATCATACTACACCGGCTCTGACGCTCGTCTTATGTGGCAGGCCTTGCAAACTATTACAGACTACAAAGGGAAGCACAGCCACGAGCCTACCAGACGAGCTAAATCACTTATATTCTCGCTTTAAGGCAAGCAACACTGAGGCATGCATGAGAGCTTCCACTGTTCCGGACGACTGTGTGATCACCCTTTCCATAGCCGGCGTGAGTAAGACCTTTATTTAATACACAGAGAGCGAGCGAAGAACAGAGATCTACAAACATGGCATTTACAAAGAGATTGAGCTCTTGAAATCTACGAAGAACAGAGATCTACAAACATGGCATTTACAAAGAGATTGAGCTACTGAAATCTATGAAGAACAGAGATCTACAAACATGGCATTTACAAAGAGATTGAGCTCTAGAGCAAACAAATGATGGGGTTTTTAAACCATGGGGAAGGAACTGTGATAGGGTAGGAAACAGGAGGAGGTGTGTCTTCTGATTGATGGGTTGATTGTTGACTGATTGGGGAGTGATGATTTTCACCTGTGAGGGGAGAAGGAGAGAAAAGAAACACACAGGATACACACACACACACAGGATAATGGTATCCGTAACAAATGCTCTTACTGAGGGAAGGAGGTTGTTTGCCAAGATCTTGCGATACATGGCCCCATCCATCCTCCCCTCAATACGGTGCAGTCGTCCTGTTCCCTTTGCAGAAAAGCATCCCCAAATAATGATGTTTCCACCTCCATGCTTCACGGTTGGGATGGTGTTCTTGGGGTTGTACTCATCCTTCTTCTTCCTCCAAACACAGCGAGTGAAGTTTAGACCAAAAAGCTCTAGGGCAGGGGTGTCAAAGTCAAATGGACGGAGGGCCAAATAAAAAAATCAGCTACAAGACGAGGGCCGGACTGTTCGAATGTTCATTGAAAAATTTTTAAATGACGCATATAGTCTAGTGAACCTAATTGAACCTACTGAAAACCTAACAAATATATTACAATATGATCAGATAAATAAAGCAATATTTTCTTATGGCTCTGTCAGTAATCTTTAATTTTCAACAGACACAAAAGACAAATTTCCTTTATATAAATATCCCCATAACATGAACATTAAATGAAAGAAACCGGTATTCAAGGCACCATCAGTAGACTATATTTTCTATTTTAGCAAAAGTGGGCTAAATTTACTTCAAAGAAAAAACAATAATAGCAATTTTCTATCATCCACTCAACTGAAATATTTTTAAAATATAATTGGATTGAAATACAAAAAAATAAAGTGCAAAAATCTATTAATCAAAAACAACACTTTGTTTAAGGAGAAGTAACATGCAGTGAAAACAAATATTAAATTTTAACTTTTAAACTTGAACTGAGTAAAAACTCTAAATATGTGATTGCACAGTAATGTTCACTTGTTTGAGGTTGAGGGTGATACTTGGTGGTGTCCCATCTTTTCCACAAGTTCATCAATGTTCGGGGTAAGGCTCTGAGCTGAAGAAATCCTCAGAATTGAGTGGAGGTGTTCAGCAGTAAGTCGACTTCTGTGTGATGTTTTGTTCAGGTTCATCAAAGAAAACAGTTGTTCACACAGGTATGTGCTGCCAAACATAGACAACGTTTGAGCAGCCTGGATGCGCAGCTGGGGCATTGTGCCAGGGAGGAAACGGGCGAACTCCGCAGCACCCACTGCCGCATATTTTGCCCTCAGTGCATCATTGCATTGGAGGTCAATCAACTCCATTTGGAGGTTTGGTGGTGAGCTTTCCACGTCAACAGCAAATGGGTTACCGAGCAGTTCCAACCTGCTTTTTTGTGCTTCAAAGTCAGCAAATCGGCGTCGAAAGTCAGCGGCAAGCATACCTATTTTATCAGCCAACTGTGTGCTCGGGAACGCACTGGTAGAGAGCTTCTCTTTCATGGTCTGGCAGCTGGGAAAGTGGCTCAAATTTTCTTTCCGCATCTGCGTCTCCCACAGAGTCAGTTTGGTTTTAAATGCCTTCACTGTACTGTACATATCAGAGATGACACGATCCCGACCCTGCAGCTGCAAGTTTATTGCATTCAGATGACTCGTAATGTCACACAGAAAAGCCATTTCACACAGAAACATTTCGTCTCGGAGTTGTGTTGTGTCTTTCCCTTTGCTGTCCAAGAACAGACAAATCTCCTCACGAAGCTCGAAACATCTTTGAAGCACCTTTCCCTGGCTTAGCCATCGCACCTCTGTGTGATAAGGCAAATCACCATGCTCCGTTTCTAACTCCGTCAGAAATGCCTTGAACTGGCGGTGATTCAAACCTTTGGCTCTGATAAAGTTAACTGTGCGCGTGATGATGCTCATTACATGCTCCATTTTCAAGGCTTTACCGCACAACGCTTCCTGGTGTATGATACAATGATAAGCTGTCAGCTCACCTGTCGCGTTTTCCTCTTGCATCTTTTCCCGTATCTTCGCCACCAGTCCGCTCCTGTGTCCACACATCGCAGGTGCTCCGTCGGTTGTCAAACCCACGAGTTTTTCCCAAGGCAGCTCCATCTCATTTACACATCTTGACACCTCTTCATACAAATCATGCCCCGTAGTTGTGCCATGCATAGGACGTAAAGCCAAAAACTCCTCTGTCACGCTTAGGTTGGAGTCCACTCCGCGGATGAAAATTGACAACTGGGCAATGTCAGAAATGTCGGTGCTCTCATCCACAGCCAAGGAATATGCAATAAAATCTTTTCCCTTTTTCACAAGCTGCTCTTTTAGATTGATGGACAACTGGTCTACTCTCTCGGCAATGGTGTTTCTGCTCAGACTCACATTTAAAAAGAGTTGCCTTTTTTCTGGGCAAACTTCGTCACAAACTTTAATCATGCAGTTTTTGATGAAATCCCCCTCCGTAAATGGCCGGGCTGATTTAGCGATCTCTTCTGCCAAAATAAAACTGGCCTTGACAGCAGCCTGGCCTTGTGATTTGGCTTTTTTGAACAGAGCCTGTCGAGATTTGAGGCCTCGTTTTAATTCCTCTGCCTTTTGTAGCCTTTGTTCCATGTCCATATTCTTGTTTTTGTCCGCGTGTTTCGTTTCATAATGTCGTCTCAGATTATACTCTTTCAGTACCGCCACACTTTCTCCACACAGAAGACACACAGGTTTTCCAGCTACCTTCGTGAACATATACTCCGACTCCCACCTTGTTTGAAACCCCCGGTTCTCAGTATCCACCTTCCGTTTTGCCATTTTTGATGGGTATCTGAAAGTTAATTTTACTGTGATGCTGACGACTGCTGTGCCAATAAATATTGAAATGAAGCAGCCTACTGCTCGGTGCGTCACCTTTGCATTGTGGGAAATGTAGTATTGGTGCGTGTAAAAGATCTGCGGGCTGCCGGCTTGCTGCGGGCCGGTTCTAATAATAAATCAAGATCATCCCAGGGGCCGTAAAAAACCTTCTTGCGGGCCGGATGTGGCCCGCGGGCCTTGACTCTGACATATGTGCTCTAGGGGGACCTTGCGTGCGCTGCAGGATTTTAATCCATGACGGCGTAGTGTGTTACTAATGGTTCCTCTAACTACTAATTCCTCCTCTGGATCATCCAGATGGTCATTGGCAAACTTCAGACGGGCCTGGACATGCACTGGCTTGAGCAGGGGGACCTTGCATGCGCTACAGGATTTTACTAATGGTTACTAATGGTGTGTTACTAATGGTTTTCTTTGAGACTGTGGTCCCAGTTCTCTTCAGGTCATTGACCAGGTCCTGCCGTGTAGTTCTGGGCTGATCCCTCACCTTCCTCATGATCATTGATGCCCCACGAGGTGAGATCTTGCATGGAGCCCCAGACCCACTTCCTCCTCTCTCCCACTGTGTGTGTTTGTTAACAGCCCCACCGTACTGCTGGCGCAATACGTGCTGTGTTTCAGATACAGACTTCTGGGTACCATTTGGTTTGTCTATTTATTCTGCCTCCGTTGATACGAACCATTAGACTGGGTAGTAAACAGGGGCGGATCCCGAAGTGTTCTGGGGCTGGGTCTTCTCACCAAAAAAAAACGTCCAGTCCAAATGGTTTGAGCTACAAACTATTATGACCCATTCCATCTATGAGAAGCTGAGACTCACAAACACAAACGGAGCCTGACAGAATGACTGACAGAATGACTAACAGGATGAGAGACAGAATGAGAGACAGAATGAGAGACAGAATGACTGACAGAATGAGAGACAGAATGACTGACAATGACTGACAGAATGAGAGACAGAATGACTGACAGAATGACTGACAGAATGAGAGACAGAATGAGTGACAGAATGAGAGACAGAATGACTGACAGAATGAGAGACAGAATGACTGACAGAATGAGAGACAGAATGACTGACAGAGTGAGAGACAGAATGACTGACAGAATGAGAGACAGAATGACTGACAATGACTGACAGAATGAGAGACAGAATGACTGACAGAATGACTGACAGAATGAGAGACAGAATGAGTGACAGAATGAGAGACAGAATGACTGACAGAATGAGAGACAGAATGCCAGTCATTATGTCAGTCATAATGACTGACAGAATGAGAGACAGCATGCCTGGCAGAATGACTGACAGAATAAGAGACAGAATGAGAGACAGAATGACTGACAATGACTGACAATGACTGACAGAATGACTGACATAATGAGAGACAGAATGACTGACAGAATGACTGACAGAATGAGAGACAGAATGAGAGACAGAATGACTGACAATGACTGGCAGAATGACTGATAGCATGAGAGACAGAATGACTGACAATGACTGACAGAATGACTGACATAATGAGAGACAATGAGAGACAGAATAAGAGACAGAATGAGAGACATAATGACTGCCATAATGAGAGACAGAATGACTGACAATGACTGGCAGAATGACTGATAACATGAGAGACAGGATGACTGACAATGACTGACAGAATGACTGACAGAATGAGAGACAGAATGAGAGACAGAATGACTGACAATGACTGGCAGAATGACTGACAGCATGAGAGACAGAATGAGAGACAGAATGACGGACAATGACTGACAGAATGAGAGACAGAATGAGAGACCGAATGAGAGACAGAATGACTGACAGCATGAGAGACAGAATGAGAGACAGAATGAGAGACAGAATGACTGACAGAGTGACTGACATAATGAGAGACAGAATGAGAGACAGAATGACTGACCGAATGAGAGACAGAATGACTGACAGTGACTGACAGAGTGACTGACATAATGACTGACATAATGACTGACAGATGAGACAGATTGACTGACAGAATGACTGACAGATGAGAGACAGAATGACTGACAGCATGAGAGAGAGAATGAGAGACAGAATGACTGACATAATGACGGACAGCATGACTGACAGAATGAGAGACAGAATGACTGACAGATGAGACAGAATGACTAACAGCATGAGAGACAGAATGAGAGACAGAATGACTGACAGTGACTGACAGCATGACTGACAGCATGAGAGACAGAATGACTGACAGATGAGAGACAGAATGACTGACATAATGAGAGACAGAATGAGAGACAGAATGACTGACAGAATGACTGACAGTGACTGACAGAATGACTGACAGCACGACTGACAGAATGACTGACAGCATGACTGACCGAATGAGAGACAGAATGAGAGACAGAGTGACTGACAGAATGAGAGACAGAGTGACTGACAGAGTGACTGACAGAATGAGAGACCTCAGAATGATTGAACCTCAAAATGACTGACAGTGACTGACAGAATGAGAGACAGAATGACTGACAGAATGACTGACAGGAGTTAGTCTGCTGAAGATTGCCTTGTTTTGTCGAACTGAAGATTGCCTCGTTTTATCAAACTGAAGATTGCCTCGTTTTATCGAACTGAAGGTTGCCTCGTTTTATGGAACTGAAGGTTGCCTCGTTTTACGGAAATGAAGGTTGCCTCGTTTTACGGAAATGAAGGTTGCCTCGTTGTATCGATCTGAAGATTGCCTCGTTTTATCAAACTGAAGATTGCCTAATTTTATCAAACTGAAGATTGCCTCATTTTATCAAACTAAAGATTGCCTCGTTTTATCAAACTGAAGATTGCCTCGTTTTATCAAACTAAAGATTGCCTCGTTTTATCAAACTAAAGATTGCCTCGTTTTATCAAACTGAAGATTGCCTCGTTTTATCAAACTGAAGATTGCCTCGTTGTATCGAACTGAAGATTGCCTCGTTTTATCAAACTGAAGATTGCCTCATTTTATCTAACTGAAGATTGCCTCGTTGTATCAAACTGAAGATTGCCTCGTTTTATCAAACTGAAGATTGCCTCGTTGTATTTACTGTGAATGTATCTAACGATAGGTCGCTAACTCAGACAGGCAGAGTTGATCAGATTACTAAATTTGGTTTTCAGAATGAAAAGGTTCAGTCATGTCCTCCAGAATCAGGTCCCAGATCTGTTTAACATGACAATCTGCATGACAATCCCATAAGGAGTTTAGTTGGAAAGAGAGCACTGAAAGATTGAACCTCAGACTAGCTAAGAGTGGAAAGTAAATTGAATGAATACCACAAATGTTTATCTCGGGAATGAACTGAATAGGCCCAGGGATCTATTCTTCGCTTGTTATTGGCCTTATATAAAAACTCATTGAGATTAGTCTAATGTCCTTAATGTACATTGTCGTTTAATACACTATTACAGATTATCTAATTTGTTTTACTGGCAGATGTTGTTACATAGCGAACACTGTTTTGGGGGATTTTCCACTTGTTTAGTATTGAAGAGGGAAATGTGTCTCTTTGGCTTGAATATCAATACAATTCAATTCAAGGGGCTTTATTGGCATGGGAAACATGTGTTAACATTGCCAAAGCAAGTGAGGTAGATAATATATAAAAGTGAATATAATAAGTGAAATAAACAATAAAAATTAACAGTAAACATTACACATACAGAAGTTTCAAAACAATAAAGACATTACAAATGTCATATTATATATATATATACAGTGTTTTAACAATGTACAAATGGTTAAGGTATACAAGGGAAAATAAATAAGCATAAATATGGGTTGTATTTACAATGGTGTGTGTTCTTCACTGGTTGACCTTTTCTCGTGGCAACAGGTCACAAATCTTGCTGCTGTGATGGCACACTGTGGTATTTCACCCAGTAGATATGGGAGTTTATCAAAATTGGATTTGTTTTCGAATTCTTTGTGGATCTGTGTAATCTGAGGGAAGTATGTCTCTCTAATATGGTATATCTCCTACACATAACAGCAGTTAAGTTAGTTAAATTGAGCTTCAATCTAAATGGTTTGGGTTCAAGCTGAGATGGAGGGAGGAGAGAGATAGACAGAAAGAGACAGAAAGAGAAACAGAGATAGGAGAAAAGGAAAATCAGAGAAGAGGGGATATGCCATCCAGACATGCTAACAAAAACCTACTTTAAAAAAATATATTTATTTTAATTATCTTAACTTGTCAGGCTTCTTGCAGAAATTATCCCCTGATTAAAATCCCTTGCAATTTTATGCTTTGTTCTACGATGATTGTCAGACAATAACAATGTTTGGGCAATTACTGGGGCTTTCATGGGGGAATTAAGTCTGCATTTCATTAAAAGAGGAAGAAGCAGAAAATATGTCTTTTTCCTTCCCCATCTAGCTACTCAACGCTCTCTCGTTTCTCACTACTTGTTTTCTTTTCACTTTCTGCATCTTTTACGCGTGAGGACACACACACGCACACAAACACACACACACACACACACGCGTCAATGAAATTTGTTTGGAATGGTAAATAACTGAGGAATAAGCCTCTGAGCCATCTCCTAGTCGCTTGGTGTTGAATCACGGTTTCAGTTTCAGGAATTGACTTCTGCTGTTTGGGATGGAGAAAGAAAAGCTTTCTACCCATTGGCTCAGATGATTTAGGGGTTTGGGTTTTGACTTTTTTTTATTTTTTTTAAGCTTTCCTCCTTCCTCTCAGGGGCACTTTGCTGTGCCAGTAGTCTATTACTGTGTTCCAAATGTCTCCCTATTCCCTATTTAGTGCACTACTTGTAACCAGAGCTCTATGGGTCCTGTTCTAAAAGTAGTGCACTAAATAGGGAATTTGGGAGCCAGGTTGAACTCTCAGTATGTCATGTCTTTTAGACAGACAAGATCGGCATTTGGTATTTTATTAGGATCCCCATTGGCTGTTGCGATAGCAGCAGTGTCTCTTCCTGGTTTCCACACAGAACATGAAACATGACGTCATACAGAACATTAATAGACAAGAACAGATCAAGGAGCTACATCAATAAAACATTTTTAAAAGGCACACGTAGCCTACATAGCAATACCAACACACTAACTATCTAGATGCAGACGTAATTGCAGATGTAATTCCCCCATGAAAGCCCCAGTAATTGCCGACGTAATTCCCCCAAGAAAGCCCCGGTAATTGCCCAAATAATACCAATACTATCACAAACTATCAATTTCTATTGATTTACATGATAGGAGACATTTAAAGACACAGTCAACATGAGCAGTCCTGTACGCACTTCTAAAATGATCTGGACATCGGAAGAACCACAGAGTCTAAAACGATCTGGACATCGGAAGAACCACAGAGTCTAAAACGATCTGGACATCGGAAGAACCACAGAGTCGAAAATGATCTGGACATCGGAAGAACCACAGAGTCTAAAATGATCTGGACATCGGAAGAACCACAGAGTCTAAAATGATCTGGACATCGGAAGAACCACAGAGTCTAAAATGATCTGGAAATCGGAAGAACCACAGAGTCTAAAATGATCTGGAAATCGGAAGAACCACAGAGTCTAAAATGATCTGGACATCGGAAGAACCACAGAGTCTAAAATGATCTGGAAATCGGAAGAACCACAGAGTCTAAAACGATCTGGACATCGGAAGAACCACAGAGTCTAAAACGATCTGGACATCGGAAGAACCACAGAGTCTAAAATGATCTGGACATCGGAAGAACCACAGAATCTAAAATGATCTGGAAATCGGAAGAACCACAGAGTCTAAAATGATCTGGAAATCGGAAGAACCACAGAGTCTAAAATGATCTGGAAATCGGAAGAACCACAGAGTCTAAAATGATCTGGAAATCGGAAGAACCACAGAGTCTAAAATGATCTGGACATCGGAAGAACCACCGAGTCTAAAACGATCTGGACATCGGAAGAACCACAGAGTCTAAAACGATCTGGACATCGGAAGAACCACAGAGTCTAAAATGATCTGGAAATCGGAAGAACCACAGAGTCTAAAACGATCTGGACATCGGAAGAACCACCAAGTCTAAAATGTTTGCCTTTTTAAAATATGGCCATCTATTTTTTTTTTAAACTCCTCTGTCAATTAAATCAATGTTTACAAAAGTTAATGTTATCATTCAGGTAATGATTTTGTTTAATTATTCAATAGAGCAAATAGTGTATAACGTCAGGACTCCCAAGCGGTCCACCGTAGTCCCCCCCCCCCTTAGCACTACACAGCTGATTGAAATGATCAAATCTTGAACGAAAAACAAACAAACAAAAGACGTGCATCCCTCGGGTTTCAGAGGAAACAGGAAACAGGAAACAGGAAACAGGAAACAGGAAACAGGAAACCCTGGTCTATGAGGACTCTCCACTTCACACAGCAGGATGTGTGAGACATTACGCCTTGGTAAGAAGCTGTTGGAGTCCGGGTCCAGCACCTCTACTGAACCATCAAATAGCCAACATATTTACTACTGTGAATCAATGATGTAAATGTCAGTGTTTAGTAGCCTAAAGCTAATGTTAACATGAGTGATATTCATTATTTAAACAAACGTTATTCAAACACAACCAGACAAAACCAACCAGCCCACTCAAATCTCTATGAGGACTATGTGTGTGTAGTGTGTAGTGTGTAGTGTGTGTGTGTGTGTGTGGTAGGGTCTACTGTACGTACAGTATCAGAGGTACGCAGGCTGAGGGATGATACTGTAACACACTCCTGTCTCCTTTTATACTCCCTCTCTCCCTCCCTCCATCTCTCTCTCTCTCTCTCTCTCTCTCTCCCTCTCTCCCTCCTCTCCCTCCTCTCCTCTCTCCCTCCCTCCTCTCCATCGCAACAACCAAACGGTTTACATTTGAACCATCTATCCCCCTACCCACCGACGACTTACCTACCTACCTACCTACCTACCACCTCACACAGGAATGAAACAACAACCCATTGGGCAAAAAAGAGGAGAGGAGAGGAGAGGAGAGGAGAGGAGAGGAGCGGAGAGGAGAGGAGAGGAGAGGAGAGGAGAGGAGAGGGATCCCTGAATCTGTGGATTTAATTTCCACTAGCAGGGAATTGTTCTGGTAGAGAGGAAGCGGTTGAGGAGTGTTTCTCAATGACACAGCTCCCCCTAGGGGTCCCTAAAGGAATTACATATCAAAACACACCCAAGTCAACCCACCCCATCCCCCAGCTTATACAGAGCTAATGAGGCTTAAAGAGACAGCGAAATTCAATATCAGACATTTTCAAACCTTAGAAGTAGTCTGAAGTCAAGCTGAGTTTACATTGTGACTTAAGGGAGAACTGTCCCTTTCAAGTACCAGTTCATACATCCACTTAAAAAAAACAGTCTGTCTGAGCAGCATCATAACTTCACAGCACAACCCTGTTTCTAGCTACAGCACTTTAAAAAGGGAGGCAGAAGCACATTTCTGTGCTGGAACAAGATTCACTCACTTCTCTGTCGGTAGGATATTCATGTAGTGGTGCTGTTAAAGCTGGTTAGTACATTAAATCATCGTGGGTGGTTTCAGATGCGATGCAATGTTCTGACACGTAACAGAGAAATGTTCTGACACGTAACAGAGAAATGTTCTGACACGTAACAGAGAAATGTTCTGACACGTAACAGAGAAATGTTCTGACACGTAACAGAGAAATGTTCTGACACGTAACAGAGAAATGTTCTGACACGTAACAGAGAAATGTTCTGAAACGTAACAACAGAGAAGAAACGTGGGATGGGGTACACTGTGCTGACCATAATACCTGTTCTTTCAGTCCCATTAACACACACACATATACAGATGCCTGATTGCTTTACAGAACAGGAAAGGATAAGTGGGAGTCAAGAGGAAAGGTTTCCTTCCTTCCGTGTGTGTGTGTGTGTGTGTGTGTGTGTGTGTGTGTGTGTGTGTGTGTGTGTATGTGTGTGTGTGTGTGTGTGTGTGTGTGTGTGTGTGTGTGTGTGTGTGTGTGTGTGTGTATTTCATGAACTGTATTTGAGATCTGTCAAGTAGGCCAGAAAAAAAGCCATGAGGGTACCGCTACCTCTAGGAAGGAGCAGAACAACAACACCCAATGGCCAGAACAACAGCACCCAATGGCCAGAACAACATCAGCCAATGGCCAGAACAACATCAGCCAATGGCCAGAACAACATCAGCCAGTGGCCATAACAACAGCAGCCAATGGCCAGAACAACAGCAGCCAATGGCCAGAACAACAGCAGCCAATGGCCAGAACAACAGCAGCCAATGGCCAGAACAACAGCAGCCAATGGCCAAGTGTTCTAAGACAGTTTTGATCCACTAATGGCCAAGTGAATCCCCAGGCCTCTTGCCCTCTGTCTCACCTCATAAAACAACTACAGTGAACAGACACTCAGGTTAATGTTTACGTTGTGAACCAGGAAAGTAGCCCCGAAATGCTTGGTGTGGTTACTGTGTAGACTAAAGAATCTGAACTGTATATACCCTGGACATGAATCTGTACTGTATATATCCTGGACATGAATCTGAACTGTATATATCCTGGACATGAATCTGAACTGTATATATCCTGGACATGAATCTGTACTGTATATATCCTGGACATGAATCTGTACTGTATATACAAAGAATTTTAATCTGTACTGTATATATCCTGGACATGAATCTGTACTGTATATATCCTGGACATGAATCTGAACTGTATATATCCTGGACATGAATCTGTACTGTATATACAAAGAATTTTAATCTGTACTGTATATATCCTGGACATGAATCTGTACTGTATATATCCTGGACATGAATCTGTACTGTATATATCCTGGACATGAATCTGTACTGTATATATCCTGGACATGAATCTGTACTGTATATATCCTGGACATGAATCTGTACTGTATATATCCTGGACATGAATATGAACTGTATATATCCTGGACATGAATCTGTACTGTATATATCCTGGACATGAATCTGTACTGTATATATCCTGGACATGAATCTGTACTGTATATATCCTGGACATGAATCTGTACTGTATATATCCTGGACATGAATCTGTACTGTATATACCCTGGACATGAATCTGTACTGTATATATCCTGGACATGAATCTGTACAGTATATACCCTGGACATGAATCTGTACTGTATATATCCTGGACATGAATCTGTACTGTATATATCCTGGACATGAATCTGTACTGTATATATCCTGGACATGAATCTGTACTGTATATATCCTGGACATGAATCTGTACTGTATATATCCTGGACATGAATCTGTACTGTATATATCCTGGACATGAATCTGTACTG
Organism: Oncorhynchus clarkii lewisi; assembly: GCF_045791955.1. Taxonomy (NCBI): domain Eukaryota; kingdom Metazoa; phylum Chordata; class Actinopteri; order Salmoniformes; family Salmonidae; genus Oncorhynchus; species Oncorhynchus clarkii. The sequence goes on along the minus strand of NC_092163.1, from coordinate 79,827,416 downwards.
TATATATCCTGGACATGAATCTGTACTGTATATATCCTGGACATGAATCTGTACTGTATATATCCTGGACATGAATCTGTACTGTATATATCCTGGACATGAATCTGTACTGTATATACAAAGAATTTTAATCTGTACTGTATATATCCTGGACATGAATCTGTACTGTATATATTCTGGACATGAATCTGTACTGTATATATCCTGGACATGAATCTGTACTGTATATACCCTGGACATGAATCTGTACTGTATATATCCTGGACATGAATCTGTACTGTATATATCCTGGACATGAATCTGTACTGTATATATCCTGGACATGAATCTGTACTGTATATACCCTGGACATGAATCTGTACTGTATATATCCTGGACATGAATCTGTACTGTATATATCCTGGACATGAATCTGTACTGTATATACAAAGAATTTTAATCTGTACTGTATATATCCTGGACATGAATCTGTACTGTATATACAAAGAATTTTAATCTGTACTGTATATATCCTGGACATGAATCTGTACTGTATATATCCTGGACATGAATCTGTACTGTATATACAAAGAATTTTAATCTGTACTGTATATATCCTGGACATGAATCTGTACTGTATATATCCTGGACATGAATCTGTACTGTATATATCCTGGACATGAATCTGTACTGTATATATCCTGGACATGAATCTGAACTGTATATACCCTGGACATGAATCTGTACTGTATATATCCTGGACATGAATCTGTACTGTATATATCCTGGACATGAATCTGTACTGTATATATCCTGGACATGAATCTGTACTGTATATACAAAGAATTTTAATCTGTACTGTATATATCCTGGACATGAATCTGTACTGTATATACAAAGAATTTTAATCTGTACTGTATATATCCTGGACATGAATCTGTACTGTATATATCCTGGACATGAATCTGTACTGTATATATCCTGGACATGAATCTGTACTGTATATATCCTGGACATGAATCTGTACTGTATATATCCTGGACATGAATCTGTACTGTATATATCCTGGACATGAATCTGAACTGTATATATCCTGGACATGAATCTGTACTGTTTATTTCCTGGACATGAATCTGTACTGTATATATCCTGGACATGAATCTGAACTGTATATATCCTGGACATGAATCTGAACTGTATATATCCTGGACATGAATCTGTACTGTATATATCCTGGACATGAATCTGTACTGTATATATCCTGGACATGAATCTGAACTGTATATATCCTGGACATGAATCTGTACTGTATATATCCTGGACATGAATCTGTACTGTATATACAAAGAATTTTAATCTGTACTGTATATATCCTGGACATGAATCTGTACTGTATATATCCTGGACATGAATCTGAACTGTATATATCCTGGACATGAATCTGTACTGTATATACAAAGAATTTTAATCTGTACTGTATATATCCTGGACATGAATCTGTACTGTATATATCCTGGACATGAATCTGAACTGTATATATCCTGGACATGAATCTGTACTGTATATACAAAGAATTTTAATCTGTACTGTATATATCCTGGACATGAATCTGTACTGTATATATCCTGGACATGAATCTGTACTGTATATATCCTGGACATGAATCTGTACTGTATATATCCTGGACATGAATCTGTACTGTATATATCCTGGACATGAATCTGTACTGTATATATCCTGGACATGAATCTGAACTGTATATATCCTGGACATGAATCTGTACTGTATATATCCTGGACATGAATCTGTACAGTATATACCCTGGACATGAATCTGTACAGTATATATCAAGGACATTAATCTGTCTGACATATATTTAATTTACAGTAAAGCTGTTCTGTATTTCTGTACATTTGATGTCAGCAACTGTGGATGAGCTGGCAAAGGAGCAGCCCTCCACAACTCTCTGATTCAACTGACTCGGTATCTCCCTTCCCCCTCCCTCTCCACCATTGTGAGGGATCTCGTCCTCCTCTTCTGAGGAGGAGAAGCGAGAAGGATCGGAGGACCAAAACGCAGCGTGGTAAGTGTCCATAATTTAATGAAGCAAAATTAACACTGAACACAAGAAACAACAAACGAACAGTCCCATAAGGTGAATGACAAAACACTAAACAGGAAATAAACACCCACGAAACCCAGGTGGGAAAAGGCTACCTAAGTATGATTCTCAATCAGAGACAACTAACGACACCTGCCTCTGATTGAGAACCATACTAGGCCGAACACAAAAACCAACATAGAAAAACAAACATAGACTGCCCACCCCAACTTACGCCCTGACCATACTAAAACAAAGACAAAACAAAGGAACTAAGGTCAGAACGTGACAAACATCCTTACCATCCCTCTCTCCCTCACCCCACCCCTTCTGTATCACCTCTCTAGGGGCCTCTTTGGGCCCCTGGGCCCATGGCTCTGTGAACAGATGTAAATCAGGTCATTGTGGAAGAGCTCAGTGCTCTTAGTTCCCCTGGAGGTTATTATTTAAAAGATGTTCTCGGGGGAGGGACACACAGTTCTGCTTGAGGTTATCATTTAAAAGAGAGAGCAGAGAGAGAGGGAAATGTCAGAGTTTTTGAGTCTCACTAGACTCACTGCTGTCTGGAAGGCTTTCAGAGCTGAGTCTCACTACTGACGTGAAGGCTTTCAGAGCTGAGTCTCACTACTGACTGGAAGGCTTTCAGAGCTGAGTCTCACTACTGACTGGAAGGCTTTCAGAGCTGAGGCTCACTACTGACTGGAAGGCTTTCAGAGCTGAGTCTCACTACTGACTAGAAGGCTTTCAGAGCTGAGGCTCACTACTGACTGGAAGGCTTTCAGAGCTGAGGCTCACTACTGACTGGAAGGCTTTCAGAGCTGAGTCTCACTACTGACTGGAAGGCTTTCAGAGCTGAGTCTCACTACTGACTGGGAGGCTTTCAGAGCTGAGTCTCACTACTGACTGGAAGGCTTTCAGAGCTGAGTCTCACTACTGACTAGAAGGCTTTCAGAGCTGAGTCTCACTACTGACTGGAAGGCTTTCAGAGCTGAGTCTCACTACTGACTGGAAGGCTTTCAGAGCTGAGTCTCACTACTGACTGGAAGGCTTTCAGAGCTGAGTCTCACTAGACTCACTGCTGTCTGGAAGGCTTTCAGAGCTGAGTCTCACTACTGACTGGAAGGGTTTCAGAGCTGAGTCTCACTACTGACTGGAAGGCTTTCAGAGCTGAGTCTCACTACTGACTGGAAGGCTTTCAGAGCTGAGTCTCAATACTGACTGGAAGGCTTTCAGAGCTGAGTCTCACTACTGACTGGAAGGCTTTCAGAGCTGAGTCTCACTACTGACTGGAAGGCTTTCAGAGCTGAGTCTCACTACTGACTGGAAGGCTTTCAGAGCTGTCAGACATGGCTTAGAGGAGAGGAGCCGAGCTGTCTGTGTGTATGCGTGCGTGCATGCGTGTATGTGGTGTGGTGTGTGTGTTCCTGCACGTGGGAACCTCAGCCATCTCAGCTCAGCGACTGATTAACTATTTTGAGTCTTAGATTAAAAACACAGTGAATTAGGAGGGGGGTGGGGAGGAGGGGGATGGGAGAGGGGGGAGAGTGAGCGAGAGAGAAGCGAGAGAAGCAAGAGCGAGAAAGAAGCGAGAGAGAAGCGAGAGCGAGAGAGAAGCGAGAGCGAGAGAGAAGCGAGAGCGAAGCGAGAGAGAAGCGCGAGAGAGAGCAAGCGAGACAACCAAATCATGAGAAAACAAAAAGATAATTACTTGACGCATTGGAAAGAATGAACAAAAAAACAGAGCAAACTAGAATGCTATTTGGCCCTAAGCAGAGAGTACACCGTGGCAGAATACCTGACCACTGTGACTGACCCAAACTTAAGGAAAGCTTTGACTATGTACAGACTCAGTGAGCATAGCCTTGCTATTGAGAAAGGCCGCCGTAAGCAAACATGGCTCTCAAGAGAAGACAGGCTATGTGCACACTGCCCATAAAATGAGGTGGAAACTGAGCCGCACTTCCTAACCTCCTGCCCAATATATGACCATATTAGAGACACATACAGTGCCTCGCAAAAGTATTCATCTCCCTTGGTGTTTTTTTCCTATTTAGTTGCATTACAACCTGTAATTTGAATGGATATTTATTTGGATTCCATGTAATGGACATACACATAGTCTAAATTGGTGAAGTGAAATTAAATAAAAAACTGAAAAGTGGTGAGTGCATATGTATTCACCCCCTTTGCTGTGAAACCCCTAAATCTGCACCACCACTAAGCAAGCAGCACTAGGAAGACCAAGGAGCTCTCCAAACAGGTCAGGGACAGAGTTGTGGAGAAGTACAGATCAGGGTTGGGTTATAAAAAAATATCAGAAACGTTGAACATCCCACTGAGCTCCATTAAATCCATTATTAAAAATGGAATGAATATGGCACCACAACAAACCTGCCAAGAGAGGGCCGCCCACCAAAACTCACAGACCAGGCAAGGAGGGCATTAATCAGAGAGGCAACAAAGAGACCAAAGATAACCCTGAAGGAGCTGCAAAGCTCCACAGCGGAGATTGGAGTATCTGTCCATAGGACCACTTTAAGCCGTACACTCCACAGAGCTGGGCTTTATGGAAGAGTGGCCAGAAAAAAGCCATTGCTTAAAGAAAAAAATAAGCAAACACATTTGGTGTTCGCCAAAAGGCATGTGGGAGACTCCCCAAACACATGGAAGAAGGTTCTCTGGTCAGATGAGACTAAAATTTAGCTTTTTGGCCATCAAGGAAAACGTTATGTCTGGCGCGTGTTACGTGGTTTGTGCATTTGCATGTATGTATTTCATGAAATGGCTACCTGAAATTCTCCCCAAGCAGCTGATTGGTCGGCCCCCATTGATGATTGGAGAGCTGACCCCGCCCCCTCGTCAGGATGCAGCTGTCTTCACTTACCAACTCCTTCTGAAGCTATATAAGCCAGAGTTCTGTTGCTCAGTAGAGAGGAGGCTGATGGCTATATCATGTTGGTTGTTGCTAAGCGATTTGGTATGTTAAGTGTTGTGTTCTGTGTTAGTTTGTTGCTCAGAGAGGTCTTCTGCTATGTCCTGTGTTTCTCAGTTTGTTTGAAATTGTTTATAATATTCTGTGTCATTTGTTCCCAGGGGGGAAGGGGAAGGCACCTAGGGAGTGCTTAAGCAAGAGGCCCGTGGACATACAGTACATAGACCCGTAGTATATACTCTGTCTAGGCACACTAGACCTGGGCAGACCACCCCTGTATTTTGGTTAGCGTACCAGGTGGTGCTAAGATAGAGAGGGGGGGGGGACTTTGACATTTACCTTCTTTGCGAGGTCAGTTCTCTGCCTTTTGTCATCCTTACTTGCACCTACAGTCCCATACCTCTTTCATACCATGGGGAGTTGCGTTGTAGCAGGGTGTTGCGTTCCCCCTTCCTAGAGGTGTGCGTAACACGCAAACCCAACACCTCCCATCACCCCGAGAACACCATCCCCACAGTGAAGCTTGGTGGTGGCAGCATCATGCCGTGGAGATGTTTTTCATCGGCAGCAACTGGGAAACTGGTCAGAATTTAAACTGGAAAATGAATGATGGATGGCGCTAAATACAGTGACATTTCTGAGGGAATGATGGATTTTTTACTGGGAAATTCTTGAGGGAAACCTGTTTCAGTCATCCATAGATTTGAGACTGGGACGGAGGTTCACCTTCCAGCAGGACAATGACCCTAAGCATACTGCTAAAGCAACACTTGATTGGTTTAAGGGGAAATACTTAAATGTCTTGGAATGGCCTAGTCAAATCCCAGACCTCAATCCAATTGATAATCTGTGGTATGATTTAAAGATTGCTGTACACCAGCAGAACCCATCCAACTTGAAGGAGCTGGAGGAGTTTTGCCTTGAAGAAAGGGCACATTCCCAGTGGCTAGATGTGCCAAGCTTATAGAGACATACCCCAAGAGACATGCAGCTTTAATTGCTGCAAAAGGTGGCTCTATTGTAATTATATTATAATCATTTTGCATCTTCTCTACAAAGTATTCACTTTGGGGGGGGGGGGGGGTGAATAGTTATTAAGCACGCCTAAGTTCTGTATTTTTGTCCTATTTGCTGCAAAATAAAACATATTTTGCATCTTCAAAGTGGTAGGCATGTTGTGTAAATCAAACTCCTCAAATCACTTTTAATTCCAGGTTGTAAGGCAACAAAAATAGGACAAATTCCAAAGGGGGTGAATTCTTTGGCAAGCCACTGTATTTCCCTCAGATTACACTGATCCACAATGACTTTGAAAAACAAACCCAATCTTGATAAACTCCCATATCTACTGGGTGAAATTCCACAGTGTGCCATCACAGCAGCAAGATTTGTGACCTGTTGCCACAAGAAAAGAGCAACCAGCGAAGAACAAACAACATTGTAAACACAACCCATATTTATGCTTATTTATTTTCCCTTTTGTACTTTAATAACTCTTTGCACATCGTTACAACACTGTATATAGACATGGCATTTTAAATGTCTTTTCTTTTGGAACTTGTGAGGAATGTTTACTGGTCGTTTTTGTTGTTCATTTCACTTTTGTTAATCTAGTTCACTTGTTTTGGCAAAGTTAACATGTTTCCCATGCCAATAAAGCCCTTAAATTGAAATATAAATTGAATTGGGAGAGAGAAAAAGAGCTACACTAACTCTACTGTGGACTACTGTAGCTACATGTGGCTTAAAAAGAGAGATTTGGTTACTAAAGGTTGTTAGACACATTCACTTCCTGTTCGAAAAACAACAGATAAGGATACTGTTTAAGTATACACTATATACAGTATATACAAAAGTATGTGGACACCCCATTCACTGCAATGCTATCTCCATAGACAAACATTGACAGTAGAATGGCATCACTGAAGAGCTCAGTGACTTTCAATGGGCCACCTTTCCAACAAGTCAGTTCGTCATATTTCTGCTCTGTTAGAGCTGCCCCGGTCACAACTGTAAGGTTTGTGGAGGAGGAATAATGGTCTGGGACTGTTTTTCAGGGTTCGGGCTAGGCCCTTTAGTTCCAGTGAAGGAAAATCTTAACGCTACAGCATACAATGATATTCTAGACAATTCTGTGTTTGGGGAAGGCCCTTTCCTGACAATGCCCCTGTGCACGAAGCAAGGTCCATCTCACAGTCCATACAGAAATGGTTTGTCGAGATCGGTGGGGAAGAACTTGACTGGCCTGCACAGGGCCCTGACCTCAACCCCATCGAACACCTTTGGGATGAATTGGAACGCTGACTGCGAGCTAGGCCTAATCGCCCAACATCAGTGCCCGACCTCACTAATGCTCTTGTGGCTGAATGGAAGCAAGTCTCCGCAGCAATGTTTCCATCATCTAGTGAAAAGCCTTCCCATAAGAGTGGAGGCTGTTATAACACCAAAGGGGGGGACCAACTCTATATTAATGCCAATGATTTTGGAATGAGATGTTCGAAGAGCAGTGTCCACATAATTTTGGTCAAGTAGTGTACTTCCAAGCCTAGCAACAAAGGAGCAACATTCTAATGTAGAAGATTCAACAGAGGAACAACATTCTAATGAGGAACATTCCACACAGGAACAGCATTCTAATGTTGAAGATTCAACAAAGGAGCAACATTCTAATGAGGAACATTCAGCAGACTGAGGAAGAACATTCTAATGAGGAACATTCAGCAGACTGAGGAGCAACATTCTAATGAAGAAACATTCAGCAGACTGAGGAGCAACATTCTAATGAGGAACATTCAGCAGACTGAGGAGCAACATTCTAATGAGGAACATTCAGCAGACTGAGGAGCAACATTCTAATGAGGAACATTCAGCAGACTGAGGAGCAACATTCTAATGAGGAACATTCAGCAGACTGAGGAGCAACATTTTAATGCAGAACATTCAACAAAGAAACAACATTCTAATGCAGAACATTCAACAAAGGAACAACATTCTAATGCAGAACATTCAACAAAGGAACAACATTCTAATGCAGAACATTCAACAAAGGAACAACATTCTAATGCAGAACATTCAACAAAGGAACAACATTCTAATGCAGAACATTCAACAAAGGAACAACATTCTAATGCAGAACATTCAACAAAGGAACAACATTCTAATGCAGAACATTCAACAAAGGAACAACATTCTAATGCAGAACATTCAACAAAGGAACAACATTCTAATGTAGAAGATTCAACAAAGGAACAACATTCTAATGCAGAACATTCAACAAAGGAACAACATTCTAATGTAGAAGATTCAACAAAGGAACAACATTTTAATGCAGAACATTCAACAAAGGAACAACATTTTAATGCAGAACATTCAACAAAGAAACAACATTCTAATGCAGAACATTCAACAAAGGAACAACATTCTAATGCAGAACATTCAACAAAGGAACAACATTCTAATGTAGAAGATTCAACAGAGGAACAATATTCTAACGAGGAACATTCAGCAGACTGGGGAACAACATTATAATGTGGAACATTCAACAGAGGAACAACATTCAAATGCAAGCTCTTTTCTTCTCTCACATTATGTTGCCTCTGCCCTCTGACAAATCTTGGCAGGGATACAGTGTGAAATTTACTTAATACTGCTCAAACCTTGCCCAATTATGTGGAGTACAACTCAGACTCTGTAGACCTGTGCTGCCTTCCCCTACCACTTCCCCTGAATTGAGCACTGGTTCACTTCCCCTCAGTGGATGATAACATGCATTTGGCCTAGAGGGACTTTCCACCATATGTCCCACTCCAGCTAATTCCTTTCAAATCCATGAGGAGGCTCATGGTCTGTTCTGCTCTCCATGAGGAGTCTCTCTGCTCTGATTCCCTATGCTAACATGCTGGCTAAACAACAGTATGCAAACACCATTGTCTTGTAAAATTCATATCTGTCTTGATAAAAAGCCAATCCGCTACACTGCATTGATAGCCTAGCATATAATCTCATCACCCAGAACCAAACCCCGAGGCTTTTCTGGCCAGCTGCATATTTCTCTGTCACATGAGACAACATTATGTTACGAGTTCTGGAAGATTCTAGTAGAGCATGGCTACACTTCTTCTGTCAACACGTTCCCTATACAAACCCACCCAGGCAAGACGATAGTGAGTGTTCTGCCTTCACCATGTGTATGATGTGCAATGCTTTTGCAGACAGATAACAAATAGACACCTTGGGACTCTAAAGTTCTATCTGAAATGTTTGTAAAATAAAAAATAAAATAAAAAAAATTGTTTGTCACGTATAATTGATCTTTAGATGGTTATTCACATCTGTGAAGTTAGATTTTTTTTTTGTTGAAAACTTGGTGCTATAAGGTTCTATCTGCAATCCAATCACAAGCCTGAATAGAACAGAAGGATTGTCCCTCTAACCATCTCCAGTCATAACTGTCATATGCTCCCTCCCAGGTACACAAGTAATCAGAACAAGGACAAAGCCTAAACGAGATAGCACAAGCCAAAACGAATGGTGGGGGTGGGGGGTGGGGGTGGGGGGGGGGGGGGGGGGGGACAGCAGAGCACCACAGACAAGACAATAAAGCAACTCCAGCCCAACTGTGTGACGAGGAGAAGAAAGCCCACCACGCCTGCAGTCTGAACAAAACAGAAGGCTTTCACTCAAACCATCTCCAGTCCCAAGCTAGTCTCATTGAAGGAGACAGGAGAGGCCTCTCCATTAGGCTGTGAAGTGTGTCTGCATTGCAAATGGCACCCTATTCCCTATGTTATATTGTGCATTCCCAGTACAGAGCGTAGGGCTCTGGTCAAAAGTAGTGCACTTCGTGGGGAACAGGGTGCCATTTGAGACGACGCTGTGTCTAGGAGCTGTATTAGAGTGGACCTCAGCCGTATCACCAGTAGTACACACACACGCACACACACACACACACACACACACACACACACACACACACACACACACACACACACACACACACACACACATACATACACACACACACACACACACAATTGTGGTTTTCCCTGTTCACTTGGCTGGATGCCAATCCTCTTTGAGCCAAGCGATAAAATGAAACTACACATTCCTTTTGGATTGTGAGATTTTGTTGTGTCAGGAAAAATCTATGAAACCCTAGAATGTGGTTAAGGTCATATGAGTAGCTGTTGTTATCCATTATTCTGGCTAAGGTACTACTGCGCTGTGGCTAGCGTGTGTGTGTGTGTGTGTGTGTGTGTGTGTGTGTGATGTACGTATATACAGTCTCATTCAAGGGTTTTTGTTTAATTTGACTATTTTCTACATTGTAGAATAATAGTGAAGACATCAAAACGATGAAATAACAACATATGGAATCATGTAGTAACCAGAAAAGTGTTAAACAAATCGAAATATTCTTCAAAGTAGCCACTCTTTGCCTTGATGACAGTTTTGCACACTCTGCATTCTCTCCACCAGCTTCACCTGGAATGCTTTTCCAACAGTCTTGAAGGAGTTCCCACATATGCTGAGCACTTGTTGGCTTCTTTTCTTTCACTCTGCGGCCCAACTCATCCCAAACCTTCTCAGTTGGGTTGAGGTTGGGGGATTGCGGAGGCCAGGTCATCCAAAAATCTCAAATTTGGACTCATTAGACCAAAGGACAGATTTCCACTGATCTAATGTCCATTGCTCCTGTGGCCCAAGCAAGTCTCTTCTTATTGATGTCCTTTAGTAGTGGTTTCTTTGTAGCAATTAGATCATGAAGGCCTGATTGAAGCAAGACTCCTCTGAACAGTTGATGTTGAGATGTGTCTGTTACTTGAACTCTGTGAAGCATTTATTTGGGCTGGCATTTCTGAGGCTGGTAACTCTAATGAACGTATCCTCAGCAGCAGATGTAACTCTGGGTCTTCCTTTCCTGTGGCGGTCCTCATGAGAGCCAGATTCATCATAGCGCTTGATGGTTTTTGAGGACTGCACTTGAGGAAACTTTCAAAGTTCTTGAAATGTTCCGTATTGACTGACCTTCATGTCTTAAAGTAATGATGGACTGTTTCTCTTTGCTTATTTGAGCTGTCCTTGCCATAATATGGACTTGGTCTTTTACAAAATAGGTATATCTTCTGTATACCAACCCCTACCTTGTCACAACACAACTGATTGGCTCAAACACATTAAGAAGGAAAGAAATTCCACAAATTAACTTTTAACAAGGCGCACCTTATTGCCTTATCGCTTAAATATGCAATGTGCATCAATGTCCTTGTGGTTAGAGTGTCTATTCTGAGGTTGGGAGTTTGATCCCTGGCCGAGTCATACCTAAGACTGTAAGAATGGGACCCGATGTGTCTCTGCTTGGCACTCAGCATTAAGGAGACAGATTTGGGGTAAGGCCCCGCGATAGACTCGTGTCCTGTCCAACGGGGGGATGGACGACTTGTACAACAAGCTGCTTCACAGTACAGAAACAGGAGATAGACTAGTGTCCTGTCTCACACTACAGAAACAGGTGATAGACTAGAGTCCTGTCTCACACTACAGAAACAAGAGATAGACTAGTGTCCTGTCTTACACTACAGAAACAAGAGATAGACTAGTGTCCTGTCTCACACTACAGAAACAAGAGATAGACTAGTGTCCTGTCTCACACTACAGAAACAGGAGATAGACTAGTGTCCTGTCTCACACTACAGAAACAGGAGATAGACTAGAGTCCTGTCTCACACTACAGAAACAAGAGATAGACTAGTGTCCTGTCTCACACTACAGAAACAGGAGATAGACTAGTGTCCTGTCTCACACTACAGAAACAGGAGATAGACTAGTGTCCTGTCTCACACTACAGAAACAGGAGATAGACTAGAGTCCTGTCTTACACTACAGAAACAAGAGATAGACTAGTGTCCTGTCTCACACTACAGAAACAAGAGATAGACTAGTGTCCTGTCTCACACTACAGAAACAGGAGATAGACTAGTGTCCTGTCTCACACTACAGAAACAGGTGATAGACTAGAGTCCTGTCTTACACTACAGAAACAAGAGATAGACTAGTGTCCTGTCTCACACTACAGAAACAAGAGATAGACTAGTGTCCTGTCTCACACTACAGAAACAGGAGATAGACTAGTGTCCTGTCTCACACTACAGAAACAGGAGATAGACTAGAGTCCTGTCTCACACTACAGAAACAAGAGATAGACTAGTGTCCTGTCTCACACTACAGAAACAGGAGATAGACTAGTGTCCTGTCTCACACTACAGAAACAGGAGATAGACTAGTGTCCTGTCTCACACTACAGAAACAAGAGATAGACTAGTGTCCTGTCTCACACTACAGAAACAAGAGATAGACTAGTGTCCTGTCTCACACTACAGAAACAAGAGATAGACTAGTGTCCTGTCTCACACTACATAAACAAGAGATAGACTAGTGTCCTGTCTCACACTACAGAAACAAGAGATATACTAGTGTCCTGCCTCACACTACAGAAACAGGAGATAGACTAGTGTCCTGTCCAGGGGGTGTAGACACAGGAGATCTGCTCCTATGAGCCGATCCGGCTCACTTGTACAAGGCTGCTTATTTACTACAGGTATGTAATGTACGGTCATAGAGAGTTGAATTTCAAGGATAAAATAATATTTCACCTAGGAAATCACTTGGCTACAGCACTGAAAGCCATTGGATGCAACAACCATGTCTATCACTTGCATATGAAGTCCTGGGTGGTACTGTTAACTCCAAAATTAACTTGAAAGGCACCCTGGGAGATATGCTAATAAGGCTTTACACCCTACAGTGTTAAAACGACACCTAAAAGAAATCAAACATTTTCGAGGTAAAATTGTCCCACATAAAAGGAACAAACGGCTTGTCACTGTGATGGTCACTTAAAAAAGGCAAATGTGTACCTTTTCGAGAGGAAGGGTTTTGTACCTGTAAAATCTTGTCCCCTTAAGGTACACTAGTGGCTCTTTTAAAGGTACGAACGGCAAGGGTACAATGACGTACCTATAACTAAGGGTACAAAGACGTACCTAACAGGGTACCACTACAGTGTTAAGTGTTTGGACCACTTTAAAAACAAACCTTTGTTTCTGAGTGTAGGGGCTGATTCAGACGTAGGAAACAAACCTTTTATCTACTAGTGAATCTCTGTCCCCCCCTGAGTCGTGCTTCGTAATCTGAGTGATTCGCATGTATCTACTAGTGAATCTCTGTCCCCCCTGAGTCGTGCGTCATAATCTGAGTGATTCGCATGTATCTACTAGTGAATCTCTGTCCCCCCCTTAGTCGTGCTTCGTAATCTGAGTGATTCGCATGTATCTACTAGTGAATCTCTGTCCCCCCCTGAGTCGTGCTTCGTAATCTGAGTGATTCGCATGTATCTACTAGTGAATCTCTGTCCCCCCCTGAGTCGTGCTTCGTAATCTGAGTGATTCGCATGTATCTACTAGTGAATCTCTGTCCCCCCTGAGTCGTGCGTCATAATCTGAGTGATTCGCATGTATCTACTAGTGAATCTCTGTCCCCCCTGAGTTGTGCGTCATAATCTGAGTGATTCGCATGTATCTACTAGTGAATCTCTGTCCCCCCTGAGTCGTGCGTCATAATCTGAGTGATTCGCATGTATCTACTAGTGAATCTCTGTCCCCCCTGAGTCGTGCGTCATAATCTGAGTGATTCGCATGTATCTACTAGTGAATCTCTGTCCCCCCCTGAGTCGTGCTTCGTAATCTGAGTGATTCGCATGTATCTACTAGTGAATCTCTGTCCCCCCCTGAGTCGTGCTTCGTAATCTGAGTGATTCGCATGTATCTACTAGTGAATCTCTGTCCCCCCTGAGTCGTGCGTCATAATCTGAGTGATTCGCATGTATCTACTAGTGAATCTCTGTCCCCCCCTGAGTCGTGCTTCGTAATCTGAGTGATTCGCATGTATCTACTAGTGAATCTCTGTCCCCCCCTGAGTCGTGCTTCGTAATCTGAGTGATTCGCATGTATCTACTAGTGAATCTCTGTCCCCCCCTGAGTCGTGCTTCGTAATCTGAGTGATTCGCATGTATCTACTAGTGAATCTCTGTCCCCCCTGAGTCGTGCGTCATAATCTGAGTGATTCGCATGTATCTACTAGTGAATCTCTGTCCCCCCTGAGTTGTGCGTCATAATCTGAGTGATTCGCATGTATCTACTAGTGAATCTCTGTCCCCCCTGAGTCGTGCGTCATAATCTGAGTGATTCGCATGTATCTACTAGTGAATCTCTGTCCCCCCTGAGTCGTGCGTCATAATCTGAGTGATTCGCATGTATCTACTAGTGAATCTCTGTCCCCCCCTGAGTCGTGCTTCGTAATCTGAGTGATTCGCATGTATCTACTAGTGAATCTCTGTCCCCCCCTGAGTCGTGCTTCGTAATCTGAGTGATTCGCATGTATCTACTAGTGAATCTCTGTCCCCCCTGAGTCGTGCGTCATAATCTGAGTGATTCGCATGTATCTACTAGTGAATCTCTGTCCCCCCTGAGTCGTGCGTCATAATCTGAGTGATTCGCATGTATCTACTAGTGAATCTCTGTCCCCCCTGAGTTGTGCGTCATAATCTGAGTGATTCGCATGTATCTACTAGTGAATCTCTGTCCCCCCTGAGTCGTGCGTCATAATCTGAGTGATTCGCATGTATCTACTAGTGAATCTCTGTCCCCCCTGAGTCGTGCGTCATAATCTGAGTGATTCGCATGTATCTACAAGTGAATCTCTGTCCCCCCCTGAGTCGTGCTTCGTAATCTGAGTGATTCGCATGTATCTACTAGTGAATCTCTGTCCCCCCCTGAGTCGTGCTTCGTAATCTGAGTGATTCGCATGTATCTACTAGTGAATCTCTGTCCCCCCTGAGTCGTGCGTCATAATCTGAGTGATTCGCATGTATCTACTAGTGAATCTCTGTCCCCCCCTGAGTCGTGCTTCGTAATCTGAGTGATTCGCATGTATCTACTAGTGAATCTCTGTCCCCCCCTGAGTCGTGCTTCGTAATCTGAGTGATTCGCATGTATCTACTAGTGAATCTCTGTCCCCCCCTGAGTCGTGCATCATAATCTGAGTGATTCGCATGTATCTACTAGTGAATCTCTGTCCCCCCCTGAGTCGTGCGTCATAATCTGAGTGATTCGCATGTATCTACTAGTGAATCTCTGTCCCCCCCTGAGTCGTGCGTCATAATCTGAGTGATTCGCATGTATCTACTAGTGAATCTCTGTCCCCCCCTGAGTCGTGCGTCATAATCTGAGTGATTCGCATGTATCTACTAGTGAATCTCTGTCCCCCCCTGAGTCGTGCGTCATAATCTGAGTGTATGTACATATGTCCAAGAAACTTACCGGGTCCAGTTCCCCATCCCCTTTAAGAAGAGTTTAAGAAGACGTTAGTATAACTAAACAACACCATGTTTCCTACACACAGTACATTCTGCTTTCCCCATCCCCTTTAAGAAGACGTTAGTCTAACTACACAACACCATGTTTCCTACACACAGTACATTCTGCTTTCCCCATCCCCTTTAAGAGGACGTTAGTCTAACTACACAACACCATGTTTCCTACACACAGTACATTCTGCTTTCCCCATCCCCTTTAAGAGGACGTTAGTATAACTACACAACACCATGTTTCCTACACACAGTACATTCTGCTTTCCCCATCCCCTTTAAGAAGACGTTAGTCTAACTACACAACACCATGTTTCCTACACACAGTACATTCTGCTTTCCCCATCCCCTTTAAGAAGACGTTAGTCTAACTACACAACACCATGTTTCCTACACACAGTACATTATGCTTTCCCCATCCCCTTTAAGAAGACGTTAGTATAACTACACAACACCATGTTTCCTACACACAGTACATTCTGCTTTCTCCATCCCCTTTAAGAGGACGTTAGTCTAACTACACAACACCCTGTTTCCTACACACAGTACATTCTGCTTTCCCCATCCCCTTTAAGAAGACTTTAAGAGGACGTTAGTCTAACTACACAACACCATGTTTCCTACACACAGTACATTCTGCTTTCCCCATCCCCTTTAAGAGGACGTTAGTCTAACTACACAACACCATGTTTCCTACACACAGTACATTCTGCTTTCCCCATCCCCTTTAAGAGGACGTTAGTCTAACTACACAACACCCTGTTTCCTACACACAGTACATTCTGCTTTCCCCATCCCCTTTAAGACGTTAGTTTAACTACACAACACCATGTTTCCTACACACAGTACATTCGGCTTTCCCCATCCCCTTTAAGACGTTAGTCTAACTACACAACACCATGTTTCCTACACACAGTACATTCTGCTTTCCCCATCCCCTTTAAGAGGACGTTAGTCTAACTACACAACACCCTGTTTCCTACACACAGTACATTCTGCTTTCCCCATCCCCTTTAAGAGGACGTTAGTATAACTACACAACACCATGTTTCCTACACACAGTACATTCTGCTTTCCCCATCCCCTTTAAGAAGACTTTAAGAGGACGTTAGTATAACTACACAACACCATGTTTCCTACACACATTACATTCTGCTTTCCCCATCCCCTTTAAGAAGACGTTAGTCTAACTACACAACACCATGTTTCCTACACACAGTACATTCTGCTTTCCCCATCCCCTTTAAGACGTTAGTCTAACTACACAACACCATGTTTCCTACACACAGTACATTCTGCTTTCCCCATCCCCTTTAAGAAGACGTTAGTCTAACTACACAACACCATGTTTCCTACACACAGTACATTCTGCTTTCTCCATCCCCTTTAAGAGGACGTTAGTCTAACTACACAACACCATGTTTCCTACACACAGTACATTCTGCTTTCCCCATCCCCTTTAAGAGGACGTTAGTCTAACTACACAACACCCTGTTTCCTACACACAGTACATTCTGCTTTCCCCATCCCCTTTAAGAAGACGTTAGTCTAACTACACAACACCATGTTTCCTACACACAGTACATTCTGCTTTCCCCATCCCCTTTAAGAGGACGTTAGTATAACTACACAACACCATGTTTCCTACACACAGTACATTCTGCTTTCCCCATCCCCTTTAAGAGGACGTTAGTCTAACTACACAACACCCTGTTTCCTACACACAGTACATTCTGCTTTCCCCATCCCCTTTAAGAAGACGTTAGTCTAACTACACAACACCATGTTTCCTACACACAGTACATTCTGCTTTCCCCATCCCCTTTAAGAGGACGTTAGTATAACTACACAACACCATGTTTCCTACACACAGTACATTCTGCTTTCCCCATCCCCTTTAAGAGGACGTTAGTCTAACTACACAACACCCTGTTTCCTACACACAGTACATTCTGCTTTCCCCATCCCCTTCAAGAGGACGTTAGTCTAACTACACAACACCCTGTTTCCTACACACAGTACATTCTGCTTTCCCCATCCCCTTTAAGAAGAGTTTAAGAAGACGTTGGTAAGCGTCGTGGGTAAGCGTCGTGGGTAAGCGTCGTGGGTAAGCGTCGTGGGTAAGCGTCGTGGGTAAGCGTCGTGGGTAAGCGTCATGGGTAAGCGTCGTGGGATTTTGAACGCCTACAGAGTGTCATGACAGCCGTGTGGTTTTGACGTCCCCATCCGAAAGACGGAAGCCTACGCAGGACAATGTTCCCCAAATGTAACCGAGGTTTGAAAACTACATTGAATAATATACCTGTGTAGGCTTCTTGCGATCAATTTGTAGTTTACGTTTTAATTTGATATGTTCCAACACCCCAACCAACCCGCTCAATAATAAATAACTTGTCCCGCGGCTGAACCCAGTCGATGATCCGTGCCGTATACTCTCTGACGATCTGACACTCACTGAGGACGACTATAATGACACTGTGTGCGTTACGTGCAACGACTCACTCAGCCCTACTCAAGGTGTAGGGGGACTCAGTCTGAAGAGTGTGTGTGTGTGTGTGTGTGTGTGTGTGTGTGTGTGTGTGTGTGTGTGTGTGTGTGTGTGTGTGTGTGTGTTTGCATAGGGACTATATCTGAAGTGTGTTTGATTGCTATAGCAGGTATTTTTTGTCGAACATGAGCTGAGCTGAGAGGACAGGTCAGTCGTGGATTTTACTATTCAGTATTTGATTAGGATCCCCATTAGCTAGTGCTTAAACAGAAGCTACTCTTCCTGGGGTCCAACACAGAACATGACATAATACAGAACATTAATAGACCAGAACAGCTCCAGGATAGAACTACAGTACATACCTTTAACAAACATCTCAACTACATACATTTAACAAACATTTTAACTACATACATTTAACAAACATTTTAACTACATACATTTAACAAACATTTTAACTACATACATTTAACAAACATTTTAACTACATACATTTAACAACAAATGTCTTAACTACAAACATTTAAACTACAACATATTTTAACTACAAAACATTTTGACTACAAATATTTGTGTTGGATAAAAGTGCACCAGGCACGTCGCCTACACGCTGTCACCAGAACCCCACGGGGATCCTTCATAAATAGCTTTGTAAAATCATTTCTTATCCCCCTCTCCAGTCACATTCACTTTTCGTTAAGGCTGATAGATACATACAGTAACAGACATTTCCTGTTATCACAGGATGTGTTGATCTAGGATCGGGTCGTCCTAGTCCGTATAATATTATTCATTATGACCTAGATCAGCACTCTTACTCTGAAACTCGTTTTAAATGCGGGGGGCTCAGACTCTCTCTACTGTCTGTACTAGGGGAGGACGTGAAAGACAGGTGGCTGGGGATCTGCTCGTCAGAGCCACAGGGCAGGACATGTTCACTCTGTACTGGAAGCACACCTGCTGAGAAGGAGACCGGCTCAGTAGAAGATACTAATCTCCCTCTCAGCAGTTGTGCTCCCAGGGGCAGAGAGGTACTGTACGTGTGTCTCGACCTGAAATCCCCCCCCCCCCCCCCCCCGAGGAACACCTCTGAACCCCGTCGTGCTCTCCACACCTACAGCACTCTAATGAGGTGATTAAATCACCACCGGGAGGGGAGAGAATTAAGGCTCTGAGACACAGGTAGGTACTCCCACTCCTCTGTGCAACTCTCTGCACCTATTCTGCGCCCTATGACCCATACCTGCAGTGCTCTAATGGTGAGATCATAGCATCTCCAGTAAGGGATGTGTTAGGTAGATGCCCTTCCTGAACTCCTCTGACTATGTCCCTCTGCATTTTATGCTCTGTACCTGCAGTGAATATAATGGTGGGAGGATAACATGTAGATCCCCTTCCTACACCCTTCCTACACCCCTGCTGCACCGCCACTGAGCCCCCCCCCCCCCCCCCCCTAAGCCTCTTTTTCAACCACTCCTCACCTGTAGTGCTCCAATGGTGTGATTTAACCCTCCCAGCATCCTCTTCACTCTTCCCTCCTCCGAGCACCTCTTCCACACTCTGCTCCCCACTTGCAGTGCTTGTAATGCCTGAGACAGCACCAGGCCACACCACACCACACAGTGCCGTACGCCTGCCGGCTCGACTAAGCAGCTGTAATGTGTCTCTCTCTCTCTCTGCATCGCTACCACTCCTGTCTGTCCCTGTCCGGATGCTGTGCTGCCTCCCGGATAGACTTACTGTATATTACAGTGCCTTCAGAAGGTATTCATTCCACTTGTCTTATTCCACATGTTGTCTTTCAGCCTGAATTCAAAATGGATTATTTATTTTCTCTCACCCATCTACACACAATACCCCCAAAATGAGAAAGTGACAACATGTTTTTGAGATCATTTTTTGGGGCACATTTATTGAAAATGTAATACAGAAATATCTCATTTACATAAGTATTCACACCCCTGAGTCAATACATATTAAAATCCCATTTCTGGGTAAATCTTTAAGAGCTTTGCACACCTGGATTGTACAACATTTGTACATGATTACTTTATGAAATTCTTCAAGCTCTGTCGTGTTGGTTGTTGATAAACGCTAGACAGTCATTTTCAGGTCTTGCCATAGATGTTCAAGCCAATTTAGGTAAAAACTGTAACTAGGCCACTTCAGGAATATTCAATGTCGTCTTGGTAACCAACTCCAGTGTATATTCGGCCTTGTGTTTTAGGTTATTGTCCTGTTGAAAGGTGAATTCATCTCCCAGTGTCTGTTGGAAAGCAGACTGAACCAGGGTTTCCTCTGGGATGTTGCCTGTGCTTAACTATAGTCCGTTTATTTAATCCTAAAAAAACACGCCAGTCTTTGCCGATGAAAAGCATTGCCATAACATGATGCAGCCACCACCATGCTTGTGTTGGATAAAAGTGTACCAGCCACCACCATGCTTGTGTTGGATAAAAGTGTACCAGCCACCACCATGCTTGAAAATATGAAGAGTGGTACTTAATGATGTGTTGTGTTGGATTTGCCCCAAACATAATGCTTTGTATTCAGGTAAAACGTGAATTTCCTGTCACATTTTCTGCAGTTTTACTTTAGCGCCTTGTTGCAAACAGGATGCATGTTTTGGAATATTTTTATTCTGTACAGGCTTCCTTCTTTTCACTCAGTCATTTAGGTTAGTATTGGATGGATCAACAACATTGTAGCTACACCCAGTCACTACAAAGATACAGGCGTCCTTCCTAACTCAGTTGCCGGAGAGGAAAGAAACCGCTTGGGGAGTTTACCATGAGGCCAATGGTGACTTTAAAACAGTTACAGAGTTTAATGGCTGTGATGGGAGAAAACTGAGGATGGATCAACAACATTGTCGTTACTCTGCATTTAAATGGATCCATCCAAATATCCAAGTATCCATCCATTTAAAGTCACCATTGGCCTCATGGTGAAATCCCTGAGCGGGTTCTTTCCTCTCCGGCAACTGAGTTAGGAAGTACGCCTGTATCTTTGTAGTGACTGGGAGTAACTACAATGTCCTATCAAATCAAATCAAATCAAATTTATTTATATAGCCCTTCGTACATCAGCTGATATCTCAAAGTGCTGTACAGAAACCCAGCCTAAAACCCCAAACAGCAAGCAATACAGGTGTAGAAGCACGGTGGCTAGGAAAAACTCCCTAGAAAGGCCAAAACCTAGGAAGAAACCTAGAGAAGTGATTCGCATGTATCTACTAGTGAATCTCTGTCCCCCCTGAGTCGTGCGTCATAATCTGAGTGATTCGCATGTATCTACTAGTGAATCTCTGTCCCCCCCTGAGTCGTGCTTCGTAATCTGAGTGATTCGCATGTATCTACTAGTGAATCTCTGTCCCCCCCTGAGTCGTGCTTCGTAATCTGAGTGATTCGCATGTATCTACTAGTGAATCTCTGTCCCCCCCTGAGTCGTGCATCATAATCTGAGTGATTCGCATGTATCTACTAGTGAATCTCTGTCCCCCCCTGAGTCGTGCGTCATAATCTGAGTGATTCGCATGTATCTACTAGTGAATCTCTGTCCCCCCCTGAGTCGTGCGTCATAATCTGAGTGATTCGCATGTATCTACTAGTGAATCTCTGTCCCCCCCTGAGTCGTGCGTCATAATCTGAGTGATTCGCATGTATCTACTAGTGAATCTCTGTCCCCCCCTGAGTCGTGCGTCATAATCTGAGTGTATGTACATATGTCCAAGAAACTTACCGGGTCCAGTTCCCCATCCCCTTTAAGAAGAGTTTAAGAAGACGTTAGTATAACTAAACAACACCATGTTTCCTACACACAGTACATTCTGCTTTCCCCATCCCCTTTAAGAAGACGTTAGTCTAACTACACAACACCATGTTTCCTACACACAGTACATTCTGCTTTCCCCATCCCCTTTAAGAGGACGTTAGTCTAACTACACAACACCATGTTTCCTACACACAGTACATTCTGCTTTCCCCATCCCCTTTAAGAGGACGTTAGTATAACTACACAACACCATGTTTCCTACACACAGTACATTCTGCTTTCCCCATCCCCTTTAAGAAGACGTTAGTCTAACTACACAACACCATGTTTCCTACACACAGTACATTCTGCTTTCCCCATCCCCTTTAAGAAGACGTTAGTCTAACTACACAACACCATGTTTCCTACACACAGTACATTATGCTTTCCCCATCCCCTTTAAGAAGACGTTAGTATAACTACACAACACCATGTTTCCTACACACAGTACATTCTGCTTTCTCCATCCCCTTTAAGAGGACGTTAGTCTAACTACACAACACCCTGTTTCCTACACACAGTACATTCTGCTTTCCCCATCCCCTTTAAGAAGACTTTAAGAGGACGTTAGTCTAACTACACAACACCATGTTTCCTACACACAGTACATTCTGCTTTCCCCATCCCCTTTAAGAGGACGTTAGTCTAACTACACAACACCATGTTTCCTACACACAGTACATTCTGCTTTCCCCATCCCCTTTAAGAGGACGTTAGTCTAACTACACAACACCCTGTTTCCTACACACAGTACATTCTGCTTTCCCCATCCCCTTTAAGACGTTAGTTTAACTACACAACACCATGTTTCCTACACACAGTACATTCGGCTTTCCCCATCCCCTTTAAGACGTTAGTCTAACTACACAACACCATGTTTCCTACACACAGTACATTCTGCTTTCCCCATCCCCTTTAAGAGGACGTTAGTCTAACTACACAACACCCTGTTTCCTACACACAGTACATTCTGCTTTCCCCATCCCCTTTAAGAGGACGTTAGTATAACTACACAACACCATGTTTCCTACACACAGTACATTCTGCTTTCCCCATCCCCTTTAAGAAGACTTTAAGAGGACGTTAGTATAACTACACAACACCATGTTTCCTACACACATTACATTCTGCTTTCCCCATCCCCTTTAAGAAGACGTTAGTCTAACTACACAACACCATGTTTCCTACACACAGTACATTCTGCTTTCCCCATCCCCTTTAAGACGTTAGTCTAACTACACAACACCATGTTTCCTACACACAGTACATTCTGCTTTCCCCATCCCCTTTAAGAAGACGTTAGTCTAACTACACAACACCATGTTTCCTACACACAGTACATTCTGCTTTCTCCATCCCCTTTAAGAGGACGTTAGTCTAACTACACAACACCCTGTTTCCTACACACAGTACATTCTGCTTTCCCCATCCCCTTTAAGAAGACGTTAGTCTAACTACACAACACCATGTTTCCTACACACAGTACATTCTGCTTTCCCCATCCCCTTTAAGAGGACGTTAGTATAACTACACAACACCATGTTTCCTACACACAGTACATTCTGCTTTCCCCATCCCCTTTAAGAGGACGTTAGTCTAACTACACAACACCCTGTTTCCTACACACAGTACATTCTGCTTTCCCCATCCCCTTTAAGAAGACGTTAGTCTAACTACACAACACCATGTTTCCTACACACAGTACATTCTGCTTTCCCCATCCCCTTTAAGAGGACGTTAGTATAACTACACAACACCATGTTTCCTACACACAGTACATTCTGCTTTCCCCATCCCCTTTAAGAGGACGTTAGTCTAACTACACAACACCCTGTTTCCTACACACAGTACATTCTGCTTTCCCCATCCCCTTCAAGAGGACGTTAGTCTAACTACACAACACCCTGTTTCCTACACACAGTACATTCTGCTTTCCCCATCCCCTTTAAGAAGAGTTTAAGAAGACGTTGGTAAGCGTCGTGGGTAAGCGTCGTGGGTAAGCGTCGTGGGTAAGCGTCGTGGGTAAGCGTCGTGGGTAAGCGTCGTGGGTAAGCGTCATGGGTAAGCGTCGTGGGATTTTGAACGCCTACAGAGTGTCATGACAGCCGTGTGGTTTTGACGTCCCCATCCGAAAGACGGAAGCCTACGCAGGACAATGTTCCCCAAATGTAACCGAGGTTTGAAAACTACATTGAATAATATACCTGTGTAGGCTTCTTGCGATCAATTTGTAGTTTACGTTTTAATTTGATATGTTCCAACACCCCAACCAACCCGCTCAATAATAAATAACTTGTCCCGCGGCTGAACCCAGTCGATGATCCGTGCCGTATACTCTCTGACGATCTGACACTCACTGAGGACGACTATAATGACACTGTGTGCGTTACGTGCAACGACTCACTCAGCCCTACTCAAGGTGTAGGGGGACTCAGTCTGAAGAGTGTGTGTGTGTGTGTGTGTGTGTGTGTGTGTGTGTGTGTGTGTGTGTGTGTGTGTGTGTGTGTGTGTTTGCATAGGGACTATATCTGAAGTGTGTTTGATTGCTATAGCAGGTATTTTTTGTCGAACATGAGCTGAGCTGAGAGGACAGGTCAGTCGTGGATTTTACTATTCAGTATTTGATTAGGATCCCCATTAGCTAGTGCTTAAACAGAAGCTACTCTTCCTGGGGTCCAACACAGAACATGACATAATACAGAACATTAATAGACCAGAACAGCTCCAGGATAGAACTACAGTACATACCTTTAACAAACATCTCAACTACATACATTTAACAAACATTTTAACTACATACATTTAACAAACATTTTAACTACATACATTTAACAAACATTTTAACTACATACATTTAACAAACATTTTAACTACATACATTTAACAACAAATGTCTTAACTACAAACATTTAAACTACAACATATTTTAACTACAAAACATTTTGACTACAAATATTTGTGTTGGATAAAAGTGCACCAGGCACGTCGCCTACACGCTGTCACCAGAACCCCACGGGGATCCTTCATAAATAGCTTTGTAAAATCATTTCTTATCCCCCTCTCCAGTCACATTCACTTTTCGTTAAGGCTGATAGATACATACAGTAACAGACATTTCCTGTTATCACAGGATGTGTTGATCTAGGATCGGGTCGTCCTAGTCCGTATAATATTATTCATTATGACCTAGATCAGCACTCTTACTCTGAAACTCGTTTTAAATGCGGGGGGCTCAGACTCTCTCTACTGTCTGTACTAGGGGAGGACGTGAAAGACAGGTGGCTGGGGATCTGCTCGTCAGAGCCACAGGGCAGGACATGTTCACTCTGTACTGGAAGCACACCTGCTGAGAAGGAGACCGGCTCAGTAGAAGATACTAATCTCCCTCTCAGCAGTTGTGCTCCCAGGGGCGGAGAGGTACTGTACGTGTGTCTCGACCTGAAATCCCCCCCCCCCCCCCCCGAGGAACACCTCTGAACCCCGTCGTGCTCTCCACACCTACAGCACTCTAATGAGGTGATTAAATCACCACCGGGAGGGGAGAGAATTAAGGCTCTGAGACACAGGTAGGTACTCCCACTCCTCTGTGCAACTCTCTGCACCTATTCTGCGCCCTATGACCCATACCTGCAGTGCTCTAATGGTGAGATCATAGCATCTCCAGTAAGGGATGTGTTAGGTAGATGCCCTTCCTGAACTCCTCTGACTATGTCCCTCTGCATTTTATGCTCTGTACCTGCAGTGAATATAATGGTGGGAGGATAACATGTAGATCCCCTTCCTACACCCTTCCTACACCCCTGCTGCACAGCCACTGAGCCCCCCCCCCCCCCCCCTAAGCCTCTTTTTCAACCACTCCTCACCTGTAGTGCTCCAATGGTGTGATTTAACCCTCCCAGCATCCTCTTCACTCTTCCCTCCTCCGAGCACCTCTTCCACACTCTGCTCCCCACTTGCAGTGCTTGTAATGCCTGAGACAGCACCAGGCCACACCACACCACACAGTGCCGTACGCCTGCCGGCTCGACTAAGCAGCTGTAATGTGTCTCTCTCTCTCTCTGCATCGCTACCACTCCTGTCTGTCCCTGTCCGGATGCTGTGCTGCCTCCCGGATAGACTTACTGTATATTACAGTGCCTTCAGAAGGTATTCATTCCACTTGTCTTATTCCACATGTTGTCTTTCAGCCTGAATTCAAAATGGATTATTTATTTTCTCTCACCCATCTACACACAATACCCCCAAAATGAGAAAGTGACAACATGTTTTTGAGATCATTTTTTGGGGCACATTTATTGAAAATGTAATACAGAAATATCTCATTTACATAAGTATTCACACCCCTGAGTCAATACATATTAAAATCCCATTTCTGGGTAAATCTTTAAGAGCTTTGCACACCTGGATTGTACAACATTTGTACATGATTACTTTATGAAATTCTTCAAGCTCTGTCGTGTTGGTTGTTGATAAACGCTAGACAGTCATTTTCAGGTCTTGCCATAGATGTTCAAGCCAATTTAGGTAAAAACTGTAACTAGGCCACTTCAGGAATATTCAATGTCGTCTTGGTAACCAACTCCAGTGTATATTCGGCCTTGTGTTTTAGGTTATTGTCCTGTTGAAAGGTGAATTCATCTCCCAGTGTCTGTTGGAAAGCAGACTGAACCAGGGTTTCCTCTGGGATGTTGCCTGTGCTTAACTATAGTCCGTTTATTTAATCCTAAAAAAACACGCCAGTCTTTGCCGATGAAAAGCATTGCCATAACATGATGCAGCCACCACCATGCTTGTGTTGGATAAAAGTGTACCAGCCACCACCATGCTTGTGTTGGATAAAAGTGTACCAGCCACCACCATGCTTGAAAATATGAAGAGTGGTACTTAATGATGTGTTGTGTTGGATTTGCCCCAAACATAATGCTTTGTATTCAGGTAAAACGTGAATTTCCTGTCACATTTTCTGCAGTTTTACTTTAGCGCCTTGTTGCAAACAGGATGCATGTTTTGGAATATTTTTATTCTGTACAGGCTTCCTTCTTTTCACTCAGTCATTTAGGTTAGTATTGGATGGATCAACAACATTGTAGCTACACCCAGTCACTACAAAGATACAGGCGTCCTTCCTAACTCAGTTGCCGGAGAGGAAAGAAACCGCTTGGGGAGTTTACCATGAGGCCAATGGTGACTTTAAAACAGTTACAGAGTTTAATGGCTGTGATGGGAGAAAACTGAGGATGGATCAACAACATTGTCGTTACTCTGCATTTAAATGGATCCATCCAAATATCCAAGTATCCATCCATTTAAAGTCACCATTGGCCTCATGGTGAAATCCCTGAGCGGGTTCTTTCCTCTCCGGCAACTGAGTTAGGAAGTACGCCTGTATCTTTGTAGTGACTGGGAGTAACTACAATGTCCTATCAAATCAAATCAAATCAAATTTATTTATATAGCCCTTCGTACATCAGCTGATATCTCAAAGTGCTGTACAGAAACCCAGCCTAAAACCCCAAACAGCAAGCAATACAGGTGTAGAAGCACGGTGGCTAGGAAAAACTCCCTAGAAAGGCCAAAACCTAGGAAGAAACCTAGAGAAGAACCAGGCTATGTGGGGTGGCCAGTCCTCTTCTGGCTGTGCCGGGTGGAGATTATAACAAAACATGGTCAAGATGTTCAAATGTTCATAAATGACCAGCATGGTCGAATAATAATAAGGCAGAATAGTTGAAACTGGAGCAGCAGCACAGTCAGGTGGACTGGGGACAGCAAGGAGTCATCATGTCAGGTATTCCTGGGGCATGGTCCTAGGGCTCAGGTCAGTTGAAACTGGAGCAGCAGCACAGCCAGGTGGACTGGGGACAGCAAGGAGTCATCATGTCAGGTAGTCCTTTGGCATGGTCCTAGGGCTCAGGTCCTCCGAGAGAGAGAAAGAGAGAAGGAGAGAATTAGAGAACGCACAATTAGATTCACACAGGACACCGAATAGGACAGGAGAAGTACTCCAGATATAAAAAACTGACCCTAGCCCCCCGACACATAAACTACTGCAGCATAAATACTGGAGGCTGAGACAGGAGGGGTCAGGAGACACTGTGGCCCACTCCGAGGACACCCCCGGACAGGGCCAAACAGGAAGGATCACAGCCATTAAACTCTGTAACTGTTTTAAAGTCACCATTGGCCTCATGGTGAAATCCCTGAGCGGTTTCTTTCCTCTCCGGCAACTGAGTTAGGAAGGACATCTGTATCTTTGTAGTGACTGGGTGTATTGATACATCATCCAAAGTGTAATTTAATAACTTCACCGTGCTCAAAAAGATATTCAATGTCTGTTTTTTTGTTGACCACCAATCAAAATGTGCCCTTCTTTGTGAGGCATTGGAAAACCTCTCTCATCTCTGTGGTTGAATCTGTGTTTGATATTCACTGCTCAACTGAGGGACCTTACAGATAATTGTAGGTGTGGGGTACAGAGATGAGGGAGTCATTCGAAAATCATGTTGAACACTATTTTTGCACACAGAGTGAGTCCATGCAATTTATACTGTGACATTTTAATAAGCACACTTTGACTCGTGAACAGTATTTAGGCTTACCATAACAAAGGTGTTGAATACTTGTTGACTCAAGACATTTCAGCTTTTCGTTTTTTATTCATTTGTAAAAATTTCAAAAAAAAAAACATAATTCTGCTTTGACGTTATGAGGTATTGTGCGTGGATGGGTGAGAAAACATATATTTAATCAATTTTAAATTCAGGCTGTAACAGAATGTGTAAAAAATCAAGGGGTGTGAATATGTTCTGAAGGCGCTGTAGATCATGTCCCTAACTCAGAGGAACGCTGGGAGCTGAGTCGGAACGTCCATAACCGTCCATTAACCGCTTCTCTTACAGTACAGTATTTAAATGTGCAACCAACCAAACTTCCCTCTCTCAGTAAGACATGATACTCTATCTTTCTCTCTCCCAAAGGGCTCTGGTCAAATGTAATGAGCTCCATAGGGAAGAGGGCGCCATTTAGGAAGAACAAGCTCTGACTCATAAGAGAATGACAATGTTATGCACTGCTGGCTACTCCAATGCAATTATATCCGCCACTCCCAATACAACTCCACTACTACTCCACTACTACTCCACTACTACTACTCCACCACTACTCCACTACTACTACTACACTACTTCTACCCCACTACTACTCAACTACTACTCCACAACTATTACAACTCCACTACTACTACTCCACCACTACTCCACTACTACTACTCCACTACTTCTCCACTACTACTACTACACTACTTCTACCCCACTACTACTCAACTACTACTCCACAACTATTACAACTCCACTACTACTACTCCACTACTACTCCACCACTTCTCCACTACTACTCCACTACTACTACTCCACTACTACTACACTACTTCTACCCCACTACTACTCCACCACTACTCCACCACTACTCCACTACTACTCCACTACTACTACTCCACTACTACTCCACTACTACTACACTACTACTCCACTACTACTCCACTACTACTACTCCACCACTACTCCAATACAACTCCACTACTACTACACTACTACTCCACTACTACTCCACTACTACTACTCCACCACTACTCCACTACTACTCCACTACTACTCCACTACTACTACACTACTACTCCACTACTACTCCACTACTACTACTCCACCACTACTCCAATACAACTCCACTACTACTACTACTCCAATACTACTACTCCACCACTACTACTACACTACTACTCCACTACTACTACTCCACCACTACTCCAATACAACTCCACTACTACTACTCCACTACTACTCCAATACTACTACTCCACCACTACTACTACACTACTACTACTCCACCACTACTACTACTACTCCAATACTACTACTCCACTACTACTACTCCACCACTACTCCAATACAACTCCACTACTACTACTCCACTACTACTACTCCACTACTACTCCACTACTACTACTCCACCACTACTCCAATACAACTCCACTACTACTACTCCACTACTACTCCAATACTACTACTCCACCACTACTACTACACTACTACTACTCCACCACTACTACTACTACTCCAATACTACTACTCCACTACTACTACTCCACCACTACTCCAATACAACTCCACTACTACTACTCCACTACTACTACTCCACTACTACTCCACTACTACTACTCCACTACTACTCCACTACTACTACTCCACTACTACTCCACTACTACTACTCCACCACTACTCCAATACAACTCCACTACTACTACTACTCCAATACTACTACTCCACTACTACTACTCCACTACTACTCCAATACTACTACTACTCCAATACAACTCCACTACTACTACTACTCCAATACTACAACTCCACTACTACTACTCCACTACTACTCCAATACTACTACTCCACCACTACTACTACACTACTACTACTCCACCACTACTACTACACTACTACTCCACTACTACTACTCCACCACTACTCCAATACAACTCCACTACTACTACTCCACTACTACTCCAATACTACTACTCCACCACTACTACTACACTACTACTACTTCACCACTACTACTACTACTCCAATACTACTACTCCACCACTACTACTCCACTACTACTACTCCACCACTACTCCAATACAACTCCACTACTACTACTACTCCAATACTACTACTCCACTACTACTCCACTACTACTCCACTACTACTACTCCACTACTACTCCACTACTACTACTCCACCACTACTCCACTACTACTCCACTACTACTACTCCACTACTCCTACTCCACTACTACTCCACTACTACTACTCCACCACTACTCCAATACAACTCCAATACAACTCCACTACTACTACTACTCCAATACTACTACTCCACTACTACCCCACTACTACTCCACTACAACTACACTACTACAACTCCACTACTACTACTACACTACTACTACTACTCCACTACTACTACTACTCCACTACTACTACTCCACTACAACTCCACTACTACTATTCCACTACTACTACAGAATGAAGAGAGACTGCTGTGGTAAAATATGCACAAAAACATATTCCATCAACTCAGAGAGGCAGCGTTCCATTCTCTATCAGTAACGAAACACGCACACACACCACACGCACACGCACTTACACACACATACACACAGAGACACAAACACACACACACACACACACACACAGTCATTCTATAATAATGAGTTCTATGAGTGTACTCATCTAAAACATGATGAACTCTCCTCACAGTGGATGCGTCCCAAATGGCACCCTGTACGCTACATAGTTAGCTACTGACCAGGGCTCTGATCAAAAGTAGAGCACTACATATGGAGTGCTATTTGGAACGCAGACATAATGTGAGCCTGTTTGAGCCAGTCTCAGCCCAGCACATACTATGTTGCTAACTGACTAGGGCTGGGTGATATCCACTAGGGCTGGGTGATATCCACTAGGGCTGGGTGATATCCACTAGGGATGGGTGATATCCACTAGGGCTGGGTGAATTCTACTAAGGCTGGGTGATATCCACTAGGACTGGGTGATATCCTCTAGGGCTGGGTGATATCCACTTGGGCTGGGTGAAATCCACTAAGGCTGGGTGATATCCACTAGGGCTGGGTGATGTCCACTAGGGCTGGGTGATATCCACTAGGACTAGGGCTGGGTGATATCCACTAGGGCTGGGTGATATCCACTAGGACTAGGGCTGGGTGATATCCACTAGGGCTGGGTGATATCCACTAGGGCTGAGTGATATCCACTAGGGCTGGGTGATATCCACTAGGGCTGGGTGAAATCCACTAGGGCTGGGTGATATCCACTTGGGCTGGGTGATATCCACTAGGGCTGGGTGATATCCACAATGGCTGGGTGATATCCACTAGGGCTAGGGCTGGGTGATATCCACTAGGGATTGGTGATATCCACTAGGGCTGGGTGATATCCACTAGGGCTGGGTGATATCCACTTGGGCTGGGTTATATCCACTTGGGCTGGGTGATATCCACTTGGGCTGGGTGATATCCACTTGGACTGGGTGATATCCACTAGGGATTGGTGATATCCACTAGGGCTGGGTGATATCCACTAGGGCTGGGTGATATCCACTAGGACTGGGTGATATCCTCTAGGACTGGGTGATATCCACTAGAACTGGGTGATATCCACTAGGGCTGGGTGATATCCACTAGGGCTGGGTGATATCCACTAGGACTGGGTGATATCCTCTAGGACTGGCTGATATCCACTAGAACTGGGTGATATCCACTAGGGCTGGGTGATATCCACTAGGGCTGGGTGATATCCACTTGGGCTGGGTGATATCCACTTGGACTGGGTGATATCCACTAGGGATTGGTGATATCCACTAGAGCTGAGTGATATCCACTAGGGCTGGGTGATATCCACTAGGGCTGGGTGATATCCACTAGGACTAGGGCTGGTTGATATCCACTAGGGCTGGGTGATATCCACTAGGACTAGGGCTGGGTGATATCCACTAGGGCTAGGTGATATCCACTTGGGCTGGGTGATATCCACTAGGACTAGGGCTGGGTGATATCCACTAGGACTAGGGCTGGGTGATATCCACTAGGGCTGGGTGATATCCACTTGGGCTGGGTGATATCCACAAGGACATTATGTTTGTATTGCATCAGGGAAGTTAGCTGCTTGTGATCTCCTGTTATTTGGTCCGTGTCATAAATTACACCCTATCTCTTATGTAGTGCACTACTTTTGACCAGGCTCCATAGGGACTAGGTTCCACAAGGTGCTGTTTAATAAAAGTAGTGCACTATGTAGAGGATAGTGTGCTATTTGGGATCCATTCTAGATCTGTCACAGTCGGGTGTTGTTGGGGAATGAGAAGTTTGGGAATGGCAATTTGGGATTGCAATTTCGAAATCCCACAAGTGAGTATCGTAAAACTGTTAAGATTTAGTGTGGGTGTGTGCACTCGCGCGTGTGTGCGTGTGCGTGCGTGCGTGCGTGTGCGTGTGTGCGTGTGTCTGTGCGTGTGCGCGTGTGCGTGTGCGTGCGTGTTTCTGTGAAAGGAAAGCTGACTTCTGTGATTGAATCCTTCACCAGATCTGACACATGTCACAGTCACCTTGCACAGCCATGAAATGCTCAATGAACTTCAAAGAGAGAGGAATGGAAGTGTTTTTCCTCTGTTACCTCTGTTTCCTCTGTTTCCTCTGTTTATCTACTTATCTATGCTAGCAAACTATTTGATTGTTTTATGTCTGACACACACACACTATTTTCACATTCATCTTGATAACAGGTTTTTAATAAAATACCATTCTTGTCAACTTCAATGTGTTTTTTTAATCAGTTATATAATTTTGTTTTCTAATCCTTAAATGAATCAAATGAAGGACCCAGGACAGACGTTCAGCTGTGTTGATTCTTTACGCTGCTCCTACTCTCTGTTTATCACATATGCATAGCCACTTCAACTATACATTCATGTACATACTACCTCAATTGGGCCGACCAACCAGTGCTCCAGCACATTGGCTAACCGGGCTATCTGCATTGTGTCCCGCCACCCGCCAAACCCTCTTTTACACAACTGCTACTCTCTGTTCATCATATATGCATAGTCACTTTAACCATATCTACATGTACATACTACCTCAATCAGCCTGACTAACCGGTGTCTGTATGTAGCCTCACTACTGTATATAGCCTCACTACTGTATATAGCCTCTCTACTGTATATAGCCTCTCAACTGTATACAGCCTCTCTACTGTATATAACCTCTCTACTGTATATAACCTCTCTACTGTATGTAGCCTCTCTACTTTATATAGCCTCGCTACTGTATATAGCCTCTCTACTGTATATAGCCTCTCTACTGTATATAACCTCTCTACTGTATATAGTCTCACTACTGTATATAGCCTCACTACTGTATATACCCTCTACTGTATATAGCCTCTCTACTGTATATAGCCTCTCTACTGTATATAGCCTCTCTACTGTATATAGCCTCACTACTGTATATAGCCTCTCTACTGTATATAGCCTCTCTACTGTATATAGCCTCTCTACTGTGTATAGCATCTCTACTGTATATAGCCCCTCTACTGTATATAGCCTCTCTACTGTATAGAGCATCTCTACTGTATATAGCCTCTCTACTGTATATAGCCTCACTACTGTATATAGCCTCTCTACTGTGTACAGCCTCTCTACTGTATATAGCCCCTCTACTGTATATAGCCTCTCTACTGTATATAGCCTCTCTAGTGTATATAGCCTCTCTACTGTATATAGCCTCTCTACTGTATATAGCCTCTTTACTGTATATAGCCTCTCTACTGTATATAGCCTCTCTACTGTATATAGCCTCTTTACTGTATATAGCCTCTCTACTGTATATAGCCTCTCTACTGTGTATAATCTCTCTACTGTATATAGCCTCTCTACTGTATATAACCTCTCAACTGTATATAGTCTCTTTACTGTATATAGCCTCTCTACTGTGTATAATCTCTCTACTGTATATAGCCTCTCTACTGTGTATAGCCTCTCTACTGTATATAGCCCCTCTACTGTATATAGCCTCTCTACTGTATAGAGCATCTCTACTGTATATAGCCTCTCTACTGTATATAGCCTCACTACTGTATATAGCCTCTCTACTGTGTACAGCCTCTCTACTGTATATAGCCCCTCTACTGTATATAGCCTCTCTACTGTATATAGCCTCTCTAGTGTATATAGCCTCTCTACTGTATATAGCCTCTCTACTGTATATAGCCTCTTTACTGTATATAGCCTCTCTACTGTATATAGCCTCTCTAGTGTATATAGCCCCTCTACTGTATATAGCCTCTCTACTGTATATAGCCTCTCTAGTGTATATAGCCTCTCTACTGTATATAGCCTCTCTACTGTATATAGCCTCTTTACTGTATATAGCCTCTCTACTGTATATAGCCTCTCTACTGTGTATAATCTCTCTACTGTATATAGCCTCTCTACTGTATATAACCTCTCAACTGTATATAGTCTCTTTACTGTATATAACCTCTCTACTGTACATAGCCTCTCTACTGTATATAGCCTCTCTACTGTATATAGACTCTCTACTGTATATAGCCTCTCTACTGTATATAACCTCTCTACTGTATATAGCCTCTCTACTGTATATAGCCTCTCTACTGTATATAGCCTCTCTACTGTATATATAGCCTCTCTACTGTATATAGCCTCTCTACTGTATATAACCTATCTACTGTATATAGCCTCTCTACTGTATATAACCTCTCAACTCTATATAACCTCTCTACTGTATATAGCCCCTCTACTGTATATAGCCTCTCTACTGTATATAACCTCTCTACTGTATATAACCTCTCTACTGTATATAGCCTCTCTACTGTATATATAGCCTCTCTACTGTATATAGCCTCTCTACTGTATATAACCTCTCTACTGTATATAGCCTCTCTACTGTATATAGCCTCTTTACTGTATATAATCTCTCTACTGTACATAGCCTCTCTACTGTATATAGCCTCACTACTGTATATAGCCTCTCTACTGTATATAGCCTCTCTACTGTATATAGCCTCTATACTGTGTATAGCCTCTCTACTGTATATAGCCCCTCTACTGTATATAGCCTCTCTACTGTATAGAGCATCTCTACTGTATATAGCCTCTCTACTGTATATAGCCTCACTACTGTATATAGCCTCTCTACTGTATATAGCCCGTCTACTGTATATAGCCTCTCTAGTGTATATAGCCTCTCTACTGTATATAGCCTCTCTACTGTATATATCCTCTCTACTGTATACAGCCTCTCTACTGTATATAGCCTCTCTACTGCATATAGCCTCTTTACTGTATATAGCCTCTCTATTGTATATAGCCTCTTTACTGTATATAACCTCTCTACTGTATATAGCCTCTCTACTGTATATAGACTCTCTACTGTATATAGACTCTCTACTGTATATAACCTCTCTACTGTATATAGCCTCTCTACTGTATATAGCCTCTCTACTGTATATAGCCTCTCTACTGTATACAGCCTCTCTACTGTATATAGCCTCTCTACTGTATATAGCCTCTCTACTGTGTATATATAGCCTCTCTACTGTATATAGCCTCTCTACTGTATATAACCTCTCTACTGTATATAGCCTCTCTACTGTATATAGCCTCTTTACTGTATATAGCCTCTCTACTGTATATAGCCCCTCTACTGTATATAGCCTCTCTACTGTATATAACCTCTCTACTGTATATAACCTCTCTACTGTATATAGCCTCTCTACTGTATATAACCTCTCTACTGTATATAACCTCTCTACTGTATATAGCCTCTCTACTGTATACAGCCTCTCTACTGTATATAGTCTCTCTACTGTATATAACCTCTCTACTGTATATAACCTCTCTACTGTATATAACCTCTCTACTGTATATAGCCTCACTACTGTATATAGCCTCTCTACTGTATATAGCCTCTCTACTGTATATAACCTCTCTACTGTATATAGCCTCTCTACTGTATACAGCCTCTCTACTGTATATAGTCTCTCTACTGTATATAACCTCTCTACTGTATATAACCTCTCTACTGTATATAACCTCTCTACTGTATATAACCTCTCTACTGTATATAGCCTCACTACTGTATATAGCCTCTCTACTGTATATAACCTCTCTACTGTATATAACCTCTCTACTGTATATAGCCTCTCTACTGTATATAGCCTCTCTACTGTATATAGCCTCTCTACTGTATATAGCCTCTTTACTGTATATAGCCTCTCTACTGTATATAGCCTCTCTAGTGTATATAGCCCCTCTACTGTATATAGCCTCTCTACTGTATATAGCCTCTCTAGTGTATATAGCCTCTCTACTGTATATAGCCTCTCTACTGTATATAGCCTCTTTACTGTATATAGCCTCTCTACTGTATATAGCCTCTCTACTGTGTATAATCTCTCTACTGTATATAGCCTCTCTACTGTATATAACCTCTCAACTGTATATAGTCTCTTTACTGTATATAACCTCTGTACTGTACATAGCCTCTCTACTGTATATAGCCTCTCTACTGTATATAGACTCTCTACTGTATATAGCCTCTCTACTGTATATAACCTCTCTACTGTATATAGCCTCTCTACTGTATATAGCCTCTCTACTGTATATAGCCTCTCTACTGTATATATAGCCTCTCTACTGTATATAGCCTCTCTACTGTATATAACCTATCTACTGTATATAGCCTCTCTACTGTATATAACCTCTCAACTGTATATAACCTCTCTACTGTACATAGCCCCTCTACTGTATATAGCCTCTCTACTGTATATAACCTCTCTACTGTATATAACCTCTCTACTGTATATAGCCTCTCTACTGTATATATAGCCTCTCTACTGTATATAGCCTCTCTACTGTATATAACCTCTCTACTGTATATATCCTCTCTACTGTATATAGCCTCTTTACTGTATATAATCTCTCTACTGTACATAGCCTCTCTACTGTATATAGCCTCACTACTGTATATAGCCTCTCTACTGTATATAGCCTCTCTACTGTATATAGCCTCTCTACTGTGTATAGCCTCTCTACTGTATATAGCCCCTCTACTGTATATAGCCTCTCTACTGTATAGAGCATCTCTACTGTATATAGCCTCTCTACTGTATATAGCCTCACTACTGTATATAGCCTCTCTACTGTATATAGCCCGTCTACTGTATATAGCCTCTCTAGTGTATATAGCCTCTCTACTGTATATAGCCTCTCTACTGTATATATCCTCTCTACTGTATACAGCCTCTCTACTGTATATAGCCTCTCTACTGCATATAGCCTCTTTACTGTATATAGCCTCTCTATTGTATATAGCCTCTTTACTGTATATAACCTCTCTACTGTATATAGCCTCTCTACTGTATATAGACTCTCTACTGTATATAGACTCTCTACTGTATATAACCTCTCTACTGTATATAGCCTCTCTACTGTATATAGCCTCTCTACTGTATATAGCCTCTCTACTGTATACAGCCTCTCTACTGTATATAGCCTCTCTACTGTATATAGCCTCTCTACTGTATATATAGCCTCTCTACTGTATATAGCCTCTCTACTGTATATAACCTCTCTACTGTATATAGCCTCTCTACTGTATATAGCCTCTTTACTGTATATAGCCTCTCTACTGTATATAGCCCCTCTACTGTATATAGCCTCTCTACTGTATATAACCTCTCTACTGTATATAACCTCTCTACTGTATATAGCCTCTCTACTGTATATAACCTCTCTACTGTATATAACCTCTCTACTGTATATAGCCTCTCTACTGTATACAGCCTCTCTACTGTATATAGTCTCTCTACTGTATATAACCTCTCTACTGTATATAACCTCTCTACTGTATATAACCTCTCTACTGTATATAGCCTCACTACTGTATATAGCCTCTCTACTGTATATAGCCTCTCTACTGTATATAACCTCTCTACTGTATATAGCCTCTCTACTGTATACAGCCTCTCTACTGTATATAGTCTCTCTACTGTATATAACCTCTCTACTGTATATAACCTCTCTACTGTATATAACCTCTCTACTGTATATAACCTCTCTACTGTATATAGCCTCACTACTGTATATAGCCTCTCTACTGTATATAGCCTCTCTACTGTTATTTTTCACTGTTTATTTCTTTACTTACCTTTACTTACACCTGTTGTATTCAGCATTTCACTGTAAGGTCTACTACACCTGTTGTATTCAGCATTTCACTGTGAGGTCTACTACACCTGTTGTATTCAGCATTTCACTGTGAGGTCTACTACACCTGTTGTATTCAGCATTTCACTGTAAGGTCTACTACACCTGTTGTATTCAGCATTTCACTGTGAGGTCTACTACACCTGTTGTATTCAGCATTTCACTGTGAGGTCTACTACACCTGTTGTATTCAGCATTTCACTGTGAGGTCTACTACACCTGTTGTATTCAGCATTTCACTGTGAGGTCTACTACACCTGTTGTATTCAGCATTTCACTGTAAGGTCTACTACACCTGTTGTATTCAGCATTTCACTGTGAGGTCTACTACACCTGTTGTATTCAGCATTTCACTGTAAGGTCTACTACACCTGTTGTATTCAGCATTTCACTGTAAGGTCTACTACACCTGTTGTATTCAGCATTTCACTGTAAGGTCTACTACCCCTGTTGTATTCAGCATTTCACTGTGAGGTCTACTACCCCTGTTGTATTCAGCGCACGTGACAAATAAACTTTGATTTGATTTGATATATCTGTTTATGCAATTTTTGGGATCTGTGTTGAAACATTTCTACATTTATAGAACTTCTCATCACTGTCTTACGTTAGTACCTGCAGATCTTAGAGATCATCTTTTGGAAAAATAGCACATTGTTTAAGTCAGAAGAGAAATGTGTGCGATTGTGTTCACTGGTACTGCACTAAATTCTCAATCAACCCATCAGTGTCATGCCATGTAAAATGTATGGAAAGATATCAGCCATGGGGACTGTCTGACTGATAGATATATATATATTTTATTTGTTATTTTTTTTACAGTATTGTAGATATGTGGAGATCTTCTAAACTTCTAAATAACTTTGGATTCTTCTAAACCATCATCGCTGACAGTGTGACCTTCCATTATAGGACTTTGCTTTAGAGTTCAGCCTACACATCAGGATTCCCCAACTGAGTTTGGCTCGTGTGTGGTTTTATTTGACGCCCCCCCCCCTCTGCCTTCAGGGTTGGAACGATTGATTTTTTTTTTACCTTGACAGCTCTGGGATTCAACCAGCAACCTTTCGGTTACTGGCCCAATGCTCTAACCACTCTAGGCTACCTGTCGCCCAAAAGAAGATAAGAATGGCTGTGTTAATCTTTTGCAGGAAGTCATTGTCTTTAGCAATTTTGACGGTATAATATAGTTTAGATGAATGGTTTTGAGAAGCCAACTACATTTTGAAAACACATTTACTGATTTGCAAGAAGGCCAGAGTTATGTGTCATGTGAACTCTGATTTGAAAAAATCAACATTTGTTCCAAAAAAAAAATACTAATATACATTTCAGAATAACTGTAACTCAACACATTTCCATTAAAGTAAAAGTTTGCTCTTACTTCCTGAGATGTGGCTGGAGTCCATCTGTATTGGTTAGTAAAGAGCTCCCCCTGCTGTTGATTTTCTGTATTTCACTCCAAGCAGACAGCCGGTCGTTCGCGTTATAACAGACTATCGATGAGAAGTTCTGCTCTTTTTTTTTTAACTGACTCTAATCTTTTTTTTAGACTCGCTCAGTCAAAAGAACAAATGATTTTGTTTATTTGAGTCATTGATGCCCAGAGCACACAGGACCCCTACCGGAGTAACGATGAACTGAAAACTAAAAAATTCATGATGATTCTACAAACCTCTTGTTCAAATGTCGTTCAACATATAGGGGCTTTTTGGAGCTGTCATTTGTGACTGACACTTGTAAACGTGTGCTTTAAAATAATGTACATTTGTTGATTGCTGATTGCTGTGTCATACAAAATAAGATTATTTCTTTATACACTTTAAATTAGGTTTAGGCAGCAACCGGACTAGATTGTGAACAACTCTTCGCGGGATCCATTGGCGTTATAAGCACAATGTCGTTTGCGAACTGCAGCCCACCAAATGATTCGTCCCCTCGAGTTCGAGTTTGTTGAGCATAGGCTGTGTATATTTTGCTTCCACAAAGCTGCGTTCAATAATTAATTAATTGCGTTCATTATTGCACCATGTGATCGATTAGTTTAAAACATGTATTTTTCATATCTATACTGTCTGGCAATATGATCTGTTTTCCTGCACGGCGATATGACAGACAGTTGTTGGTCGGAGCACATCTCTGGAGCCGCTGAGCGTGTATCAATACTGCTTTAGGACTCGTTGCAGCGAACGACTAAAATGAACGAGTCACACTAAAAAAACAGTCATGACTCTCGAGTCAGTAAAAAGAAGGAATCGTTTCGCCAACTGCACATCACTATAAAGGAGAGACAAGAGGGGAAGAGATAAATCAGTATGGACACCTTTTCAGAGAAATATGTTGGAGATGGCTTTACTGTGATATGACTGATATGACTGTGATACGCAGTGATATGACTGATATGACTGTGATATGACTGATATGACTGATATGACTGTGATATGGCTGATATGACTGTGATATGGCTGATATGAATGTGATATGACTGATATGAATGTGATATGACTGATATTGCTGATATGACTGTGATATGACTGATATGACTGATATGAATGTGATATGACTGATATGACTGATATGACTGTGATATGACTGACATGACTGATATGACTGATATGACTGTGATATGACTGTGATATGACTGTGATATGACTGAGATATGATTGATATGAATGTGATATGACTGATATGACTGATATGACTGATATGCCTGATATGCCTGATATGACTGATATGACTGTGATATGTCTGATATGACTGTGATGACTGATATGACTGTGGTATGATCAATATGACTGTGATATGACTGATATATGACTGATATGACTGATATATGACTGTGATATGACTGTGATATGACTGATATGACTGATATGACTGTGATATGATTTATTTGTTTTATACGGGATGGGTCACCATTGAGACGAGGGTCTGTGTGAACATACAATAAATAATATCTATACAATCAATACAACATCTATCAAAACAACTCTCACGTATCACCTCCCTTAAACATCAATCAATCAATCAAATGTATTTATAAAGCCCTTCTTACATCAGCTGATGTCACAAAGTGCTGTACAGAAACCCAGCCTAAAACCCCAAACAGCAAGCAATATAGGTGTAGAAGCACGGTGGCTAGGAACAACTCCCTAGAAAGGCTAAAACCTAGGAAGAAACCTAGAGAGGAACCAGGCTATGTGGGGTGGCCAGTCCTCTTCTGGCTGTGCCGGGTGGAGATTATAACAGAACATGGCCAAGATGTTCAAATGTTCATAAATGACCAGCAGGGTCAAATAATAATAATCACAGTGGTTGTAGAGGGTGCAACAGGTCAGCACCTCAGGAGTAAATGTCAGTTGGCTTTTCATAGCTGATCATTCAGAGTATCTCTACCGCTCCTGCTGTCCTGAGGCATGGCTCATCGTAGGGCTCAGGTCCTCCGAGAGAAAGAAAGTAAGAAAGAAAAAGAAAAAAGAGAGAAAGAGAGAATTAGAGAGAGCACACTTAAATTCACACAGGACACCGAATAGGACAGGAGAAGTACTCCAGATATAACAAACTGACCCTAGCCCCCCGACACATAAACTACTGCAGCATACATATTGGAGGCTGAGACAGGGGTGGGTCGGGAGACATTGTGGCCCCGTCCGGCGATACCCCCGGACAGGGCAGAATATAACCCCACCCACTTTGCCAAAGCACAGCCCCCACACCACGAGAGAGATATCTTCAACCATCAACTTACTATCCTGAGACAAGGCGAGTATATCCCACGAAGATCTCCCCCACGGCACGACCTGCATTTGAACTGTCCAATGGGAAACCAGTAAATCTAATTTCAAGCTGGCCTGAAGGCTTTTCCATGAGCTGTGGGCATAAAAACTAAAAGCATTTCTTCCCCAGGTCAGTGGAGACCCGCGGGATCTCCAGAACCAGCCAGTTCAGATATACGGGAGCCTCTGAAGAACCACTTTATATACAGAGACTGCCAGCCAACAAGACTATACAAAATGCATTGATGTGTACGAGAATTGTCCCCAGTGATGAAACACAATGCTGAATGTAAAGGTTTAATAAACAGAGGTTGCCACATACATGTGGACTATATCATCATAGTTAAGTACTGGGAGAAGCAATGCTTGACCGATCTTAATTTTACTCTTATGAAAGAAACCAATTTTAATTCTCAACTTTATCTGTCCGTTTTTTCAAAGTGTTTTAAAAGAGAGTTTACCATCAATTCAAATACACAAGTACTTTATGATGTGGGATTCGCTCCATTTGGTGTGAATATTCAGGGCCTCAGGGGTCCCTAGTACGAGACCTAGAGAACAACATGAAGTTGGTTTAATTCGTATTTAGCATTAGATCAATAAGCGATGTTGTAATTGAGTCAAAAGGTTGTGAAGGTTATGAAGGTTGTGAAGGTTATGAAGGTTGTGAAGGTTGTGAAGGTTGTGAAGGTTATGAAGGTTGTGAAGGTTATGAAGGTTGTAAAGGTTATGAAGGTTGTGAAAGTGGTGAAGGTTGTGAAGGTTATGAAGGTGGTGAAGGTTATGAAGGTTGTGAAGGTTGTGAAGGTTATGAAGGTTGTGAAGGTTATGAAGGTTATGAAGGTGGTGAAGGTTATGAAGGTTATGAAGGTTATGCTGTATTAAAGGAGGAGTAAATAACTGTGTCATTAACGTGGAGATGAACATTAGAGGGTTTAACAGATAGATAATAATAATAATAATAATAATAATAATAACAATAATAAAAATAATAATAATAATAATAATAACAATAATAATAATAATAATAACATTAGAGGGTTTAACAGATAGATAATAATAATAATAATAACAATAATAATAATAATAATAATAACAATAATAATAATAATAATAATAACAATAACAATAATAATAACAATAACAATAATAATAATAATAATAACAATAATAATAATAATAATAATAATAAACAGATAGATCAATATGATGCATAGAAATAGTGAAGAAGAAGGGACATTGTTTTCTTCCTGTCCGTTAGATAGATATTGAGCCAGTTGAAAGAAGATCGAGTCACTATTTCAGACCATCTTTGAACAAGTAAAAACAAAATGGTCAACTGTATCAAAGGCCTTTCACAGGCCAATAAATAAGGTTTTTATGGTTTAAACGATATAGTCCATGATCTGCTGAAGAAGTACTATGTCCAGATCTTAAACCAGACTGGTGCTCACTAAGGTAGTCTAGTGGTTAGAGTGTAGGGGCGGCAGGTAGTCTAGTGGTTAGAGTGTAGAGGCGGCAGGTAGACTAGTGGTTAGAGT
Source organism: Oncorhynchus clarkii lewisi (assembly GCF_045791955.1). Classification (NCBI taxonomy): domain Eukaryota; kingdom Metazoa; phylum Chordata; class Actinopteri; order Salmoniformes; family Salmonidae; genus Oncorhynchus; species Oncorhynchus clarkii. The sequence continues at coordinate 79,783,522 of NC_092163.1, read as the reverse complement.
GTAGGGGCGGCAGGTAGTCTAGTGGTTAGAGTGTAGAGGCGGCAGGTAGTCTAGTGGTTAGTGTGTAGAGGCGGCAGGTAGTCTAGTGGTTAGAGTGTAGAGGCGGCAGGTAGACTAGTGGTTAGAGTGTAGGGCGGCACGTAGTCTAGTGGTTTGTGTGTAGGGGCGGCAGGTAGCCTAGTGGTTAGAGTGTAGAGGCGGCAGGTAGCCTAGTGGTTAGAGTGTAGAGGCGGCACGTAGTCTAGTGGTTAGTGTGTAGAGGCGGCAGGTAGACTAAATCAAATCAAATCAAATTTATTTATATAGCCCTTCGTACATCAGCTGATATCTCAAAGTGCTGTACAGAAACCCAGCCTAAAACCCCAAACAGCAAGCAATGCAGGTGTAGAAGCACGGTGGCTAGGAAAAACTCCCTAGAAAGGCCAAAACCTAGGAAGAAACCTAGAGAGGAACCAGGCTATGTGGGGTGGCCAGTCCTCTTCTGGCTGTGCCGGGTGGAGATTATAACAAAACATGGTCAAGATGTTCAAATGTTCATAGATGACCAGCATGGTCGAATAATAATAAGGCAGAATAGTTGAAACTGGAGCAGCAGCACAGTCAGGTGGACTGGGGACAGCAAGGAGTCATCATGTCAGGTATTCCTGGGGCATGGTCCTAGGGCTCAGGTCAGTTGAAACTGGAGCAGCAGCACAGCCAGGTGGACTGGGGACAGCAAGGAGTCATCATGTCAGGTAGTCCTGGGGCATGGTCCTAGGGCTCAGGTCCTCCGAGAGAGAGAAAGAGAGAAGGAGAGAATTAGAGAACGCACACTTAGATTCACACAGGACACCGAATAGGACAGGAGAAGTACTCCAGATATAACAAACTGACCCTAGCCCCCCGAAACATAAACTACTGCAGCATACATATTGGAGGCTGAGACAGGGGTGGGTCGGGAGACATTGTGGCCCCGTCCGGCGATACCCCCGGACAGGGCAGAATATAACCCCACCCACTTTGCCAAAGCACAGCCCCCACACCACTAGAGAGATATCTTCAACCATCAACTTACTATCCTGAGACAAGGCGAGTATATCCCACGAAGATCTCCCCCACGGCACGACCTGCATTTGAACTGTCCAATGGGAAACCAGTAAATCTAATTTCAAGCTGGCCTGAAGGCTTTTCCATGAGCTGTGGGCATAAAAACTAAAAGCATTTCTTCCCCAGGTCAGTGGAGACCCGCGGGATCTCCAGAACCAGCCAGTTCAGATATACGGGAGCCTCTGAAGAACCACTTTATATACAGAGACTGCCAGCCAACAAGACTATACAAAATGCATTGATGTGTACGAGAATTGTCCCCAGTGATGAAACACAATGCTGAATGTAAAGGTTTAATAAACAGAGGTTGCCACATACATGTGGACTATATCATCATAATTAAGTTCTGGGAGAAGCAATGCTTGACCGATCTTAATTTTACTCTCATGAAAGAAACCAATTTTAATTCTCAACTTTATCTGTCCGTTTTTTCAAAGTGTTTTAAAAGAGAGTTTACCATCAATCCAAATACACAAGTACTTTATAATGTGGGATTTGCTCCATTTGGTGTGAATATTCAGGGCCTCAGGGGTCCCTATTAAGAGACCTAGATAACAACATGAAGTTGGTTTAATTCGTATTTAGCATTAGATCAATAAGCGATGTTGTAATTGAGTCAAAAGGTGGTGAAGGTTATGAAGGTTATGAAGGTTATGAAGGTTATGCTGTATTAAAGGAGGAGTAAATAACTGTGTCATTAACGTGGAGATGAACATTAGAGGGTTTAACAGATAGATAATAATAGTAATAATAATAATAATAATAATAATAACAATAATAATAATAACAATAATAATAATAATAATAATAATAATAATAATAACAATAATAATAATAATAATAATAATAATAATAACAATAATAACAACAATAATAATAACAATAATAATAATAATAATAACAATAATAACAACAACAATAATAATAATAATAACAATAATAATAATAATAATTATAATAATAATAATTATAATAATAATAATAATAATAACAATAATAATAATAATAATAATAACAATAATAATAATAATAATAATAATAACATTAGAGGGTTTAACAGATAGATAATAATAATAATAATAATAACAATAATAATAATAATAACAATAGTAATAATAATAATAATAATAATAATAATAATAATAATAATAATAATAAACAGATAGATCAATATGATGTATAGAAATAGTGAAGAAGAAGGGACATTGTTTTCTTCCTGTCCGTTAGATAGATATTGAGCCAGTTGAAAGAAGATCGAGTCACTATTTCAGACCATCTTTGAACAAGTAAAAACAAAATGGTCAACTGTATCAAAGGCCTTTCACAGGTCAATAAATAAGGTTTTTATGGTTTAAACGATATAGTCCATGATCTGCTGAAGAAGTACTATGTCCAGATCTTAAACCAGACTGGTGCTCACTAAGGTAGTCTAGTGGTTAGAGTGTAGGGGCGGCACGTAGTCTAGTGGTTAGAGTAGAGGGGGCAGGTAGCCTAGTGGTTAGAGTGTAGGGCGGCACGTAGTCTAGTGGTTAGTGTATAGGGGCGGCAGGTAGTCTAGTGGTTAGTGTGTAGGGGCGGCAGGTAGCCTAGTGGTTAGAGTGTAGGGGCGGCAGGTAGCCTAGTGGTTAGAGTGTAGAGGCGGCAGGTAGACTAGTGGTTAGAGTGTAGAAGCGGCAGGTAGTCTAGTGGTTAGAGTGTAGAGGCGGGAGGGTAGCCTAGTGGTTAGAGTGTAGAGGAGGCAGGTAGCCTAATATCCGTAGAGCTCCGAGACAGGATTGTGTTGAGGCACAGATCTGGGGTAACACTGTCTAGACTAGAAGCATATAGCAAGGATGGCATCTTAAAGCCAGACAGATATATCCTCATGGGACTACAGCAGTTGGGACACTTGACCCAGACACAATGCTTAAACAGCCCCTTTATCATTCACATTCTCTCTCTGTTTCCCTCTACCTCTATGTCTCTCTCTCTGGCTCCCTCTACCTCTCTGTCTCTCTCTCTCTGTCTCCCTCTCTGTTTCCCTCTCCCTCTCTGTCTCTCTCTCTCTGTCTCTCTGTCTCTCTCTCTCTGTCTCCCTCTCGGTCTCTCTCTCTGTTTCCCTCTCCCTCTCTGTCTCTCTCTCTGTCTCCCTCTCCCTCTCTGTCTCTCTCTCTGGCTCCCTCTCCCTCTCTGTCTCTTTCTCTGGCTCCCTCTACCTCTCTCCCTGTGTATCTCTCTCTCTGTCTCCCTCTCTCTCTCTGTCTCTCTCTCTCTGTCTCCCTCTACCTCTCTCTCTCTCCCTCTCCCTCTACCTCTCTCTCTATGTCTCTCGCTCTGTCTCCCTCTACCTCTCCCTCTCCCTATCTCTGTCTCTGTGTCTACCTCTCCCTCTCCCTCTCTATCTCCCTCTACCTCTCCCTCTCTGTCTCTCTCTGTCTCCCTCTCTGTCTCCCTCTACCTCTCTCCTCTCTCTGTCTCCCTCTACCTCTCTCCTCTCTCTGTCTCCCTCTACCTCTCTGTCTCTCTCTCTGTCTCTCTGTCTCCCTCTTTATGTCTCTCTCTCCGCTCCCTCTACCTAACTGTATCTCTCTCTCTCTGTCTCCCTCTACCTCTCCCTCTCTATGTCTCTCTCTGTCTCCCTTCTCTCTCTCTCTCTCTCTCTCTCTCTCTGTCTCACTCTTCCTCTCTATGTCTCTCTATCTCCCACTTCATCTCCCTCTGTGTCTCTGTCTCACTCACACACACACACACACACACACATTCTGCGAGCAGTCTGCTTCTATACCTCCGTACTACTCTAGAGGGCAGCCTTGTAACACAATATCCTCTGTGCCAATATGCTATGAAAGTTACCAGGAAGTGACTGCCCGTCAGTCAGCCTTGTAACACAATATGCTATGAAAGTTACCAGGAAGTGACTGCCCGTCAGTCAGCCTTGTAGTTTTTGAATGTTTGTAGGCTTCTTTAATGGTTTTTAATGGGCACACATGTATCGCAATTGTCTGAAGTGCAAAAATGTCATATAAACCATCTGGCAAAAGTAAATTCACCCACAAACACAAATATAATTTTACATTCAGTGTATCTTAAATGACCGCGGTTTCACCAATTCGATAACAAAATGGTCAAACCCATTCAAAAGATTAGGGGACATGACGAGGAGCTTCACATGTTATAGCTGCCTTAGCTGCACAACTGGTGTCAAGGATTCAACCTCTGACCTCTGTATCTTGTATTAGGAGCATCCATAAGTACTGTTGAACTAATTTATGTTGTTGAGACACCTGTATGTGTCTCTCTGACCTTCTCAAGGCTGATGAGAAATAGCCGGGATGACTGAGAGGGAAGGGGGCTCTGTGTGTGTGTGTGTGTGTGTGTGTGTGTGTGTGTGTGTGTGTGTGTGTGTGTGTGTGTGTGTGTGTGTGTGTGTGTGTGTGTGTGTGTGTGTGTGTGTCTTTGTGTTTTTGGGTCAACATTTCTTACAAAAATATGATTTTACATTTTAGCAGATTCTCTTATGCAGAGTGACTTACAGGAGCAATTTGAATTAAGTGTCTTGCTCAAAGGTACATCGACAGATGTTTCACCTAGTCGCCTCGGAGATTCAAAACCAGCGACCTTTCGGGTTACTGGCCCAATGCTCTTAACTGCTGTGTTACCTCCTATCCACAAGACAGTAGAATTTAATCAACATTTCATTATTTCTCTCAAATGTGGTGCACACATTTGTTTTACATCTTTGTTAGAGACAATTTCTCCTTTAGCTAAGATAATCCATTCACCTGACAGGTGTGGCATATCAAGAAGCTGATAAAACAGCATGATCATTACATAGGTGCACCTTGTGCTGGGGACAATAACAGGCCACTCTAAAATGTGCTGTTTTTTGTCACACAACACAATGCCACAGATGTCTCAAGTGTTGAGGGAGCGTGCAATTGGCATACTGACTGTAGGAAGGTCCACCAGAGCTGTTGCCAGAGAATGTAATGTTAATTTCTCTACCAACGTTGTTTTAGAGAATTTGGTAGTACATCCAACCGGCCTTACAACTGCAGACCACACGTATGGCGGTTTCCTGATGTCAATGTTGTGAACAGAGTGCCCCATGGTGGCGGTGGGGATATGGTCTGAGCAGGAATAACCTACTAACAACAAAACACAATTGCATTTTATCGATGGCAATTTGACTGCACAGAGATACCGTGACGAGATCCTGAAGCCATTCATCACATCATGTTTACTGGAAGCTGAAAATGTCCCAGTTCTTCCATGGCCTGCATTCTCTCCAGACATATCACCCATTGAGCATGTTTGGGATGCTCTGGATCGACGTGTACGACAGCGTGTTCCACTTCCCACCAATATAAAGCTCTGCCATTGAAGAGGAGCAGGCAAACATTCCACAGGCCACAATCAACCGCCTGATCAACTCAACACTAATGAGATGTGTCGCGCTGCATGAGACAAATGGTGATCACACCAGATACTGACTGGTTTTTCTGATCCACGCCCCCTGTGACCAACAGATGACCAACAGATGACCAACAGATGCAGTCATGTGAAATCCATAGATTAGGGGCCTAATTTGTTTATTTCAATTAACTGATTTCCTCGTATGAACTGGAAAATCAGTAAAATCTTTTAAATTGCTGCATGTCGCATTTATATTTCTGTTCAGTATCATTACACAATTAATGAACTAATTAAGCCTAATATAGAATCACTACTTCTTCACTGGGAGGCACTGAGAGAGAAGGCCCAGACAAAAGGTTTACTATTTGTTTTAGAATATCTTCATGGCTTATTGCATTGGACACCATGCTTTGCACAGTGAATATATATATATATATGCTCAGTAAATATACTCTCACTTTGAAATGCGGAGTGTTTCTACTTCATAAAGTAGCCAAATTTATTCCCCCCCCCCCCCCCCCCCCCCCCCTCTCTCTTGCTAATATGCACATTTGTATCGAGTTAATTAAGTTGAATTACAAATGACATATCAATTAGTGATAGATTAGTGATAGACAAGTTAATTACTATTGCTCTTTTAAGAACACATTTTAAACAGAGCTATCGGGCTTTTGGTAAAAACATTTTTGTTCCAAGTGAACATGACACCCCACAAATCACTGTTCAGTTTTACCTTGATATGGTGTTTCATCAGTATTGAATGTATACGTCGACTACTGCGCCGATTTATTATAGGTCATTCGGTTTAGAACGTGGTTTTGAGGGCACGGCGAAGTGTATGGACTATACGCAGATTTAGCTTTTTATTTGTCTAGTGTAATTGGATATGGTAGTTCTTAGCTCCGTCGCCTCTTGCATCTCTCTCTCTCTCACTACAACTCCCCCCCCTCCCTCTCTCTCTCTCTCTCTCTCTCTCTCTCTCTCTCCCCAACCCCCGCTCCCTCCCTCTCTCTCTCTCTGGTTAATTGGTACACTGACATCAGGATTATTTGTTACAGTTGAAGGCTCTATCTCCGACAATGTGGACATCATCCTGGGATATATAATTTTCTGCGACTATTTCCCAGTGATTTTTTTTTTTACATACCAAGCAAGGTAAGACTTGACTATTTAAAAACATTTGTGCGTAAATATGTAGTTGTTCTGCTTACCTTTGGGTACGATATGAATGAATACAGACTTGGAGATGTGTCACAGCAAAGTGTCTCACTTTGAAATATTGTCGCTCTGATATTGACACGTGAAAATACGTTGTCGCCCGACAGAATCGCGGTATTTCTCAACTTCAAAGAACTGTCGGACATAGGATCATAGGACCATGTACCAATTCCACCGGTCACGGCGCCGAGCAGCTGCACCACGCTTACATCGTTACATAAATGCAGTAGGATAAACGGTTTCGTAACATGTTTACATGTTTTGAAAGAATTTGTATCATCTGCACGTGTTTTCTTCACATTTGAGTTGTATTACGAGGTGATGTGTTTGCTTGCGTGTCTATTATGACTATGATAGGCGATTGACTGGCTTTAGAATCGGGAAAGCAACGGGAAAGTATCGAAGTTAAGTCGCGGAGCTGTGATTCTATCCTAGTGCTACAGAACACCTTGCTCTCTCGCTCGATTCCCCTTCTGAGGTTTTCCGTGGCATTGGCTGTGTCACTGTCCCTACTCCCGACATGTATATTTCACAGACATTAGTAGTTTATTGAGATTTCGCACACGTGATGTATCTATTGTTCTGCGGGGCTGAAAGACGATGGAGCGGCGAAGCACGAGGTCCCCCTGCCCGGTTGCCGTTCTGCTGTTTGCGTGACAGTCAGCACTCGTTCTGCATCATTCAACTCCAAGCCTAATTGATCACAATCCCATTGATCCAATTATGAACTGTTTTGGAGAGAGTACTAATTTATACACGCTAGGCCCACTTGTTCTCCTAATTTTAGGCTGTGTTTATTATATAGGCTACCTTACTAAATCATGGCGTTTCTGATTCCGTTATAAAATGTAAACCTAAACCTATCTATGTTTATCGTAAAAGTAGGACTTCAGTTAGTTGTAAATGATCCATTTTGTAGGCTGGATATTTATTTATATTTAGAACACTTTGCGATTAGGCCCACAGTCAGAGCTCTGAGCCATAAGCCTTATTAACAGTCGGCATGCTGTGTGCAGGAAGATGTCATCATTGCCAGCGTTTTAATAACCTCTGGAAATTAAAAATAAATACAAGTAAAAGCCGAATTAATGTATAAAGGAGGTGATATGTTTGCTTGCGTGTGTATAAAGGAGGTGATATGTTTGCTTGCGTGTGTATAAAGGAGGTGATATGTTTGCTTGCGTGTCTATTATGAAACTCTTAGTGTGGACATCACAGTGTTTCTGAGTTCTGAGATTACAGGTGAAAGGCCTATAGAGATGTGTGTGTGTGTGTGTGTGTGTGTGTGTGTGTGTGTGTGTGTGTGTGTGTGTGTGTGTGTGTGTGTGTGTGTGTGTGTGTGTGTGTGTGTGTGTGTGTCTGTGTCTGTGTGTGTGTTACAGAGAGAGTCTACCTATCAACCAACAGGATAAAAAAGCATTCCAGTTACACAATCTCTGAGAGAGATTAAAATAATATGGGAGTTTAATCTGGAGGGGAGGAGGGTGGGGTTGTGACCACATACATTTTAAAGTACACAATCTATTTATAGCTCAGGCAAACAAGACATACAAATGCTGCTGGGTTTGATCCTGTTATCAGCTTGAAGTTACGCCCCAGTAAGTTACCAGCTGGGAGGAATGCTCCAGTAAGTTACCAGCTGGGAGGAAGGCTCCATCCAGTAAGTTATCAGCTGGGAGGAAGTTATTCTGAACAGAATGATAAGATAGATATACAGCTAATTGTATAGGCATAGTGCACGGAGCAGTTTGTAGTTTAAAGCACGCGGAGACTGTTGGGCCCTACAGTAGTACTGTACTGTAGCTCTGAGATGGAACAACTACGGTCTGTGTCACAAATGGCATTTTATTCCCTATATTTGAACAATGGCCATAAGGCTCTGGTCAACAGCAGTACACTATGTATGACATAGGGTGCCATTTGGGACAAGTCATTGAGAAGAGATATTGATCTCATCCCTGCGGGCAGTCACAGTGGCACCAGCTTGAGGCCTGCCATGTGGTTTTTAAGATTCAGACTAAAACTGTTGTTCTGTTTCTCCACTGACTCCTGGTGTCATACGCTGCATCACATGTTAAGATTAAAGATAGGAGAGAGTGAGATAGATGTGTGTGTGTGTGTGTGTGTGTGTGTGTGTGTGCGTGCGTGCGTGCGTGCGTGCGTTTATTATAATTCTAGAATGTGAACATTTAAGAGTCTACAGCGGAATAATGTATTATAATTCTAGAATGTGGATATTTAAGAGTCTACAGCGGAATAATGTATTATAATTCTAGAATGTGGATATTTAAGAGTCTACAGCGGAATAATGTTTTATAATTCTAGAATGTGGATATTTAAGAGTCTACAGCGGAATAATGTATTATAATTCTAGAATGTGGATATTTAAGAGTCTACAGCGGAATAAGTATTATAATTCTAGAATGTGGATATTTAAGAGTCTACAGCGGAATAATGTATTATAATTCTAGAATGTGGATATTTAAGAGTCTACAGCGGAATAATGTATTATAATTCTAGAATGTGAATATTTAAGAGTCTACAGCGGAATAATGTATTATAATTCTAGAATGTGGATATTTAAGAGTCTACAGCGGAATAATGTATTATAATTCTAGAATGTGGATATTTAAGAGTCTACAGCGGAATAATGTATTATAATTCTAGAATGTGGATATTTAAGAGTCTACAGCGGAATAATGTATTATAATTCTAGAATGTGGATATTTAAGAGTCTACAGCGGAATAATGTATTATAATTCTAGAATGTGAACATTTAAGAGTCTACAGTAGAATGTATACTAGAATTCTAGAATAGAGACGCCAAACTATTAGTGATGTGGTCCTAAGTTAGTCACTGTTGAAGAATGGGCATATTGTCCCTCTGTCTCACTGTGCCAGAGTATGAGAGGAACAACAACATATTTCCAACCAGCCCAGGGTTTCTCAAACTCAGTCCTCAGGCCCACCAACTCATCATCCAGCTTTGATTATTTGAATCAGCTGTGTAGTGCTATGGCAAAACCCCAAAACATGCACCATGTTTTTGGGGGGTTAATTAAGTGCCTTGCTCAAAGGCACATCAACAGATTTTTTTCACCTAGTCAGCTTGGGAATTCTCACCAGTGACCTGGCCCAATACTGACCCAATGCTCTTAACCACTAGGCTACCTCCTACCCCTGTTCTTATAGGACTTTGGTCAAAAGTAGTGCACTAAATAGGGAATAGGGACTAGGGTGTCATTTGGGATGACGCCGAGGTCTCTTTTACATAAGACTGTCCCAGTTGGTTTTGGTTCTATCGACCAGAGGAATTTAGGTCAGTCTTAATTGATACTCAGACACATTTTAATTAGTGAGAGAAACGTGCTGTTCTGTTCCCTCTCTCCCTCTCCCTCTCCCTCTCCCTCTCCCCATTACAGTAAACATTACACTCACAAAAGTTCCTGAAGAATAAAGACTCTCTCTCTCTGATGCAGTCTCTTAGCCTAGTAATTACCAGGTACTTTTAACCGTTGGACCCTGATGTTCAGGCTAAAACAAGATTTACTTTTTTTTTTTTTTTCATAATACACCGTAAAATAAATTTTCAAAAGAAATGCAATTTCAAATTTCACTTGACTTTAAATATGGTATTATTTTCTTCTCTTATATTTCAGTGTTTGTTGATACTATGCCAGTTTGCTAATCAACACTAAAGTAAACTTTCAAGGCTGTGTGTGAACGTTTCATCTGTCTTCCTTTACAATTTTAATATTAAATTTTACGATAGAAAGAGGAAAACGTTTCCGTAATGGAAAACACTGATTGTGTAATATATTTATTTTCACCAATACGGACATAATTATATCTACTAAAACACATCTATTAAACTCCTATTTTATAAACATGGCATGTCTGTCATTTTCCATTAAAAAAACATGAATAGGATACGGTCGCTGTTAGATATGGAAGGAAAACATAGTTTGCAGCAAGCTTTCTTTCATGACATTGTGCTATCGCAGATCATTTAGGAAATAAACCCCTTGCACTCCAGTCCTCTTCGGCCTTCAAGCCCGCCCCTCTCCTCGGTTCGTATGTAAGTGAAAGGGGTAGTGTGTGAGTTTTTCGCCTAAGTGAGGGGAAGGGTGTTGTAAGTTGAGGGTATAGTGCATGAGTGTGTAAGTGAGGGTTGAAGTGTGTGTGTGTGTGTGTGTGTGTGTGTGTGTGTGTGTGTGTGTGTGTGTGTGTGTGTGTGTGTGTGTGTGTGTGTGTGTGTGTGTGTGTGTGTGTGTGTGTGTGTGTGTGTGTGTGTGTGTGTGTGTGTGTATGTGTGTGTGTGTAGCCTAAGTGAGGGGAAGGGTATGTAAATTGAGGGTATAGTGCATGAGTGTGTAAGTGATGGTTGAAGTGTGTGTGTGTAGCCTAAGTTGAAGTAGACCTCCGGGCCCTGTGAGATGCTGGAGCTCTAGAACTAGAAGATAGAGGAAGAGATGCTGGAGTTCTAGAACTCTAGAAGCTAGAGGAAGAGCTGCTGGAGCTCTAGAACTCTAGAAGATAGAGGAAGAGATGCTGGAGCTCTAGAACTCTAGAAGCTAGAGGAAGAGATGCTGGAGCTCTAGAACTGTAGAACTCTAGAAGCTAGAGGAAGAGATGCTGGAACTTCAGATGTTTAGAACTCTAGAAGCTAGAGGAAGAGCTGCTGGAACTTCAGAGATCTAGAACTCTAGAAGCTAGAGGAAGAGCTGCTGGAACTTCAGAGATCTAGAACTCTAGAAGCTAGAGGAAGCGATGCTGGAACTTCAGCGATCTAGAACTCTAGAAGCTAGAGGAAGAGCTGCTGGAGCTCTAGAACTCTAGAAGATAGAGGAAGAGATGCTGGAGCTCTAGAACTCTAGAAGCTAGAGGAAGAGATGCTGGAGCTCTAGAACTCTAGAACTCTAGAAGCTAGAGGAAGAGATGCTGGAACTTCAGATGTTTAGAACTCTAGAAGCTAGAGGAAGAGCTGCTGGAACTTCAGAGATCTAGAACTCTAGAAGCTAGAGGAAGAGCTGCTCGAACTTCAGAGATCTAGAACTCTAGAAGCTAGAGGAAGCGATGCTGGAACTTCAGAGATCTAGAACTCTAGAAGCTAGAGGAAGAGCTGCTGGAGCTCTAGAACTCTAGAAGATAGAGGAAGAGATGCTGGAGCTCTAGAACTCTAGAAGCTAGAGGAAGAGATGCTGGAGCTCTAGAACTCTAGAACTCTAGAAGCTAGAGGAAGAGATGCTGTAACTTCAGATGTCTAGAACTCTAGAAGCTAGAGGAAAAGCTGCTGGAACTTCAGAGATCTAGAACTCTAGAAGCTAGAGGAAGAGCTGCTGGAACTTCAGAGATCTAGAACTCTAGAAGCTAGAGGAAAAGCTGCTGGAACTTCAAAGATCTAGAACTCTAGAAGCTAAAGGAAGAGCTGCTGGAACTTCAGAGATCTAGAACTCTAGAAGCTAAAGGAAGAGCTGCTGGAACTTCAGAGATCTAGAACTCTAGAAGCTAAAGGAATAGCTGCTGGAACTTCAGAGATCTAGAACTCTAGAAGCTAAAGGAAGATACGTTTTCATTCCAAAGCCCTTTGAGGCCTCCCAGGGATAACGTGGTGCAATGAAAGCTGCTAGAAATCTCTCTCTATCTCTGGCATCAGATTTGGGGCTTACAGGTTAATGACTTACCTCAGGGAACAAATGGAGAAAAGCCCTTGTGCATACGGAGCTTTATGACGTGTGTAGAGCAAAACTTGGTAGAGTGCAATCTGAGATATATTACTGGGATAACACTACACTGAAAGCCTGCAGGTATAATGCAGTAAAGTGTTACCATTACTTGTAATAGTTATTATTTCGGATATGAGGGGCAGGTCTATGACCATACTAAATGAGAAGAGAAGTTCTTAAGGGTAGTGCACTATAACTGAATTGTCACGTTGAATCTTGGCAGTGTTTGGGGAAGCTACTCTGAACGCATATACTGAGTGAACAAAACATTAAGGACACCTTCCTAATATTGAGTATTCAACACCTTTGTTATGGCAATCCTAAATAAGTTTAAGAAGTAAAAATGTGCAAGTCACATAATAAGTTGATTGGACTCTCTCTCTCACTGTGTGCAATAATAGTATTTTACGTTATTTGTTTATGTCTACAAATGACATCTCTGTACTCCACACATACAAGTATCTGTAAATTCCCTCAGTTGAGCAGTGAATTTCCCTTTGAGCACGGTGAAGTTATTTACCGTTTGGATGGTGTATCAATACACCCAGTCACTACAAAGATACAGGCGTCCTTCCTAACTCAGTTGCCGGAGAGAAAGGAAACTGCTCATTTCACATGAGGCCAATGATGACTTTAAAATGGTTACAGAGTTTAATGGCTGTGATAAGAGAAAACTGAGGATGGATCAACAACATTGTAGTTACTCCATAATACTAACCTAATTGACAGAGTGAAAAGAAGGAAGCCTGTACAGAATAAAAATCATATTCTTGCTGTAAACATGCCTCCTGTTTGTAACAAAGCACTAAAGTTTACACTGCCCAAAAAAATGTGACAACGCAATTAACTTTTAGTACAAAGTGTTATGTTCGGGGAAAATCCTATTCAACACATTACTGAGTACCACTCTTCATATTTTCAAGCGTAGTTGTGGCTATTAAGGACTGAGGAGTTTTTCAGGATAAAAAATACAAGTTATGGAGCTCAGCACTGGCAAAAAAATCCTAGAGGAAAACCTCTGCTTTCCAATAGGCACTGGGAGATTAATTCACCGTTCAGCAGGACAATAACCGAAAACACAAAGGCCAAATCTACACTGGAGTCTACACAAATCTACACAAATCTTCAAGACAGTGAATGTTCCTGAGTGGCCGGGTTACTTTTCTTTAAAAAAAAGAAAGACATTTCTAAGTGACCCCAAACATTTGAACGGTAGTGTATTTAGCATTCTGTTGGTGGCAAGAATTTTGTATAATAATTTAAATAGGAAAACTCGAAGTGTTGACCCAAGTGTTGTTTTTTTTTGTAGCAGTTCATAAACCATGTGGAATCAGTACATCGAAAATCTCTTCCCATTTCATTTGAAACCTGTATGGTGCAGCTGTCAACAGTTGTTTTTCTCAAATTAAATTTATGTGTCACGCACTGACCTTAGTTATCTTTGTTTTCTTTATTATGTTGGTTAGGTCAGGGTGTGACAAGGGAGGTTGGTTTAGTTTTTGTATTGTCTAGGGGGTTTTGTAAGTTTAGGTGTTTATATGTCTATGGTTGCCGGGATTGGTTCTCAATCAGAGGCAGCTGTTTATCATTGTCTCTGATTGGGGACCATATTTAGGTAGCCATATTCCTTGGGTATTTTGTGGGTTCTTATTCTATGTTTAGTTGCCTGTCTGCACTAGCCATATTAGCTTCACGGTTCGTTTTGTTTTTTTTGAATAGTTTGTTCATTGTTCTTTCTTTAATAAGTATATTTGAGTTTAACATTTAACATTTGTTGTAACATTTGTTCTACCTTTTCTGGAGGATAAAACTGAAATTGTAACCAGCTTTGAATGGCTTGTTTAATAAGGGCAACACTTTAAACAACATATCATGTTCAATTAGTCGGAAATGAGAAGCTGTAATCTGTATGGAGGCAAAAACACAATTTTTTGAACAAAGGACGAGCCTTTCTTAATAATCTACTGGAGAACCATTTGGGGTTTAAGTATAATTCATGTACGAGTGAAGCTTTTTAGTGAGAGGCTTAAATCTTTAATATTTAATCACTTTAGCCCCCCCAAACTCAAATTCATTATATAAATAGGCACTTTTAATTTAGTCTGTCCTTGCATTCCATTTAAAATGAAAATCTTTTTTTGCTCATATTACTTAGAAAATGAGTCGTCTGGAGTAGGCAGTGACATTAGTAAGTAAGTAAACCGTGAACCGGGCCAAAGAGTTAATCAATGTGCATTTTCCATAAATAGACACGTATTTACCTCTCCATGGAGAAGCAGAATCTTATCTTTGCAAACTTTTCTTTTGACATTAATTGTGGTGAGTTCATTTATATTTTTTGAGATGTGAATACCAACTATGTCTACTTCACCATAATTGTATTGGTAAACTACAAGTAGTAGTGTAAACACTGTGTCTTTTAATGAACCAATAATAATATGGTACACTTGTCGTAATTAGGTTTTTGTTCAGAGAGGCTAGAAAAGAGGCTAGAAAAGAGGCTAGAAAAGAGGCCAGAAAAGAGGCTAGAAAAGGCTAGAAAAGTGATCAAGATCTTCAATGAGACCGTGCAGCGATCCAGGGTTTGGCAAAAACTTGAGTTATCGGCACTTTTTTGTTTTTATCCCCTGTATTTCTAAAACCTTGATGATCTTGTTCAATCTAATTTTAATATTTAGCATTTCAATGGCCATAATAAATAGATATGGAGAAAACGGACAGCCTTGTTTTACTCCTCTTAAAAGCTCAATACATTCTGAGAAGTAACCATTATTTACTATTTTACATCTGGGGTTGCTGTACATAATTTTAACCCATTTCATAAGAGATTCACCGAAATTAAAGTAATCCAGGCATTTATATATAATTTCTAGTCGTACTTTATCAAACGCCTTTTCAAAATCTGCTATGAAGACCAAGCCTGGTATCTTTGATGTTTCATAATGTTCAATTGTTTCAAGTAATTGTTGTATATTATCTCCAATATATAATTTATCTCAAAGTGTGCTAGGATTTTTTCCTCTCTCAGGATGTGATTCACGTGGGCGTCCATTTTATAGGAAACACGACAAGACTAGAGAAGAAGAAACAATCTTGTGTTATAGTCTACTGTCCCTCCTCCCCTCAAACCAATCTAGTGTTATAGTCCACTGAATAATGCAGTTGAACACAGACATGGCTCTCTCATCTCTACTGCACAACTACTCCCACCAGATCTAGGTCAAATGGCTTGTTTCCTTA
>NC_092163.1:79757857-79765357 GCF_045791955.1 Oncorhynchus clarkii lewisi | reverse complement strand
TGGTATTGTGTGGTAACGTGTGGTATTGTGTGGTATCGTGTGGTGACGTGTGGTGACGTGTGGTATTGTGTGGTGACGTGTGGTATTGTGTGGTGACGTGTGGTATTGTGTGGTGACGTGTGGTATTGTGTGGTGACGTGTGGTAACGTGTGGTATTGTGTGGTATTGTGTGGTGATGTGTGGTATTATGTGGTGACGTGTGGTGACGTGTGGTATTGTGTGGTAACGTGTGGTATTGTGTGGTGACGTGTGGTATTGTGTGGTGACGTGTGGTATTGTGTGGTGACGTGTGGTATTGTGTGGTGACGTGTGGTATTGTCTGGTGACGTGTGGTGACGTGTGGTATTGTGTGGTGACGTGTGGTGACGTGTGGCATTGTGTGGTAACGTGTGGTATTGTGTGGTGACGTGTGGTATTGTGTGGTGACGTGTGGTATTGTGTGGTGACGCGTTGTATTGTGTGGTGACGTGTGGTATTGTGTGACGTGTGGTATTGTGTGGTGACGTGTGGTAACGTGTGGTATTGTGTGGTATTGTGTGGTAACGTGTGGTTTTGTGTTGTGACGTGTGGTATTGTGTGGTAACGTGTGGTATTGTGTGGTGACGTGTGGTATTGTGTGGTGACTTGTGGTATTGTGTGGTAACGTGTGGTATTGTGTGGTGACGTGTGGTATTGTGTGGTGATGCATGATATAGTGTGGTGATGCGTGATATCGTGTGGTGACGTGTGGTATTGTGTGGTGATGCGTGATATCGTGTGGTATTGTGTGGTGACGTGTGGTATTGTGTGGTGACGCCTGGTGACGCGTGGTGACGTGTGGTCATTTGTTCTAATGTATGTGTGACCTATGGATGACACAAACCCTTTGTGACTCCCATCTATCACTTTCTGTCCAATTAGCGCAGCTCGGCAGATGCAGACAAATGTACATTTCCAGGGAGGGGGGTTGGGGGTGGGGTAGGGTTGGTGGGGGGAGGGTGTGTGTGTGTGTGTGTGTGTGTGTGTGTGTGTGTGTGTGACCCCTGTGCAAATTAGGTCATTCTGCGTACGACGTCATCAGAAAACACCATGTTCCCTCTGAAGTACACTACTTTAGTCCCTCCATAGTACACTACTTTAGTCCCTCTATAGTACACTACTTTAGTCCCTCTATAGTACACTACTTTAGTCCCTCTATAGTACACTACTTTAGTCCCTCTATAGTACACTACTTTAGACCCTCTATAGTACACTACTTTAGTCCCTCTATAGTACACTACTTTAGTCCCTCTATAGTACACTACTTTAGTCCCTCTATAGTACACTACTTTAGTCCCTCTATAGTACACTACTTTAGTCCCTCTATAGTACACTACTTTAGTCCCTCTATAGTACACTACTTTAGTCCCTCTATAGTACACTACTTTAGACCCTCTATAGTACACTACTTTAGACCCTCTATAGTACACTACTTTAGACCCTCTATAGTACACTACTTTAGTCCCTCTATAGTACACTACTTTAGTCCCTCTATAGTACACTACTTTAGACCCTCTATAGTACACTACTTTAGACCCTCTATAGTACACTACTTTAGTCCCTCTATAGTACACTACTTTAGTCCCTCTATAGTACACTACTTTAGACCCTCTATAGTACACTACTTTAGTCCCTCTATAGTACACTACTTTAGTCCCTCTATAGTACACTACTTTAGTCCCTCTATAGTACACTACTTTAGACCCTCTATAGTACACTACTTTAGACCCTCTATAGTACACTACTTTAGTCCCTCTATAGTACACTACTTTAGTCCCTCTATAGTACACTACTTTAGACCCTCTATAGTACACTACTTTAGTCCCTCTATAGTACACTACTTTAGTCCCTCTATAGTACACTACTTTAGACCCTCTATAGTACACTACTTTAGTCCCTCTATAGTACACTACTTTAGTCCCTCTATAGTACACTACTTTAGACCCTCTATAGTACACTACTTTAGACCAGAGACAACAGGGGATTAGGCTGTCATTTGGAACGCAGACATCTTTTGTTCTCTTCTTTAATTAAAGTTGAAGGATAGTGGAATATTGAATGAGACTAGTATGAGAGAGAGAGAGAGAGAGTCGTGTGATTGGATTTGGGCCGCTACCACGTGCATATAAATTGAATCTTGGACTCAGTCTGCACCTGGTATTAACGTGAGTCATGGGATTGGATTTGGGCCACTACCGTGTGCATATTTAGGAAATTATGTGATTGTCCAGTATTGTCTGAAACAGAGAGACCAGAGAAGGATGGAGAGATAAGGAAAGATGGAGAGAGGAGGGGAGATGGAGGGGAGATGGAGAGAGGAAGGGAGATGGAGAGAGGAAGGGAGATGGAGCGAGGAGGGAAGATGGAGAGGAGGCACGATGGAGAGAGGAGAGAAGTTAGAGAGCAGAGGGGAGATGGAGAGGAGGCACGATGGAGAGAGGAGAGAAGTTAGAGAGCAGAGGGGAGATGGAGGGGAGATGGAGAGGAGGCACGATGGAGAGAGGAGAGAAGTTAGAGAGCAGAGGGGAGATGGAGAGAGGAGGGGAGATGGAGAGGAGGCACGATGGAGAGAGGAGAGAAGTTAGAGAGCAGAGGGGAGATGGAGAGAGAAGGGGAGATGGAGGGGAGATGGAGAGAGGAAGGGAGATGGAGAGAGGAGGGAAGATAGAGAGAAGGAGGGATGGCGAGAGGGGGGAAGATAGAGAGAGGAAGGGAGATGGAGGGAAGGAGGGATGGCGAGAGGGGGGAAGATAGAGAGAGGAGGGGAGATGGAGGGAAGGAGGGGATATGTAGAGAGGACGGGAGATGGAGAGAGGAGGGAAGATAGAGAGAAGGATGGATGGAGAGAGGAGGGAAGATAGAGAGAGGAGCAGAGATGGATAGAGGGGAGATGGAGGGATGGAGAGAAGAGGGAAGATGGAGAGAAGGGATGGATGGAAATTACCATGGCCATAATAGATGAAGAATGTTCCTCAGGACTGGGAGTGGGTGGGGTTATCACACAGACACATCGTTATTCATTGATGCCTTAGTGGAAGTCATGCATTGGTTGACACAGAGACCTCCTCTGTATTGCGTGTTAGCCAGTCATCATCCTACTCTGCTCTGCTCCTCACAAGGCCTGGCTTTGTCTCTGGATCTCTGGGAGGCCACAGGCAGAAGGACACACAGAGTGGGGCGAGAGGAAAGGGCAGGGGGGAAGGGAGAAGAGGAGAGGACAGAGGGAAAGGAGAGAACAGGATAAATCTTTGCTATGTCTATAGAAGCACTGCCCTCTGAGTGCTAGGGGATGGAGAGGAGAGGAGAGGAGAGGAGAGGAGAGGAGAGGAGAGGAGAGGAGAGGAGAGGAGAGGAGATGAGAGGAGAGGAGAGGAGAGGAGAGAATCAGGTCTTTTCTGAACCAGTCAGAGCAGCAGTAGTGTGGGCTGTATTCTCCTCAACCCTCTCTGCCTGTATTTAATCTCCTAATGCACTTTCTTGACTCTCAGATCTAATAATGACAGATTCCTGTTAAAGTAATGAGAACTGTCGGGGTTCTCCACAGAACAGAAGCAGAGACGGAAGTTTCATCCCAAACGGCATCCTATTCCCTACATAGTGCACTACCTTTGACCCTATAGGGGATAGGGTGCCATTTGTGATGTAAACTGGGACTCAGGCAGTGGTGGTGGATGGATGGGAGAAATTGAGGGGAAAGGAGGAATGGAAGGGGTTTCGTCATAAATTACCTACTGACAGACTGACTCTTGTACTTCTAAAGTCTTGGAAATGTCAATAAGGTTGTCTCATTTGTACTGTAAAGATGCAGCAGTAGCAGTCTGCATGATAGTCTGTCTCAGGAACTGTCTGTCTGTCTCAGGAACTGTCTGTCTGTCTCAGGAACTGTCTGTCTGTCTGTCTCAGGATCTGTCTGTCTGTCTGTCTTTCTGAGGAACTGTCTGTCTGTCTCAGGAACTGTCTGTCTGTCTGTGTCAGGATCTGTCTGTCTGTCTCAGGAACTGTCTGTCTGTCTCAGGAACAGTCTGTCTGTCTCAGGAACTGTCTGTCTGTCTGTCTGTCTGTCTGTCTCAGGAACTGTCTGTCTGTCTGTCTCAGGAACTGTCTGTCTGTCTGTCTCAGGATCTGTCTGTCTGTCTGTCTGTCTGTCTGTCTGTCTGTCTGTCTCAGGAACTGCCTGTCTGTCTGTCTGTCTCAGTAACTGTCTGTCTGTCTGTCTGTCTGTCTCAGGAATTGTCTGTTTGTCTCAGGAACTGTCTGTCTGTCTGTCTGTCTCAGGAACTGTCTGTCTGTCTCAGGAACTGTCTGACTGTCTCAGGAACTGTCTGTCTGTCTCGGGAACTGTCTGTCTGTCTCAGGAACTGTCTGTCTGTCTCAGGAACTGTCTGATTTGATGGATGGCTGAGGAAAGGACGTACCAGGGTTGCAAAGGTACAGGAAATTAACCAAAGTTACCATAATCTTTGGTAATTTTGGTAATTTAACAGCTCATTTATGGCAATCTATAGTAACTTTGGTCATTTATACATGAATAACTTGATACATTTTGTCATAAATGTTTTAATTCTCTGTATCTGAACACTTAGTGTACAAAACATTAGGAACACCTGCTCTTTACATGACCTAGACTGACCAGGTGAATCCAGGAGATCAGTTATGATCCCTTGTTGATGTCACTTGTTAAATCCACTTCAAATCAGTGTAGATGAAGGGGAGGAGACAGGTTAAAGAAGGATTTTTAAGCCTTGAGGTAATTGAGAATTGTATTGTGTCATTCAGAGAGTGAATAGGCAAGACAAATTATGTAAATGCCTTTGAACGGGGGGGGGGGGGGGGGGTGTATGGTAGTGGGTACCAAGCGCACCAGTTTGAGTGTGTCAAGAACTGCAATGCTGCTGGAGTTTTCACACTCAAACAGTTCCCTGTGTGAATCAAGAATGGGTCCACCACCCAAAGGAACATCCAGTCAACTTGATACTTAACAACTGTGGGAAGCATTGGAGTCAACAATGGGCCAGAATCCCTGTGGAATGCTTTCGACACCTTGTAGAGTCCATGTCCCCGACAACTTTCCGGCTGTTCTGCGGGCAAAAGGGAGCGCATCTCGATTTGTGGCCCGTTTCAGGAAACTAGCGACTTCACAGGACGTTTTTTTAACGTTTTTGAACGTTTTTTAAAAATATTTTTCTTATCAAAATGCTTCTTTTTTTTTGTCAGAAATGCCTTCTGGAACATGTGAACTTTCATGTACCTTAAATAACAAACTCTGTAAATACAAATAAAATTGAATTATGTTAAATTAAGTTAAATGAGGATCCTTGTTGGTTAAGCCACAGAAAAAGTTTTCAACCTTCCCACTAGCCATGATTGGCTGAGATAATGAGTGGGCTGGACATGCCGAGAGACGAGTTCGGATTGGTCTGCCATATAGAAGGCTTCTGTCTATTTGAGCTGGTCAGTCTGTGTTGGTAATCCTGTCGAACGTGGCTTTTTTTATAAATGTATTCGTGTAGCGGAGCTGCATAAGTGTTGCTCTCCTCTTCCTGGAGGATCAAGTTTTGAAATCAGTGGAATTACAGTTTGATATCTAAAGAGATGGAGATAATACCTGTCTCCGGATTACATCTTCAAACTAAGGGCAGCCATGGTATGGCGTTCCTGACAGGGAGACACGTCCATCATGCATGATGATGTATACAGCTAGCTAGCATTAGCTAGCTACATTTTCAGATATTACACGTTTCCAATCTTGACAGAAAGTGGTTTCATTTCAAGCTAAAGTGTACTGTTAGCTAGCTAGCTAATGTTAGCTGGCTGGCTCCCTGGCTAACGTTATGTGTATGACGTTATTATTCGTATCACAGAACCGTGTGTTTCGTTAGTTAGAGCCTAATGTTAGCTAGCTAACATTGAACCTGGTTGGTTAGCTCCCAGCAGATTCATGCAGGTTAGTAACGACATGATTTGGCACTATCTTCATTGTTGTTTAACTAGCTAACGTTAGCCGGCTGGCTCGTGAGCTAACGTTACGTTACGTGTGTGATCTAACATGAAGGTGTTCCTAATATTTTGTCCACTCAGTTACTGTCTATGAGTTTCTAGTGGATCGACCATACTGTTCAAGAGAACCAGTTTTGCACCAAAACATTAACAATAAAGGCATTTTGTCATAGTAAACTAAAAAGGGATATTTCATGCTGAAACCCTCATATTATTCACGAAGTTGATGATTTATATTTAGGATCATGTTTTTATTGTCATTATATTTATATATATATTTTTTTATCTTATTTGATTATGTTATATACACTCAGTGGCCAGTTTATTAGGTACATCCATCTATTACAGTGCCTCCAAAACAGCCTGAATTCTTTGGGGCATGGAAACATTGCTAATTTGGTATCAAGGGACCTAACATTTAGTTGTGAATTCAATACTGTAATTAGATCACCTGCCGCATGCTGCACATCAGTGAGTGACTCACAAGGCTCCAGTCTCTCATCATTATGTGCTTGTAAACAAACACAACGTGACACGTGACTAGGGACTACTGTAAGGTTCATAATAATGTTACAGGTGACTGGGGACTACCGTAATCTTCATAATAATGTGACAGGTGACTGAAGACTACCGTAATCTTCATAATAACATGACAGGTGACTGGAGACTACCGTAAGGTTCATAATAACATGACAGGTGACTGGAGACTACCGTAAGGTTCATAATAACATGACAGGTGACTGGGGACTACCGTAATTTTCATAATAACATGACAGGTGACTGGGGACTACCGTAATCTTCATAATAATGTGACAGGTGACTGAAGACTACCGTAATCTTCATAATAACATGACAGGTGACTGGAGACTACCGTAATCTTCATAATAACGTGACAGGTGACTGGGGACTACCGTAATCTTCATAATAACGTGACAGGTGACTGGGGACTACCGTAATCTTCATAATAACGTGACAGGTGACTGGGGACTACCGTAATCTTCATAATAATGTGACAGGTGACTGAAGACTACCGTAATCTTCATAATAACATGACAGGTGACTGAAGACTACCGTAATCTTCATAATAACGTGACAGGTGACTGGAGACTACCGTAAGGTTCATAATAACATGACAGGTGACTGGAGACTACCGTAATCTTCATAATAACGTGACAGGTGACTGGAGACTATCGTAAGGTTCATAATAACATGACAGGTGACTGGGGACTACCGTAATCTTCATAATAACGTGACAGGTGACTGGAGACTACCGTAATCTTCATAATAACGTGACAGGTGACTGGGGACTACCGTAATCTTCATAATAACATGACAGGTGACTGGGGACTACCGTAATCTTCATAATAACGTGACAGGTGACTGGAGACTACCGTAATCTTCATAATAACGTGAAAGGTGACTGGGGACTACCGTAATCTTCATAATAACGTGACAGGTGAAATTAAGAATGCAATGTTCTTCATC
>NC_092163.1:79745357-79752857 GCF_045791955.1 Oncorhynchus clarkii lewisi | reverse complement strand
TGACTCCAACCTAAGTGTATGTAAACTTCTGACTTCAACTGTACATATGAGATGAGTAATGTAGGGTATGTAAACATTATGTAAAGTGTCATTGTTTAAAGTGACTAGTGATACATTTATTACATCCAATTTTTCTTTATTATCAAAGTGGCTAGAGATTTGAGTCAGTATGTTGGCAGCAGCCACTCAGTGTTAGTGGTGGCTGTTTAACAGTCTGATGGCCTTGAGATAGAAGCTGTTTTTCAGTCTCTCGGTCCCCACTTTGATGCACCTGTACTGACCTCGCCTTCTGGATGATAGCTGGGTGAACAGGCTGTGGCTCGGGTGGTTGTTGTCCTTGATGTTATTTTTGGCCTTCCTGTGACATCGGGTGGTGTAGGTGTCCTGGAGGGCAGGTAGTTTGCCCCCGGTGATGCGTTGTGCAGACCTCACTACCCTCTGGAGAGCCTTGCGGTTGTGGGCTGAGTAGTTGCCGTACCAGGCGGTGATACAGCCCGAGAGGATGCTCTCGATTGCGCATATGTAAAAGTTTTTGAGTGTTTTCGGTGAAAAGCCAAATTTCTTCAGCCTGAGGTTAAAGAGGAGCTGCTGCGCCTTCTTCACCACGCTGTCTGTGTGGGTGGACCAATTCAGTTTGTCCGTGATGTGTACGCCGAGGACCTTAAAACTTTCCACCTTGTCCACTACTGTCCCGTTGATGGGGATAGGGGGTCCTCCCTCTGCTGTTTCCTGAAGTCCACGATCATCTCCTTTGTTTTGTTGACATTGAGTGTGAGGTTATTTTCCTGACACCACACTCCGAGGGCCCTCACCTCCTCCCTGTAGGCTGTCTCGTCGTTGTTGGTAATCAAGCCTACCACTCTAGTGTCGTCTGCAAACTTGATGATTGAGTTGGAGGCGTGCGTGGCCACGCAGTGTGGGTGAACAGGGAGTACAGGAGAGGGCTGAGAACTCACCCTTGTGGGGCTCCAGTGTTGAGGATCAGCGGGGTGGAGATGTTGTTTCCTACCCTCACCAACCCTAACCCTAACCCTAGTTTTACCCTTAACCGTTTAAAATGTAATCTGATGTCAGAGTTGGGACGTATACCCTCGTCATCTCTAGAACAAGATTCATGACTAAAAACGTTAACCTGTGAACAAATATTCACTGACTGACTTAGCAGTTGATTAAATCTCTCTGAGCGAGAGGCATCAATTAGTATAAAGCCTATTTGTGTAATTGTCTTCCTAATTTATGGGCTTGTTCTGTTGTCAGAGGTGTTTTCTTCACTGCTGCAATCAGCAATCATTGCTTGGAGGTGTGTCTTTCACCTCTGCTAGACAATTATTGCGAGAACTTCAGTATGCCCTGATTTATCAGCGGTAGCTGTAAAAGGGGCAGTAATGTAGGGATTTGATTAATCTGGCCCGGGCACCTGGGTAGGCGTGAAAGATTGCATTCTGTTTTGGAACCGGGCTTCAGTTCTACCCTCTGTAGTGCCTTGCGGTCAGATGCCGAGCAGTTGCCATACCAGGCGGTGATGCAACCGGTCAAGATGCTCTCGATGGTGCAGCTGTAGAACTTTTTGAGGATCTGGGGAACCATGCCAAATCTTTTCAGTCTCCTGAGGGGGGATAGGTTTTGTCATGCCCTCTTCACGACTGTCTTGGTGATCTGCACCTTTGTCTTGCTCACATTGAGGGAGAGGTTGTTAGCCTGGTACCACACTGCCAATTCTCTGAACCTCCTCCCTATAGGCTGTCTCATCATTGTCGGTGATCAGGCCTAACACTGTTGTGTCGTCAGCAAACTTAATGATCTTCTTATTATCTAATTTTGCTCTTTTGTAGCTTTGTCAAGTCTGAAAGTATTCAAACCTCTTCACTCTTTCCACATGTTGTTACGTTTCAGCCATATTCTAAAATTGAGTAAATCGTTTTTTCCTACTCAATCAATACACAATTCCCCATATTGACAAAGGAAAAACATTTTTTTCTACCTTTTTTTAAAATGTATAAAAAAACTGAAATGTCACATTTCCATCAGTATTCAGACCCTTTACTCAGTACTCTGTTGAAGCACCTTTGGCAACGATTACAGCCTCGAGTCTTCTTGGGTATGACGCTGCAAGTTTGGTACACCTGTATTTGGGGAGTTTCTCTCATTCTTCTCTGTGCTGTCAGGTTGGATGGGGAGCGTCGCTGCACAGCTATTTTCAGGGCTCTCCAGAGATGTTTGATCGGGTTCAAGCCCCGGCTCTGGCTGGGCCACTCAGGGATATTCAGTGTCCCGAAGCCACTCCTGCGTTGTCTTGGCTGTGTGCTTAGGGTCATTGTCCTGTAGAAAGGTGAACCTTCGCCCCAGTCTGAGGTCCTGAGCGCTCTGTAGCACTTCGCTCCGTTCATCTTTCCCTCCATCCTGGCTAGTCACCTTGTTCACTCAAGTTGAAAATGTTTGTCATTTATTGTCCACCAGGTGCCTTTGGAGAGTTCCTCAATGACTTCAACCTCCTGACGCTTGACTTCAATTCATTTATTTTGCTCTTTTGACCTCATCCTTTCCCAGTCACCTACAACTCACAAGGCAATATGCTTGACCTCATCCTTTCCCAGTCACCTCCAACTCACAGGGCAATACGCTTGACCTCATCCTTTTCCAGTCACCTCCAACTCACAGGGCAATACGCTTGACCTCATCCTTTCCCAGTCACCTCCAACTCACAAGGCAATACGCTTGACCTCATCCTTTCCCAGTCACCTCCAACTCACAAGGAAATACGCTTGACCTCATCCTTTCCCAGTCACCTCCAACTCACAAGGCAATACGCTTGACCTCATCCTTTCCCAGTCACCTCCAACTCACAGGGCAATATGCTTGACCTCATCCTTTCCCAGTCACCTCCAACTCACAGGGCAATACGCTTGACCTCATCCTTTCCCAGTCACCTCCAACTCACAGGGCAATATGCTTGACCTCATCCTTTCCCAGTCACCTCCAACTCACAAGGCAATACGCTTGACCTCATCCTTTCCCAGTCCCCTCCAACTCACAGGGCAATATGCTTGACCTCATCCTTTCCCAGTCACCTCCAACTCACAAGGCAATATGCTTGACCTCATCTTCCCTAGAGGCTGTTCACCTACTAATCTCACTACAACCCTTGTCCATGTCTCTGATCACTATTTTGTTTCCTTTTCTCTCCATCTTTCCTCCAACCCTACCCACTCAGCCCCTACCCAGATGGTCATGTGACGCCACAATCTTCGCTTTCTCTCTCTCTCTCTCTCTCTCTCTCTCTCTCTCTCTCTCTCTCTCTCTCTATCTCTCTCTCTCTCTCTCTCTCTCACTACTCTCTTCTATCCTAACCTCTCTCTCTCTCTCTATCTCTCTCTCTCTCTCTCACTACTCTCTTCTATCCTAACCTCTCTCTCTCTCTCTCTCTCTCTCTCTCTCTCTCTCACTACTCTCTTCTATCTTAACCTCTCTCTCTCTCTCTCTCTCTCTCTCTCTCACTACTCTCTTCTATCCTAACCTCTCTCCCTTCTGCTAAATCCCTCTCCCTCCTGTCTCCTGACTTTGCCTCTATCGACCCTACTCTCTTTCCTTTCTGCATCCTTTGACTCTCTGTCCCCTTTCCTCCCAGCCGGCTCGACCTTCCCCTCCGTGGCTGAGTGACTCACTGCGTGCTCACAGAACAAGGCTGCCCAGAACAAGGCTGAGCAGAAATGGAGGAAACTAAACTTCTGGAGGACCTATCTTCCTTTCACTCCCTCATCCCTACCTGTTCTACCTCTGTAGCTGCTGCTAAAGCCACTTTATATCACTCAATTTCAAGCTTCTGCCTCCAACCCTGGGAAACTTATCTCAACTTTCTCCTTAACATGAATTATTCAACTCCTCCCCTCCCTCCTCCTACTCTGTGGACAACTTTGTCAACCACCTAGAATGTATTTTTTTCTCATTCACTCAGCCTACTGAGCCCATTGATCCCACTCACACAGAACTACCCTACGCCTTGACATCTTAGCATGACCTAGCTGTCTTAACATGACCTAGCTGTCTTAACATGACCTAGCTATCTTAACATGACCTAGCTATCTTAACATGACCTAGCTGTCTTAACATGACCTAGCTATCTTAACATGACCTAGCTATCTTAACATGACCTAGCTATCTTAACGTGACCTAGCTATCTTAACATGACCTAGCTATCTTAACATGACCTAGCTATCTTAACATGACCTAGCTATCTTAACATGACCTAGCTATCTTAACGTGACCTAGCTATCTTAGCATGACCTAGCTATCTTAACATGACCTAGCTATCTTAACATGACCTAGCTATCTTAACATGACCTAGCTACCTTAACGTGACCTAGCTATCTTAACGTGACCTAGCTATCTTAACATGACCTAGCTATCTTAACATGACCTAGCTATCTTAACATGATCTAGCTATCTTAACATGACCTAGCTACCTTAACGTGACCTAGCTATCTTAACGTGACCTAGCTATCTTAACATGACCTAGCTATCTTAACATGACCTAGCTATCTTAACATGACCTAGCTATCTTAGCATGACCTAGCTATCTTAACATGACCTAGCTATCTTAACATGACCTAGCTATCTTAACATGACCTAGCTACCTTAACATGACCTAGCTATCTTAACATGACCTAGTTATCTTAACATGACCTAGCTATCTTAACATGACCTAGCTACCTTAGCATGACCTAGCTATCTTAACATGACCTAGCTATCTTAACATGACCTAGCTATCTTAACATGACCTAGCTATCTTAACATGACCAAGATGTCTTAACATGACCAAGCTGTCTTAACATGACCTAGCTACCTTAGCATGACCTAGCTATCTTAACATGACCTAGCTATCTTAACATGACCTAGCTATCTTAACATGACCTAGCAATCTTATTAACATGACCTAGCTATCTTAAGATGAATGGACCAATTGTAGAAAAGAAAGAAAAATAAAATCAATAACAATTGTAAGAGACTCTGGATAAGAGCATCTATTAAATGACTCAAATGTAAACATGTAAATGTAAGCTGTGGAATATCTCTCACACAGTTGGAGGTTCACATTTATCAATCTTATCACGACTTGTAAAACTCAAATATACTTATATCTATGCCACTGCATTCCTTAAGGTCTCCCTCGATGATGTCACATTTGATTGAATGGAAGAAAATTACCCTCACCCTCGGGATGCGTCTCACCCTTTAAACCTGAAGAGGGTTACAACACTAGAATATGATTCTCCTCTCCTCTCCCCCTCCTCCTCTATCCATCCTCCCTTCCCCTTCCCTCTTCTTCTCTCCTCTTCTCCTCATCTCTTCTCCTCTCCTCTCCTCTAGCCCTCCTCCTCTATCCATCCTCCCTTCCCCTCCCCTCTTCTTCTCTCCTCTCCTCCTCTCCACATCTCTTCTCCCCTCCTCTCCTCTAGCCCTCCTCCTCTATCCCTCCACCCCTCCCCTCCCATCCCCTCCTCTCCTCTCCCCCTCCTCCTCTATCCCTCCACTCTTCTCCTCTCCCCTCCTCATCTCTTCTCCCCTCCTCTCCTCTCCTCTATCCCTCCTCCTCTATCCCTCCTCCCTTCCCCTCCCCTCCTCTTATCTCCTCCTCTCTCCTCTCCTCTCCTCTCCTCTCCTCTCCTCTCCTCTCCTCTCCTCTCCTCTCCTCTCCTCTCCTCTCCTCTCCTCTCCTTTCCTCTATCCCTCCTCCCCTCCCCTCCCCACCTCTTCACTCTGCTTTGGAGCAACCTTGGCTGAAAGGAGATAGATGGGCTGGAGTTTGGGATTCTGCATTGTTGTTTTGCTACAGGATGTATCCCAACCTCTCATCCAACCACAGCACCTCTCATCCAACCACAGCAAAATGCTGAGGTTGATAAATATATTCATGCACTAAATGCAGGCTGGCCTGATCATTCTGCATGGCTGTGTTTGTTTGCCGGTTTGAGAAGCTTTTCTCTTCCCTTCTGCTGCCGGATGCCTAAAATATTTAACAAGACCCATGCTATTTTTGGCATGGTTCTCAGTCTGTCTCTCTCTGTCTCTCTCTCTCTCTCTCTCTCGCTCTCTGTCTCTGTCTCTCTCTGTTTCTCTCTCTGTCTCTCTCTCCCTCTCTCTCTCTCCCTCTCTCTCTCCCTCTCTCTCTCTCTCTCTCTCTCTCTCACTTCTTGCTTATGATCCAATGGTTCCAACTCAAACGTCTGTGCCATTTAGCCGTTTTCCCAGAAAGACCAGCCTCACAACAAGACCAGCCTCACAACAAGACCAGCCTCATAACAAGACCAGCCTCATAACAAGACCAGCCTCATAACAAGGACGGCCTCATAACAAGGACGGCCTCATAACAAGGACGGCCTCATAACAAGACCAGCCTCATAACAAGGACGGCCTCATAACAAGGACGGCCTCATAACAAGGCCAGCCTCATAACAAGGACGGCCTCATAACAAGGACGGCCTCATAACAAGACCAGCCTCACAGAGAGAGCGATGATGAGCAACCCTAACCCTTCATCCTGGTTCAATCCAGGCTGTATCACATCCAGACGTGATTGGGAGTCCCCTCCCTCCCTCCCTCCTGCCTGCCTGCCTCCAGATCTGCTGTGTGTGTGTGTGTATGCGTGTGCGTGTGTGTTTGTGTGCGTGTGCGTGTGTGTGTGCGTGAGTGAAATTCATGTTTTAGAAACCATGCATGACTATATTTGTGTGATGCTGGGTGGAACATGTCATGCCATTAGTAAACTATAGACCAAAGACTAACACACACACATACACACACCCACACACACACACACACACACACACACACACACACACACACACACACACACACACACACACACACACACACACACACACACACACACCTCCTTGACTCAGTCCTACCTCCCACCAAACTAGACTGAACCCCTCCCTGACTCAGTCCTACCTCCCACCAAACTAGACTGAACCCC
Source organism: Oncorhynchus clarkii lewisi (assembly GCF_045791955.1). Lineage (NCBI taxonomy): Eukaryota > Metazoa > Chordata > Actinopteri > Salmoniformes > Salmonidae > Oncorhynchus > Oncorhynchus clarkii. The sequence continues at coordinate 79,745,884 of NC_092163.1, read as the reverse complement.
TCCCTACCTCCCACCAAACTAGACTGAACCCCTCCCTACCTCCCACCAAACTAGACTGAACCCCTCCCACCAAACTAGACTGAACCCCTCCCTACCTCCCACCAAACTAGACTGAACCCCTCCCACCAAACTAGACTGAACCCCTCCCACCAAACTAGACTGAACCCCTCCCTACCTCCCACCAAACTAGACTGAACCTCTCCCACCAAACTAGACTGAACCCCTCCCACCAAACTAGACTGAACCCCTCCCACCAAACTAGACTGAACCCCTCCCACCAAACTAGACTGAACCCCTCCCACCAAACTAGAATGAACCCCTCCCTGACTCAGTCCTTCCTCCCACCAAACTAGACTGAACCCCTCCCTACCTCCCACCAAACTAGACTGAACCCCTCCCACCAAACTAGACCTTTTGTTGGTGGCAAAACAAGGTTTTTGTTTGACAGATTGAACAGGAGATGTGTACTGGCAGTCACGCTCTCTTCATTTGATCAGAAAACTCGGAGCCGGTGTCTTGGAGCAACA